>NC_140998.1:5615625-5962117 GCF_052327205.1 Somniosus microcephalus | reverse complement strand
CTTACGATCCCGGAGAAACCTGTTAAAAAACCTAAGTTCCATGCGCATGCGCAGCCTCCCCCGCGCACGCGTTCGACCTCTGAACCTCTTCGTTCAGAGGAATGGAAGTGCCGGTTTCCCGCGCATGCGCAGTGCATGCAGGAAACCGGCACTTCCATCGGGCCTACGGGTGAGTACCCCGTGCGTACTCACCCATGGAGACCCGAATTTCTGGGCCAATATGTACAGGAGCATTATACACAGTAACGCAGGGGGTGTTATTATATAATATATACAGGAGCGTTATATCCGGTAATGCACGGTGTGTTATACAATATATACAGGAGCCGGGCTCTGAGTCCAGCCCCTTCCCCGGGGTGTCTTCCTCTCTTCTCTATCTCCTTCCCTCACTCCTCCTTCCCTCTCTCTCTCTCTCTCTCTCTCTCAATTCAATTCAATTCAATTCAAATGCTTTATTGGCATGAAAGTTTACAGGGAACCATATTGCCAAAGCTTACATAACAAAAAGTAGTTTTCCAACATTCTGTAGGTGTCAAACAATTTTGACCTTCGTTGGGTACATACAGTATTAGTTTAAACAATATTAATTTAAAGTCGTTGAACATCGTTGGGTACATTCAGTATTAATTTTAAACAGTCCTCAGGTTGTGACATGTTGTTACATATTTGGCACCAAGGTATGGTCTGTCTCCTTCTCCCAGGACTAATCTTAATTTTGACAGGTCATCCAGTTCTTTGAAACCTGGGGTTGTTTGGCTGAGCTTGTCAAATAATATGTTTCTTGTTGTGTTGAATTTTTCGCATTTTAGGAGGAAATGCATCTCTGTCTCAACCTCGCCGGCCAGACATTGATCACATATTCTATTCTCTCTAGGCTGCCAGGATTTCTTGTATCTTCCTTTTTCGATTGCCAGTTGGTGGTCGCTTAGTCTGTACCTGGTGAGGGTCTGTCTCTGTTTTGTGTCTCTGATGGTCGAGAGATAGTCTGCCAGTTTATATTCTCTTTTTAGGGCCCCGTAACATTCTAATCTGCTTTGGCTTTTGGTTACATTGTTCCAATGTTCCAGGTAGGTTTCTTTGCATTAATGATTTGGTTCACTCGGATTGGTGTTTGGACAGCAGTGTTGGTCTGGGACTGGTCAGGGTCCGGCTGAGTAGGAGTACTTAGTTTCAGTAGCAGCTGACTCAGGGGACTCTTTTCTGGGTTTAGCTCTTGGGTCTGTAAGGCTTTAAAATGAAGGGTGTCTGGGGAGCTAGATTTGAGGTGATTTAGGAAGTTTAGTGCTCGTTTGTGGATGTTTATTATCAGTGGGTATCTGCCTAGTTCGGCTCTGCATGCATTTGTTGGTGTTTTCCTTTGGGTGCGAAGAATGCTTCGGCAAAATTCTGCATGTAGGGCTTCTATTGTGTGTTTTTCCCATTTAGTGTAGCTATGGTGATTGAGCGGGCCCCATACTTCACTACCGTACAGCGCCTTCCCTCTCTCTCTCTCTCTCCTTCCCTCTCTCTCTCTCTCCTTCCCTCTCTCTCTCTCTCTCTCCTTCCCTCTCTCTCTCTCTCTCTCCTTCCCCCTCTCTCTCTCTCTCTCCTTCCCCCTCTCTCTCTCTCTCTCCTTCCCTCTCTCTCTCTCTCTCTCTCTCCTTCCCTCTCTCTCTCTCTCTCTCTCCTTCCCTCTCTCTCTCTCTCCTTCCCTCTCTCTCTCTCTCTCTCCTTCCCTCTCTCTCTCTCTCTCCTTCCCTCTCTCTCTCTCTCTCCTTCCCTCTCTCTCTCTCTCTTTCCCTCTCTCTCTCTCTCTCCTTCCCTCTCTCTCTCTCTCACTCCTTCCCTCTCTCTCTCTCTCACTCCTTCCCTCTCTCTCTCTCTCACTCCTTCCCTCTCTCTCTCTCTCTCCTTCCCCCCTCTCTCTCCTTCCCCCCCTCTCTCTCCTTCCCCCCTCTCTCCTTCCCCCCCTCTCTCTCCTTCCCCCCTCTCTCTCCTTCCCCCCCTCTCTCTTCCCCCCCTCTCTCCTTCCTCCCCTCTCTCTCTCTTTCCCTCTCTCTCCAATTCCAATTCCAATTCAAATGCTTTATTGGCATGAAAGTTTACAGAGAACCATATTGCCAAAGCTTACATAGCAAAAAGGTACAGTTTTCCAACATTCTGTAGGTGTCAATCGATATGACATTTGTTGGGTACATACAATATTACTTTTAAACAATATTAATTTTAAACAGTCTTTGTACTTCATTTGGTACGTTCAATATTAATTTTAAACAGTCTTAATTTTAAACAGTCCTCAGGTTGTGACATGTTGTTACATATTTGGCCCCAAGGTATGGTCTGTCTCCTTCTCCTAGGACTAATCTCAATTTTGACAGGTCATCCAATTCCTTGAAATCTGGGGTTGTTTGGCTTAGCTTGTTGAATAATATGTTTCTTGATGTGTTGAATTTTTCGCATTTTAGGAGGAAATGCATTTCTGTTTCAACCTCGCCGGCCAGACATTGATCGCATATTCTATTCTCTCTAGGCTGCCAGGATTTCTTGTATCTGCCTTTTTCAATTTCCAGTTGGTGGTCGCTTAGTCTGTACCTGGTGAGGGTCTGTCTCTGTTTTGTGTCTCTGATGGTCGTGAGGTAGTCTGCCAGTTTATATTCTCTTTTTAGGGCCCGGTAACATTCTAATCTGCTTTGGCTTTCGGTTATTTTGTTCCAATGTTCCAGGTAGGTTTCTTTGCATTGTTTAATGATTTGGTTCACTCGGATTGGTGTTTGGACGGCTCTGTTGGTCTGGGGCTGGTCAGGGTCCGGCTGAGTACTTAGTTTCAGTAGCAGCTGACTCAGGGGACTCTTTTCTGGGTTTAGCTCTTGGGTCTGAAAGGCTTTGAAATGAAGGGTGTCTGGGGAGCTAGATTTGAGGTGATTTAGGAAGTTTAGTGCTCGTTTTTGGATGTTTATTATCAGTGGGTATCTGCCTAGTTCGGCTCTGCATGCATTTGTTGGCGTTTTTCTTTGGGTGCTGTGGTAAACCACTGTATTGTATATTGCCACCTCTGGGTGGCGCTGTGTATGGAGGCATGCCTCAGCTGACTCCACCCACCACTGTGTGGGTTTCGTTCAGACTTGTTCAGTCACTCACGAAGAAGCATGGTCTCTTCTTAGCTAATAAAAGCCTTATTCATCTCTTCTTTCGACTCATCATCTCTTCTTCGACTCATCACCTTTTATGAAGTAATTGATAAGCGTATCAATTTTATTAGCTAAAAGTTAAATGGCGACACCTGAGGAGCAACAACAGCAACGGATACAGCAGACATTGCTGAGAGCCCTCAGACCACCACGCCTGGACCTCGACCCTCAAGATGTGGGTGCATCAGCCAAGTTTGAACACTGGCTGAGCTGCTTTGAATCCTTCCTCGCAATCTCACAGGTTACAGAGGAGGATCACAAACTGAAAATTTTGACCGCCCAGGTGAGCCATCAAGTATATATGCTAATCCGGGACTCTAATACGTACGTGGCGGCCCTCGAGCTACTAAAAGGGCAATATACGCGCCCAGTGAACACAATTTACGCCCGACACCTCTTGGGATCCCGCAGGCAGCAACCGGGAGAATCGGTAGGGGCATTTGCACGGGCGCTACTGGCACTCTGCAGAGACTGCGATTGTAAAGCGGTAACGGCTGTGGAGCACGCGCAGGGACTCGCCTGTGATGCCTTCGTCAGGGGCCTCCAGTCAGACCACACCCGGCAGAGACTGCTAGAAAGCAAGGAACCCGACCTGAAGACGGCCATTGCCCTTGCGCTCTCGTTAGAGGAGGCCCACCGAAACCTCGAGGCATACCCCCGTAACGGCGCCGAGACATGGCAATCGAAACCGTGGGACACGGGACCGCCGCCCCCGGCACCAACCGCTGCAGCGACCCAACCGAGACAGCAGCCTCCGGTAAGAACTGCTTCGATGCCCAGTAACCAGGCCCAAAAATGCTATTTCTGTGGCCAGTTAAAACATCCCAGAGCGCACTGCCCAGCTAAGACAGCTACCTGCTCGGGCTGCGGGAAGAAAGGCCATTACGCTAACGCCTGCAAGGGGAAGCCAGCCAGCAGCGCAGCGTGCGGGCCGTGGGAGCAGCCATCTTATCCGCCATTTTGTGTACCCCCGGCCGCATGGCATCCGCCGCCATCGTATCCAACGCACTCAACCGCCATTTCGTCACCGGAACCGACCACCGTCTCGGCGGATGACTATAGTGACTCACTAAGCCACATACTGGCCTCCGTGACGCTGGATCAAGCCCTCCCTCACCATCTATCCAGCTCCATGATGGATATCGCGGTAAACGGCCGCGCCACCAGTTGCCTGATCGACAGCGGGAGCACAGAGAGTTTCGTCCACCCCGACACGGTACGTAGCCACTCCCTCACGATTCTGCCAACGCACCATCGCATTTCTATGGCGTCCAAGTCCCAGTCAATGGACATCAGCGGCTACTGTGTGGTGACCCTGTCAGTAGGGGGCACTGAATATCAAAAATTTAAACTGCTAGTCCTGCCCCGTCTTTGCGCTGCCGTCCTGCTAGGGTTGGATTTTCAGTGCCACCTTAAGAGTGTCACACTAGCATACGGTGGACCCCTCCCCCCACTCACAGTCTGCAACCAACAACTTTTAAATCGCCCGCTGCAAACCACCTGCAGCCTTTCCACATTAAAAGTCCCCCCCCCCTCCCCTGTTCGCTAACCTCACCCGCGACTGTAAACCCATCGCTACCAAAAGCAGGCGGTACAGTGCCGGGGACAGAGCTTTTATCAGCTCTGAGGTGGAGCGGCTCTTGAAGGAGGGCATTATCGAAGGTAGCACTAGCCCCTGGCGAGCCCAGGTTGTAGTCGTGAAAACCACTGCAAAACGCCGCATGGTAATCGACTACAGCCAAACCATAAACCGGTACACCCAGCTGGACGCGTACCCCCTCCCTCGCATATCTGATATGGTCAATCAGATTGCGCAATACAAAGTATTCTCCACCATCGACCTTAAGTCAGCGTACCACCAGCTGCCCATCCGCCATGAGGACCGCCAGTATACTGCCTTCGAGGCAAACGGCCGCCTCTACCACTTCCTTAGGGTCCCCTTCGGCGTCACCAACGGGGTTTCGGTCTTCCAAAGGGAGATGGACCGAATGGTTGACCAGAACGCGCTGCGGGCAACCTTCCCCTATTTGGATAACGTCACCATCTGCGGCCACGACCAGCAGGACCACGACGTTAATCTAGCAAATTTCCTCCGTACGGCCCAACGGCTGAACCTAACGTACAATAAGGAAAAATGTATGTTTCACACCAAGCGCCTGGCCATCCTCGGCTGCGTGGTGGAGAACGGAGTCATCGGGCCCGACCCCGACAGAATGCGCCCCCTAATGGAGCTACCCCTTCCCCACTGCCAAAAAGCACTGAAGAGATGCCTGGGGTTTTTCTCCTACTACGCCCAGTGGGTGCCCCTCTATGCAGACAAAGCCAGGCCCCTCATCAAAGCCACCTCCTTCCCCCTGACACCAGAGGCGTGTGCAGCCTTCACTCTTATCAAGAACGATATCGCGAAGGCCGCAATGCACGCGGTGGATGAGTCCATCCCCTTCCAAGTGGAGAGCGATGCCTCCGACTTCGCCCTAGCCGCGACCCTTAACCAGGCGGGCAGACCCGTGGCCTTTTTCTCAAGGACCCTCCAGGGCCCCGAGACGAGACACTCCTCCGTCGAAAAGGAGGCCCAGGCTATTGTAGAAGCGGTGCGTCACTGGAGGCATTACCTGGCCGGGAAACGATTTACCCTGCTCACTGACCAGCGTTCAGTAGCTTTTATGTTTAATAATAAGCAGAGGGGTAAAATCAAGAACGACAAGATCTTGAGGTGGAGAATCGAACTCTCCACCTACAATTATGATATCTTGTATCGGCCAGGGAAACTCAATGAGCCCCCAGATGCCCTATCACGTGGTACATGCGCCAACGCGCAGAGTGATAGGCTGCAGTCCCTCCACAATGACCTCTGCCACCCGGGGGTCACCAGGTTTTTCCATTTTATCAAATCCCGTAACCTGCCCTACTCCATCGAGGAGGTCAGGACCATGACCAAGAGCTGCCAAATCTGCGCCGAGTGCAAACCGCACTTCTATAGGCCGGACAGAGCAAGCCTGATCAAGGCCACCCGCCCCTTCGAACGCCTGAGCGTCGATTTTAAAGGGCCCCTCCCCTCCGCTGACCGCAATGTGTACTTCCTCAACATAGTTGATGAGTACTCCCGTTTCCCCTTTGCCATCCCTTGCCCAGACATGACCAGTACCACGGTCATCAAGTGTCTGAATGACATCTTCGCTCTGTTCGGGTTCCCCAGCTATATACAGAGCGACAGGGGCTCATCGTTCATGAGCGACGAACTTCGGCAGTACCTGCTAACAAGAGGTATCGCCACGAGCAGGACCACCAGTTACAACCCCCGGGGGAACGGCCAGGTGGAAAGGGAGAACGCGACGGTTTGGAAGGCAGTCCTCTTAGCACTAAAATCTAAGGGCCTTCCGACCTCCCGCTGGCAGGAGGTCCTCCCTGCAGCGCTTCACTCCATTCGGTCACTGCTTTGTACTGCCACTAATGCGACCCCTCATGAGAAAATGTTCGTTTTCCCCCGGAAGTCTACATCGGGAACCTCGCTACCGGCATGGTTGACTTCTCCTGGGCCCGTCCTACTGCGGAGGCACGTGAGGACGCATAAAACGGACCCCCTGGTCGAGCGGGTGCACCTCCTACACGCCAACCCCCAGTATGCCTGGGTGACATACCCAGACGGGCGGGAGGACACGGTCTCCATACGAGATCTCGCACCCTCGGGTACCCCTGAATTACCACCGTTATCCCCCTTACCACCGTTATCCCCCTTACCACTGTTATCCCCCACCACCCCTCCCAACCCAACCCCTGCAGACGGCATGCCAAAGCCCCAGGAATCTTCGCCAACCACCCAGACACCA
Organism: Somniosus microcephalus; assembly: GCF_052327205.1. Taxonomy (NCBI): domain Eukaryota; kingdom Metazoa; phylum Chordata; class Chondrichthyes; order Squaliformes; family Somniosidae; genus Somniosus; species Somniosus microcephalus. The sequence goes on along the minus strand of NC_140998.1, from coordinate 5,955,123 downwards.
GACCCGACGTCGGATGCTGCAACACCACCGCCGCCACCACGACGATCAGGACGTCAGACAAGGCCTCCTGATAGACTTAACTTGTAGTACCCTTCACCCGCCGGACTTCACATTAAACAAGGGGTGAATGTGGTAAACCACTGTATTGTATATTGCCACCTCTGGGTGGCGCTGTGTATGGAGGCATGCCTCAGCTGACTCCACCCACCACTGTGTGGGTTTCGTTCAGACTTGTTCAGTCACTCACGAAGAAGCATGGTCTCTTCTTAGCTAATAAAAGCCTTATTCATCTCTTCTTTCGACTCATCATCTCTTCTTCGACTCATCACCTTTTATGAAGTAATTGATAAGCGTATCAATTGCGAAGGATGCTTCGGCAGAATTCTGCATGTAGGGCTCCTTCTCTGTCTCTCTCTCTCCTTCCCTCGCTCTCTCTCTCTCCTTCCCCCCTCTCTCTCTCTCCTTCCCTCTCTCTCTCTCGCTCCTTTCCCTCTCTCTCTCTCTTTCCCTCTCTCTCTCTCTCTTTCCCACACAGGCAGACAAACAGACAGACTCATTAATATATATATAAAAATTATTTTTTCTTTTTTCATAACAGCATGCCCTCAAGAAAACGTAGCAGACTTGGACCGCACTACTTATGACTGGCGATCTCCATTAACAAAAAACAAAGTTAAAGAACCACCTCCTGGGTGCTTAGGAAGAGTTCTTCAATCCCAACAGTCTCATAAACAGTTTTATAAACATGGCACAGGGTTCTTGAGTTCCCTCGGCACCGCCGGGCACTCCAGCTAGTAATATATACAGGAGCGTTTACCCAGTAACGCACCGTGTGTTATTATCTATCTATATCTATATATATAAAGCGGCTCTTCTGTCTGTCTGTCCCGATGTCTGTCTGTCTGTCCGTTCTCTATACGTTTGAAAGTTATAGAGCGTACCGAGAAAGCTTGCGATTCCGGACCGGTCATAGGCCTATTTACGTTTTGGCCGGACAAAAATCGCGCCCGCGGTATCTGAAAAACTTTCAACATTCCACTCATTAGCATCTCATTAGCGACCGTGTGACGTCGAGGTCGACCAATTGTACGGCGGGTTCCTGGCGCGTGCCATCCTACAGTTGAGTGTCGAGTGACTCGACGATTGACCAATCCTACGTTTCGGTGACCTGACCGGTCGTGTGTGGGCGGGCCTTATACTTCTGAACCGAGGTGAGTGGCCGCCATCTTGCTTCCATTCTTTTTCCTGCTTTCTGCGTCTTTTTTTCAAACATACATTTCCAGCAAAATAAAATTGAATTTATTAAATTGTTTTAAAAAAAACTTTTCATTTGTAAATATTTTTTCTAAATTGAACATTCTTTTTCCTACCTTTTCCCGTTTTTTTTGTTAGGCCTGAAAGCCTGGGACTTTATTGCCCAGCCAGGCCCAAGCTAGGGCTTCTGCTAAGCTCCTCGCCCCCCGCCGTCACGTTACCCGGGGCAACGGCGTCAACCACGAGGGTCAGGGTGCGCGCGCAGCAGGAGCAGGTGAGACGCGGCGTTGGATCTCGTCCTTGGTGAGCGGGAAGGGTTACCTCGGCAACCAGAGCCGCAATCGGCGGACTTCAAGCCGGCTCGGCCGGGGGCTCAGAGAGCGCGGCTCTCGGCCGGGGGGGGGGGGGGGGGCGGGGCTCGGAGAGAAGAGGCCGCCAGTTGCGCAGCCGCCTTGACGCCGGCACGCATGCGCACGGCCCCCGTGACGCCAGCACGCATGTGCACGGCCCGCCACTGCGTCTAGGCTTTTGGTCTGCGCAGTGGCGTCGGTGAGAAGTTGTTGGCTGGAGAGGGAAGAGATGCTTTGAGGAGATGTAGTGAAAGTCAAATCGGCTCCTGGAGTCTGCAGGAATTAAAGATTAATCTGGATACTACTGTGAGCAAACTGGGGGGGGGGAAAAGAGAGAGCGACTGGGGGGGGGGGCGGAAGAGAGCGACGGGGGGGCGGAAGAGAGAGAGCGACTGGGGGGGGGGAAAGAGAGAGAGCGACTGGGGGGGGAGAGAGAGAGCGACTGGAGGGGGAGAGAGAGCGACTGGGGGGGGAGAGAGCGCGACTGGGGGGGGGAGAGAGCGCGACTGGGGGGGGAGAGAGAGCGACTGGGGGGGGGGGGAAGAGAGAGCGACTGGGGGGGGAGGGGAGCGACTGGGGGAAAGAGAGAGCGACTGGGGGGGGAAAGAGAGAGCGACTGGGGGGGAAGGAAGAGAGAGCGACTGGGGGGGGGGAAGAGAGAGCGGCTGGGGGGACGAGAGGGGGGACGAGAGAGAGCGGCTGGGGGGACGAGAGAGAGCGGCTGGGGGGACGAGAGAGAGCGGCTGGGGGACGAGAGAGAGCGGCTGGGGGGACGAGAGAGAGCGGCTGGGGGGACGAGAGAGAGCGGCTGGGGGGACGAGAGAGAGAGCGGCTGGGGGGACGAGAGAGAGCGGCTGGGGGGACGAGAGAGAGCGGCTGGGGGGGACGAGAGAGAGCGGCTGGGGGGACGAGATGAGAGCGGCTGGGGGGGACGAGAGAGGAGAGCGGCTGGGGGGACGAGAGAGAGCGGCTGGGGGGGACGAGAGAGAGCGGCTGGGGGGACGAGAGAGAGCAGCTGGGGGGACGAGAAGAGAGCGGCTGGGGGGACGAGAGAGAGCGGCTGGGGGGACGAGAGAGAGCGGCTGGGGGGACGAGAGAGAGCGGCTGGGGGGACGAGAGAGAGCGGCTGGGGGGACGAGAGAGAGCGGCTGGGGGGACGAGAGAGAGCGGCTGGGGGGACGAGAGAGAGCGGCTGGGGGGACGAGAGAGAGGCGGCTGGGGGGACGAGAGAGAGAGCGGCTGGGGGGACGAGAGAGAGAGCGGCTGGGGGAGAGAGAGAGCGGCTGGGGGAAGAGAGAGAGCGGCTGGGGGGGAGAGAGAGAGCGGCTGGGGGGGGAGAGAGAGAGCGGCTGGGGGGGAGAGAGAGAGCGGCTGGGGGGGAGAGAGAGAGCGGCTGGGGGGGGAGAGAGAGAGCGGCTGGGGGGGAGAGAGAGAGCGGCTGGGGGGGGGGAGAGAGAGAGCGGCTGGGGGGGAGAGAGAGAGCGGCTGGGGGGGGAGAGAGAGCGGCTGGGGGGAAGAGAGAGAGCGGCTGGGGGGAAGAGAGAGAGCGGCTGGGGGGAAGAGAGAGAGCGGCTGGGGGGAAGAGAGAGAGCGGCTGGGGGGAAGAGAGAGAGCGGCTGGGGGGAAGAGAGAGAGCGGCTGGGGGGAAGAGAGAGAGCGGCTGGGGGAAGAGAGAGAACGGCTGGGGGGAAGGAGAGAGAGCGGCTGGGGGGAAGAGAGAGAGCGGCTGGGGGGAAGAGAGAGAGCGGCTGGGGGGAAGAGAGAGAGCGGCTGGGGGGAAGAGAGAGAGCGGCTGGGGGAAGAGAGAGAGCGGCTGGGGGGAAGAGAGAGAGCGGCTGGGGGGAAGAGAGAGAGCGGCTGGGGGAAGAGAGAGAGCGGCTGGGGGGAAGAGAGAGAGCGGCTGGGGGGAAGAGAGAGAGCGGCTGGGGGGAAGAGAGAGAGAGCGGCTTGGGGGGAAGAGAGAGAGCGGCTGGGGGAAGAGAGAGAGCGGCTGGGGGGAAGAGAGAGAGCGGCTGGGGGGAAGAGAGAGAGCGGCCTGGGGGGAAGAGAGAGAGCGGCTGGGGGGAAGAGAGAGAGCGGCTGGGGGGAAGAGAGAGAGCGGCTGGGGGGAAGAGAGAGAGCGGCTGGGGGGAAGAGAGAGAGCGGCTGGGGGAAGAGAGAGAGCGGCTGGGGGAAGAGAGAGAGCGGCTGGGGGGAAGAGAGAGAGCGGCTGGGGGGAAGAGAGAGAGCGGCTGGGGGGAAGAGAGAGAGCGGCTGGGGGGAAGAGAGAGAGCGGCTGGGGGGAAGAGAGAGAGCGGCTGGGGGAAGAGAGAGAGCGGCTGGGGGGAAGAGAGAGAGCGGCTGGGGGGAAGAGAGAGAGCGGCTGGGGGAAGAGAGAGAGCGGCTGGGGGGAAGAGAGAGAGCGGCTGGGGGAAGAGAGAGAGCGGCTGGGGGGAAGAGAGAGAGGCGGCTGGGGGGAAGAGAGAGAGCGGCTGGGGGGAAGAGAGAGAGCGGCTGGGGGGAAGAGAGAGAGCGGCTGGGGGAAGAGAGAGAGCGGCTGGGGGAAGAGAGAGAGCGGCTGGGGGGAAGAGAGAGAGCGGCTGGGGGGAAGAGAGAGAGCGGCTGGGGGGAAGAGAGAGAGCGGCTGGGGGGAAGAGAGAGAGCGGCTGGGGGGAAGAGAGAGAGCGGCTGGGGGGAAGAGAGAGAGCGGCTGGGGGGAAGAGAGAGAGCGCGGCTGGGGGAAGAGAGAGAGCGGCTGGGGGAAGAGAGAGAGCGGCTGGGGGGAAGAGAGAGAGCGGCTGGGGGGGAAGAGAGAGAGCGGCTGGGGGGGAAGAGAGAGAGCGGCTGGGGGGAAGAGAGAGAGCGGCTGGGGGGAAGAGAGAGAGCGGCTGGGGGGAAGAGAGAGAGCGGCTGGGGGGAAGAGAGAGAGCGGCTGGGGGGAAGAGAGAGAGCGGCTGGGGGGAAGAGAGAGAGCGGCTGGGGGGAAGAGAGAGAGCGGCTGGGGGGAAGAGAGAGAGCGGCTGGGGGGAAGAGAGAGAGCGGCTGGGGGGAAGAGAGAGAGCGGCTGGGGGGAAGAGAGAGAGCGGCTGGGGGGAAGAGAGAGAGCGGCTGGGGGAAGAGAGAGAGCGGCTGGGGGGAAGAGAGAGAGCGGCTGGGGGGAAGAAGAGAGCGGCTGGGGGGGAAGAGAGAGAGCGGCTGGGGGAAGAGAGAGAGCGGCTGGGTGGAAGAGAGAGAGCGGCTGGGGGGAAGAGAGAGAGCGGCTGGGGGGAAGAGAGAGAGCGGCTGGGGGGAAGAGAGTGAGCGGTGGCTGGGGGGAAGAGAGTGAGCGGCTGGGGGGAAGAGAGAGAGCGGCTGGGGGGAAGAGAGAGAGCGGCTGGGGGGAAGAGAGAGAGCGGCTGGGGGGAAGAGAGAGAGCGGCTGGGGGGAAGAGAGAGAGCGGGCTGGGGGGAAGAAGAGAGAGCGGCTGGGGGGAAAGAGCGGCTGGGGGAAGAGAGAGAGCGGCTGGGGGGAAGAGAGAGCGCGGCTGGGGGGAAGAGAGCGCGGCTGGGGGGAAGAGAGAGAGCGGCTGGGGGGAAGAGAGCGCGGCTGGGGGGAAGAGAGAGAGCGACTGGGGGGAAGAGAGAGAGCGACTGGGGGGCAGAGAGAGAGCGACTGGGGGGCAGAGGGGTGGGAAGACGGGGGGGGAAGAGAGAGAGCGACTGGAGGGGAAGAGAGAGCGACTGGGGAAGAAGAGAGAGAGCGACTGGGGGGGGGGGGGGAAGAGAGAGAGCGACTGGGGGGAAGAGAGGCTCATGAGGCTATTTAGTCAGTTTTTATTGAAACATTTTTACACACACACTCCCCCCCTCCCTCACACACACACTCCCCCCCCCACACACACTTACCCCCCCACACACACTTCCCCCCCCCCCACACACACTCCCCCCCTCACACACCCCCCCCTCACACACACCCCCCCACACACTCCCCCCCTCACACACACTCCCCCCCCCCTCACACACACACTCCCCCCCCACACACACACTCCCCCCCACACACACACTCCCCGCCCCTCTCTCTCACACTCCCAATCTCTCTCTCTCACTCCCAATCTCTCTCTCACACTCCCAATCTCTCTCTCTCTCACACTCCCAATCTCTCTCTCTCTCACACTCCCAGTCTCTCTCTCTCTCTCTCTCTCTCTCTCTCACTCCCAATCTCTCTCTCTCTCTCACACTCCCAATCTCTCTCTCTCACAATTTCACAATTCACAATTCAAATCGCTTTATTGGCATGATAAGTTACATCTTATGTTGCCAAAGCATCAAAATACATTTATGGTTTAGCACATAAACGCAGTTCTATTCATACAGTGTATAAACAGGTATATCCCTGAGTGTATAAATATAAGTCTCTCTCTCTCACACTCCCAGTCTCTCTCTCTCTCTCTCTCACCGCGCGGCCCTGTAAACTGCCGTTTTGCAAAAAAGCCTTGACAACGCCGGGCTTCCCCCCTTCCCACTCCTGCCCCCTTCCTCCCCCCTCCCCTTCCCCCTCCCCTGCCCCCTTCCCCTGCCCCCTTCCTCCCCCTTCCCCACCATCGCTCTCTCTCTTCTGCCCAGTCTCTCGCTCTCTCTTCCCCCCAGTCTCTCGCTCTCTCTCTTCCCCCAGTCTCTCGCTCTCTCTCTTCCCCGCAGTCTCTCGCTCTCTCTCTTACCCCCAGTCTCTCGCTCCCTCTCTTACCCCCAGTCTCTCGCGCTCTCTCTCTTCCCCCCAGTCGCTCGCTCTCTCTCTCTCTCTTCCAACAACAACATGCCCTCGAAAAAGCCTCGGCACCGCCGGGCACCCCCAGCTAGTATATAATAAAGCGGTTTGTCTCTCTGTCTGTCTGTCTGTCTGGCTATACAATCAAAAGTTATAGGCCTAGAAATTGGGTATAGCCCCGCTTGGGGCGTTAGAATTGGCGCAGCGCAAGGTTTATAGCCAGACGCAAATTATCGCCACCTGGTGCGATATTGGGTTGCATCGCCCCTAAAGGTGATTGAGGCGCGAATTCAGGCGTTACACGGGACTCCTAATGCGCTAAACTTCCGGCGCAACCCAATATCGGAGTGGACGGGCGCAGCGCAGGTGCTCTCAATTACCGATGACCACAAGACTTCCAGGCGTCGGCCAGCTCTTAAAAGGGGTGGGTCAGTCAGCTTCAGCATCCACACTCTGCACCTTGTAGGCCTCAGAATTGGCACTAAAAACTTGGACCAGATGGAGAAGGTGAGACAGAGCAGAGCGCTTCACCAATGAGGCTCTGGAGCAATTGGTGGCCGCAGTGGAGCGCCGGCGAGATGTTCTCCACCCAGACAATGGCAGGAGGCCGAATCATAAGGACTACCGACGAGCTTGGAGGGATGTATGCCAGAGGGTCAACTCCAGCAGCATGGTAACCAGGAGCCCTGTCCAATGCAGAAAGAAATTCAACGACCTCACTCGGGTCGTGAGGGTGAGTGTTGTTTCTGCAAACTTCTACATCCCTTCATTTGCACCTGACTTTATGGCTACAGGGTGGGCTGTGCCCCATTGGCCATCTGCCAGCAAGCACCCATGGCCCTTTTTGAGCACACATATGCACATTTGACTCAAGGCATCATGTAAGGGCTCTTACACCATGGAGGGCATGAGATGATCACTCAGGGCATCATGTAACATAACTTCCCCTCCTTTCCCCTGCAGTCCAAGCTGGCGAGGATTCGCAAAGACCAGCTTCGCACCGGTGGAGGACCTCCACAAGTGGTCACTCTCACGGATCTCGAGGAGAGAGTCCACCAGATTCTTGGAGGATGTCTGAGTGGTCCTGTAACCACTGCAGCTGCCGACCCCATTGTCGACAGCGATGGAAAGGTTCTAACCTTTCACAACTGTCTCCTTCCACTTGATCCCCCCGCCAGCATGCTTTCTCACTGTGGACCCATGTCATAGCCTTGCCGCAATCTGGCATCCCTTGCTGCCAAGCTGTCCTTTTGCTAAAGCCACTCTTCCACCTCCCTGCTTTCAGATGCTGCATCAACAGCTCAGGAGCTGCCAGTGCCAGTGCCTCCGAAGGCTCAATGAGAAAATTACTGTCCAACAGAAGGTCAGCAACTCTCTCCAGCATCTAGTCTGTCTAGAATTTTATAAGTTTCGATGAGATCCCCTCTCATTCTTCTAAACTCCAGCGAGTACAAGCCCAATCGACCCAATCTCTCCTCATACGTCATTCCTGCCATCCCAGGTATCAGCCTGGTGAATCTTTGCTGCACTCCTTCCATGGCAAGACCATCCTTCCTCAGATAAGGCGACCAAAACTGCACACAATACTCCAGATGTGGTCTCACCAAGGCCCTGTACAACTGCAGCAAGACATCCTTGTTCCTGTACTCAAACCCTCTCGCTACGAAGGCCAACATACCATTTGCCTCCTTAACCGCCTGCTGCACCTGCATGCTTACCTTCAGCGACTGGTGCACAAGGACACCCAGGTCTCGTTGCACTTCCCCTTCTCCCAATCTATTGCCGTTCAGATAATAATCTGCCTTCCTGTTTTTGCCACCAAAGTGGATAACCTCGCATTTATCCACGTTATATTGCATCTGCCGTGCTTCTGCCCAATCACCCAACCTGTCCAAATCATACTGGATATTATCGGTATCGTCCTACATAAGAACATAAGAAATAGGAGCAGGAGTAGGTCAATCGGCCCCTCGAGCCTGCTCCGCCATTCAATAAGATCATGGCTGATCTGATCCTAACCGCCAATCCACTATCACAGAATCATCTCCTGAATCTAACAGAATTAGACACACGAACTAGGAGCAGGATCAGGCTACACGGCCCCTGGGCCCGCTCCGCTACCCACAGGGCCATGACCGATCCGAACCTAGACTCATGTCCAAATTCCTGCCCGCTCCCCGTAACCCTTAATTCCCTTTACTTCTAGGAAACTGTCTATTTCTGTTTTAAATTTATGTAATGATGTAGCTTCTACAGCTTTTTGGGGCAGCATATTCCATGGACCTACCACCCTCTGAGTGAAGTAGTTCCTCCTCATCTCAGTTTTGAAAGAGCAGCCCCTTATTCTAAGACTATGCCCCCTAGTTCTAGTTTCACCCATCATCGGGAACATCTTCCCCGCATCCACCCGATCCAACCCCTTCACAATCTTATATGTTTCAATAAGATCGCCTCTCATTCTTCTGAACTCCAATGAGTAGAGTCCCAATCTACTCAACCGCTCCTCGTATGTCCATCCCCTCATCCCCGGGATTAACCGAGTGAACCTTCTTTGTACTGACTCGAGAGCAAGTATGTCCTTTCTTAAGTATGGACACCAAAACTGTACGCAGTATTCCAGGTGCGGTCTCAACAATACCTTGTACAACTGAAGCAATACCTCCCTATTTTTATATTCTATCCCCCTAGCAATGAAAGCCAACATTCCATTGGCCTTCTTAATCACTTGCTGCACCTGCATACTAACCTTTTGAGTTTCGTGCACCAGGACACCCAGATCCCTTTGTACTACAGTACTTTCCAGTTTCTTGCCATTAAGATAATAACTTGCTCTACGATTTTTCCTGCCAAAGTGCATAACCTCACACTTTCCAGTATTGTATTCCATCTGCCAAATCTCTGCCCACTTATTTAGCCTGTCGATGTCCCCTTGCAGGTTTTTTATGTCCTCCTCACTCACTACTTTCCCTCCCATCTTAGTATCATCTGCAAACTTTGATATGTTACACTCGGTCCCCTCCTCCAAATCATTAATATAGATTGTAAAGAGTTGGGGACCCAGCACTGACCCCTGCGGAACACCACTAGTTACTGATTGCCAGTCTGAGAATGAACCATTTATCCCAACTCTCTGCCTTCTGTTAGATAGCCAATCCTCTATCCATGCCAGAATATTACCCCCAATCCCGTGATTTTTTATCTTAAGCAATAATCTTTTGTGTGGCACCTTGTCAAATGCCTTTTGGAAGTCTAAATACACTATGTCCACTGGTTCCCCTTTATCCACCCTATACGTTACTTCCTCAAAGAACTCCAGCAAATTTGTCAAACATGACTTCCCCTTCATAAAACCATGCTGACTTTGTCCTATTAAATTATGATTATCCAAATGTCCTGTTACTGTCTCCTTAATAATGGACTCCAAAATTTTACCTACCGCAGATGTTAGGCTAACCGGTCTATAGTTTCCAGCCTTCTGTCTACTGCCCTTTTTAAATAAGGGTGTTACATTAGCAGTTTTCCAGTCTGCCGGGACCTTTGCCGAGTCCAGGGATTTTTGGAAAATTATTACCAATGCATCCACAATCCCTACCGCCACTTCCCTCAAGACCCTAGGATGTAAGCCATCAGGTCCAGGTGATTTATCCGCCTTGAGTCCCATTATTTTACCGAGTACCACTTCCTTAATGATTTTGATCGTGTTTAGCTCCTCCCCCCCTTTAGCCCCCTGTTTGTCCAGTGTTGGGATATTCTTAGTGTCTTCTACTGTAAAGACTGATGTAAAATATTCATTCAGTGTTTTTGCCATCTCCATATTTCCCACCATTAATTTCCCGGTCTCATCCTCTAAGGGACCAACATTTACTTTAGCCACCCTTTTTCTTTTTATATAACTATAAAAACTCTTACTATCTGTTTTTATATTTTTTGCTAATTTACTTTCATAATCTATCTTCCCTTTCTTAATCAATCTTTTTGTTATTTTTTGCTGTCTTTTAAAGTTTTCCCAATCCTCTATCCTCCCACTAGATTTGGCTACCTTATATGCCCTTGTTTTTAGTCGAATACTATCCTTAATTTCTTTACTTAGCCACGGATGGCTGTCTTTTCTTTTACACCCTTTTCTTCTCAGTGGAATATATATTTTTTGGAAGTTGTAAAATAACTCCTTAAATGTACACCACTGATCATGTATCGTCTTACCCTTTAATCTATTTTCCCAATCCACTCTACTCAATTCCGCTCTCATACCTTCATAGTCTCCTTTATTCAAGCTTAGCACGCTTGTTTGAGATCCAACCTTCTCACCCTCTAATTGAATATGGAATTCAACCATGTTATGGTCACTCATTCCAAGGGGATCCTTTACTAGGACATTTTTAATTAATCCCATCTCGTTACACAGGACCAGATCTAAGGTTGCTTGCCCCCTGGTCAGCTCAGTTACATACTGCTCAAGAAACCCATCCCTAATACACTCAATGAACTCATCCTCAAGGCAGCCCTGCCCAATTTGATTTGTCCAATTAATATGATAGTTAAAATCCCCCATAATTATAGATGTTCCCTTATTACAAGCCTCAACTATTTCCTGATTGATACTCCGTCCAACAGAGTTGCCACTGTTCGGAGGCCTATAGACTACGCCCACTAGTGTTTTTTTCCCCTTATTATTCCTTACCTCCACCCAAACTGTTTCATTATCCAGATCTTTTGACCCAATATCATTTCTCTGTATTACAGTGATTCCTTCCTTTATTAACATAGCCACCCCACCTCCCCTTCCTTCCTGCCTGTCCTTCCTGATCGTTAAATAACCTGGTATGTTTAATTCCCAGGCATTGTCACCCTGCAGCCATGTTTCTGTAATGGCCACAAGATCATACCCATATGTCGTTATTTGTGCCATTAACTCGTCTATTTTGTTACGAATGCTACGTGCATTCAGATAGAGAACTTTCAAAGATCCTCACAGCACACACGCCCACCCAGCTTTGTGTCATCTGCAAACTTGGAGATATTACATCTAGTTCCCTCGTCTAGATCAATTCAATTCAATTCAATTTTATTTGTCATATATGCAGCAAACGTGTGTACTGCACAATGAAATGTTGATTTTTACGAGTCCTCCCAACATTGGAATAAATATGGCATAACAATGATAAAATACTAATAGAAATACAGTAATAATAAATAAAACAACAGTAATAAATAATAATAAATTATTCGTTCATGAGTCTTATGGCCTGGGGGTAGAAGCTGTTTCGAAACCTGCTGGTACGAGACCGTATGCTTCGATATCTCTTACCGGATGGGAGCAGGGTGAAGAGGTTGTGGCTGGGGTGGCTCGCGTCTTTGATGATTCTCAGGACCTTCCCCCGGCACCTCTCAGGGTAGATATCCTGCACAGCAGGTAGTTTAATTCCTATAGTATGTTGTGCAGCTTTCACCACCATCTGTAGAGCCTTGCAGTCTATAGCGGTGCAGTTGCCATACCAAGTAGTGATGCAGCCGGACAGGATGCTCTTGATGGTGCACCGGTAGAAGTTGGTGAGAATCTGGGGGGCCATTCCAAATTTCTTCAGTCTCCTGAGGAAGAACAGGCGTTGGCATGCCTTCTTGGTTACGACGTCGATGTGATTGGACCACGGTAAGTCCTCCGTAATGAATACACCCAGGAATTTGAAGCTGCTAACCCTCTCCACCTCAGCCCCTTCGATGTAGATTAGGGTGTGTCCCTCCCCCTGCCGCTTCCTGTAGTCTCACGATCATCTCCTTTGTTTGATCATTAATATATATTGTGAATAGCTGGGGTCCAAGGACCGAACCCTGCGGTACCCCACTAGTCACTGCCTGCCACTCGGATAAAGAGCCGTTTATTCCAACTCTTTGCTTTCTGTCTGCCAACCAGTTCTCTATCCAAGTCAATACCTTGCCCCCAATCCCACGTGCCTTAATTTTACACGCTAATCTCTTATGCAGGACCTTATCGAAAGCCTTTTGAAAATCCAAATACACCACATCCACTGGTTCTCCCTTATCTATTTTACCAGTTACGTCCTCAAAAAATTCCAGTAGATTAGTCAAGCACGATTTACCTTTTGTAAATCCATGTTGACTTTGTCCGATCTGGTCACTTTTTTCCAAGTGCTCTGCTATTACATCCTTTATAATGGACTCTAGCATTTTCCCCACTACCGATGTCAGGCTTACCGGTCTGTAATTCCCCGTTTTCTCTCTACCACCCTTTTTGAACAGTGGGGTAACATTAGCTACCCGCCAATCCATGGGTACTGTTCCAGAGTCTATAGAATTTTGGAAGATGACCCGCAATGCATCAACTATTTCTAGGGCCACTTCCTTAAGTACCCTAGGATGTAGATTATCAGGCCCTGGGGATTTGTCGGCCCTCAATCCCATCAATTTCCCTAACACCATTTCCCTACAAATACTGATTTCTATCAGTTCCTCCCTGTCATTAGAGCCTATGTTCCCCGACATCTTTGGGAGGTTATTTGTGTCCTCCTTTGTGAAGACAGAACCAAAGTATGTATTTAATTGGTCTGCCAATTCCCGTGATTCTGACTACACAGATGCGGCCGGACCTGCTGTGATTTCCAGCAAAAAAAATGTTTTTTGTCTTTTTTTGTTTTTCACACAGACCCCAGCATCTGCAACATTTGACCCCTTGTGACTCCACCTCATTGTTCTCATAGAGTCATAGAGTTATACAGCACGGATAGAGGCCCTTCGGCCCATCGTGTCCGCGCCGGCCATCACGCCCTGTCTAATCTAATCCCATATTACAGCATTTGGTCCGTAGCCTTGTATGCTATGGCATTTCAAGTGCTCATCCAAATGCTTCTTGAATGTTGTGAGGGTTCCAGCCTCCACAACCCTTTCGGGCAGTGAGTTCCAGACTCCAACCACCCTCTGGGTGAAAAAGTTCTTTCTCAAATCCCCTCTAAACCTCCCGCCCTTTACCTTGAATCTATGCCCCCTAGTTATTGACCCTTCTACTAAGGGAAAAAGCTCCTTAGTATCCATCCTATCTATGCCCCTCATAATTTTGTACACCTCAATCATGTCCCCCCTCAGCCTCCTCTGCTCCAAGGAAAACAAACCCAATCTGCCCAGTCTCTCTTCATAGCTGAAGCGCTCCAGCCCTCGTAGCATCCTGGTGAATCTCCTCTGCACCCTCTCCAAAGCTATCACATCCTTCCTGTAGTGTGGCGACCAGAACTGCACACAGTATTCCAGCTGTGGCCTAACCAGTGTTTTATACAGCTCCATCATAACCTCCTTGCTCTTATATTCTATGCCTCGGCTAATGAAGGCAAGTATCCCATATGCCTTTTTTACCACCTTATCCACCTGTTCCGCCGCCTTCAGGGATCTGTGTACTTGCACACCCAGATCCCTCTGACCCTCCGTCTTGCCTAGGGTCTTACCATTCATTGTGTATTCCCTTGCCTTGTTAGTCCCCCCAAAGTGCATCACCTCGCACTTTTCCAGGTTAAATTCCATTTGCCACTGTTCCGCCCATCTGACCAACCCATCGATATCGTCCTGCAGACTGAGACTACCCTCCTCGCTATTTACCACCCTACCAATTTTTGTATCATCCGCGAACTTACTGATCATACCTTTTACATTCATATCCAAGTCATTAATATAGACCACAAACAGCAAGGGACCCAGCACCGATCCCTGTGGTACCCCACTGGCCACAGGCTTCCAGTCACAAAAACAACCTTCGACCATCACCCTCTGCCTTCTGCCACTAAGCCAGTTTTTTATCCAACGTGCCAAGGCACCCTGGATTCCATGGGCTCTTACCTTCTTGACCAGTCTCCTGTGCGGGACTTTATTGAAGGCCTTACTGAAATCCATGTATACCACATCCACTGCGTTGCCCTCATCCACACACCTAGTCACCCCCTCAAAAAATTCAATCAAATTAGTCAGACATGATCTTCCCTTGACAAAGCCATGTTGACTATCCCTGATTAATCCTTGCCTCTCCAAGTGGAGACTGATTTTGTCCCTCAGAATTTTTTCCAATAATTTTCCCACCACTGATGTTAGGCTCACTGGCCTGTAGTTCCCCGGTTTTTCCCTACTCCCCTTCTTGAATAATGGAACTACATTAGCGGTTCTCCAGTCCTCTGGCACATCCCCTGTGGCCAGAGAGGTTCTGAATATGTGTGTTAGAGCCCCCGCAATCTCTTCCTTTGCCTCACACAGCAGCCTGGGATACATTTCGTCCGGGCCTGGGGATTTATCCATTTTTAGGCCTGCTAAAACCGCCAATACCTCCTCCCTCTCGATGTTAATGTGTTCGAGCATATCACAGTCCCCCCGCCCTATTTCTATGTCTACATTGTCCCTCTCCATCGTGAAAACAGATGCAAAAAATTCATTTAGAACCCCTCCTACATCTTCCGGCTCCACACACAGATTGCCACTTTTGTCCCTAATGGGCCCTATTTTTTCCCTAGTTATCCTCTTACCCTTAATATACTTATAAAACATCTTAGGATTTTCCTTTATTTTGCTCGCCAATGTTATTTCATGGCCCCTCCTTGATCTCCTAATTTCTTTTTTAAGTATCCCCCTGCACTTTTTGTACTCCTCTAGGGCTTCCTCCGTCTTTAACCTTTTGTATCTGCCAAAAGCCCTCCTTTTTTTTCTAATCCATTCTCGTATATCCCCTGACATCCAAGGTTCCCTGTGGTTTTTGGAACCACCCTTGACCTTTACGGGAACATGTTGCCATTGTATGATCTCAATCTCCCTTCTGAAAGCCTCCCATTGCTCCGATGCGGATTTTCCTACAAGTAGCTGACCCCAGTCCATTTTGGCCAGATCCTGCCTTATCCTATTAAAATCGGCCTTCCCCCAATTTAGAACCTTTATTTCCGGCCCATCCCTGTCCTTTTCCATGACCACCTTAAATCTCACCATATTATGGTCACTGTCACCAAAGTGCTCACCTACTAGCACTTCTTCCACTTGGCCGGCCACATTCCCTAGAATTAGGTCCAGTACCGCCCCTTCTTTGATGTAATTTTTTTCCTGACTGACCTGTTTGGACACCATTCACACCTTTGATTGCTGTGATTATCTCTCTGCCGAGGTGTGATAAATGGCAGTTAGAAAGATTACCTGTAAACATCTGACATTATTCTCTGACTATATAAGCTGTGTCTTTATGCATCTCTCCACTTCACCTGACGAAGGAGCAGTGCTCCGAAAGCTTGTGACTTCAAATAAAGCTGTTGGATTATAACCTGGTGTTGTGTGGCTTCTTACATTTGTCCACCGCAGTCCAACTCCGGCATCTCCACACCCTGACTGCAAGGGGCCTACGCTTGACATCACCAATCTTTTTCTCTTCACATATCTATAAAAGCTTTTACAGTCAGTTTTTATGTTACCTGCAAGCTTACTCTCATATTCTATTTTCCCCCTCTTAATTAATCCCTTTGTCCTCCTTTGTTGAATCCTAAACTGCTCCCAATCCTCAGGTTTACTGCTTTTTCTGGCCAATTTATATGTCCTCTCCTTGGATCTTATGCTATCCCTAATTTCCCTTGTTAGCCACGGTTGAGTCACCCTTTTTGTTTTATTTTTATGCCAAATTGGAATGAACAAATTCTGTAGTTCATCCATGCGATCTTTGAATATTTGCCATTGCCCATCCACTGTCAACCCTTTGAGTGTCATTCCCCAATCAATCCTACCCAACTCGCGCCTCATACCATCGTAGTCCCCTTTATTTAAATTCAGGACCCTAGTCTCTGAGTCAACTACTTCACTCTCCATCTTAATGAAAAATTCTATCATATTATGATCGCTCTGACCCAAGGGGCCTCGCACAAGATTGCTAATTAATCCTTTCTCATGACATAATACCCAGTCTAAGATGGCCTGATCTCTAGTTGGTTCCTCGACATATTGGTCCAGGAAACCGTCCTGTAAACACTCCAGGAATTCCTCCTCCACAGTATTGTTACTAATTTGGTTAGCCCAATCTATATGTAGATTAAAGTCACCCATGATAACTGCTGTGCCCTTACTGCATGCTTCTCTAATTTCCCTTTTAATGCCATCCCCAACCTCCGTATTACTGTTTGGAGGTCTATATACCACTCCCACTAACGTTTTCTGCCCCTTGGGATTTTTCAGTTCTACCCATACAGATTCTACATCATCAGAGCTAATATCCTTCCTTTCAATTGTGTTAATCCCCTCTTTAACCAGCAATGCTACCCCACCTCCTTTTCCTTTTTGCCTATCCCGGGATGTTGAGTTCACAGCCTTGGCCACCCTGGAGCCATGTTTCCGTAATCCCAATCATATCATATTCGTTTACCTCTATTTGCGCAGCTAATTCATCTACCTTATTACGAATGCTCCTTGCATTAAGACACAAAGCCTTCAGGCTTGTTTTTTTAACGCTCTTAGACCTATTAGAATTATTATTTACTGTGGCCACGTTTGATTTAAGTTTATTTCTCTGACTGCCACTTTTGTTTTTCTCCTTCCTGTCTTTTGCTTTTATCCTT
Organism: Somniosus microcephalus; assembly: GCF_052327205.1. Taxonomy (NCBI): domain Eukaryota; kingdom Metazoa; phylum Chordata; class Chondrichthyes; order Squaliformes; family Somniosidae; genus Somniosus; species Somniosus microcephalus. Next base: position 5,938,226 of record NC_140998.1, on the reverse strand, counting down.
GTTTCCCTTCCCTCTGTCTCTCCGCTCAGGTTCCCAACCCCCTGCCATTTTAGTTTAAACCCTCCCCCACAGCATTAGCAAACACTCCCCCTAGGACATCGGTCCCGGCCCGGCCCAGGTGCAAACCGTCCGTTTTGTACTGGTCCCACCTCCCCCAGAACCGGTTCCAATGTCCCAGGAATTTGAATCCCTCCCCCTCTCTTTTTATTGGACCCAAATAAAAAAGAAACAATTTCACAAATAAGGTGACAACAACCCAATTACCCTTTTAAATAACCCTCCACCAATCAAATTAAAATTTGGTTGTCCCGATTAACAATGCACTCCAGTCCCCGCGGCGCCCACCGGTCACGAAAGAGCTCGAGCGTGCCGGCGGACACTGCGTGCTCCATCTCTAGGGCCACCCGGGCGCGAACATGGCCACGGAAGAGGGGGAGGCAATCCGGTCGGACGACTCCCTCCCCCTTGCACCATTCCTCTAACCACGTATTCATCTGAAATATCTTTCTATTTCTACTCTGACTAGCACGTGGCGCTGGTGGCAATCCTGAGATTACTACCTTTGAGGTCCTATTTTTTAATTTACCTCCTAACTCCCTATATTCAGCTTTTAGGACCTCATCCTGGTTTTTACCTATATCGTTGGTACCTACATGCACCACGACAACTGGCTGTTCACCCTCCCCTTCCAAAATGTTCTGCAGCTGCTCTGAGACATCCTTGACCCCTGCACCAGGGAGGCAACACACCATCCTGGAGTCTCGTTTGCAGCCGCAGAAACGCCTATCTATTCCCCTTACAATAGAATCCCCTATCACTATAGCTCTCCCAGTCTTTTTGCTCCTGATGGCAGGGGAGTCCAGAACCAGGGGTCACAGTCTAAGGATAAGGGGTAAGCCATTTAGGACTGAGATGAGGAGGAATTTCTTCACCCAGAGATTGGTGAACCTGTGGAATTCTCTACCACAAAAGGCAGTTGAGGCCAATTCATTAAATATATTAAAGAAGGAGTTAGATATATTTCTTAAGGCTAAAGGGATCAAGGGATACAGGGAGAAAGCAGGGACAGGGTACTGAATTTGGATGATCGATCAGCCATGATCTGATTAAATGGCGGAGCAGGCTTGAGGGGCTAAATGGCCGACTCCTGCTCCTATCTTCTATGTTTCTATCCCAATGATAGGGGTCTAACTCAGTCCAGTGATAGGGGTCTAACTCAGTCCAGTGATAGGGGTCTAACTCAGTCCAGTGATAGGGGTCTAACTCAGTCCAGTGATAGGGGTCTAACTCAGTCCAGTGATAGGGGTCTAACTCGGTCCAGTGATAGGGGTCTAACTCGGTCCAGTGATAGGGGTCTAACTCGGTCCAGTGATAGGGGTCTAACTCGGTCCAGTGATAGGGGTCTAACTCGGTCCAGTGATAGGGGTCTAACTCGGTCCAGTGATAGGGGTCTAACTCAGTCCAGTGATAGGGGTCTAACTCAGTCCAGTGATAGGGGTCTAACTCGGTCCAGTGATAGGGGTCTAACTCGGTCCAGTGATAGGGGTCTAACTCGGTCCAGTGATAGGGGTCTAACTCAGTCCAGTGATAGGGGTCTAACTCGGTCCAGTGATAGGGGTCTAACTCAGTCCAGTGATAGGGGTCTAACTCAGTCCAGTGATAGGGGTCTAACTCGGTCCAGTGATAGGGGTCTAACTCAGTCCAGTGATAGGGGTCTAACTCGGTCCAGTGATAGGGGTCTAACTCAGTCCAGTGATAGGGGTCTAACTCAGTCCAGTGATAGGGGTCTAACTCAGTCCAGTGATAGGGGTCTAACTCGGTCCAGTGATAGGGGTCTAATTCGGTCCAGTGATAGGGGTCTAACTCAGTCCAGTGATAGGGGTCTAACTCAGTCCAGTGATAGGGGTCTAACTCGGTCCAGTGATAGGGGTCTAACTCAGTCCAGTGATAGGGGTCTAACTCGGTCCAGTGATAGGGGTCTAACTCAGTCCAGTGATAGGGGTCTAACTCGGTCCAATGATAGGGGTCTAACTCGGTCCAGTGATAGGGGTCTAACTCGGTCCAGTGATAGGGGTCTAACTCGGTCCAATGATAGGGGTCTAACTCAGTCCAGTGATAGGCGTCTAACTCAGTCCAGTGATAGGGGTCTAACTCAGTCCAGTGATAGGGGTCTAACTCGGTCCAATGATAGGGGTCTAACGCGGTCCAGTGATAGGGGTCTAACTCAGTCCAGTGATAGGGGTCTAACTCGGTCCAGTGATAGGGGTCTAACTCGGTCCAGTGATAGGGGTCTAACTCAGTCCAGTGATAGGGGTCTAACTCGGTCCAGTGATAGGGGTCTAACTCGGTCCAGTGATAGGGGTCTAACTCAGTCCAGTGATAGGGGTCTAACTCAGTCCAGTGATAGGGGTCTAACTCGGTCCAGTGATAGGGGTCTAACTCGGTCCAGTGATAGGGGTCTAACTCGGTCCAGTGATAGGGGTCTAACTCGGTCCAGTCATAGGGGTCTAACTCGGACCAGTGATAGGGGTCTAACTCGGTCCAGTGATAGGGGTCTAACTCGGTCCAGTGATAGGGGTCTAACTCGGTCCAGTGATAGGGGTCTTACTCGGTCCAGTGATAGGGGTCTAACTCGGTCCAGTGATAGGGGTCTAACTCAGTCCAGTGATAGGGGTCTAACTCGGTCCAGTGATAGGGGTCTAACTCAGTCCAGTGATAGGGGTCTAACTCGGTCCAGTGATAGGGGTCTAACTCAGTCCAGTGATAGGGGTCTAACTCAGTCCAGTGATAGGGGTCTAACTCGGTCCAGTGATAGGGGTCTTACTCGGTCCAGTGATAGGGGTCTAACTCGGTCCAGTGATAGGGGTCTAACTCGGTCCAATGATCAATGACTCTTGCAGTGCCACAGCTCTTGTTCCTCCGTTCAGTGAAGTTACACCGAGACCCCATCTATCCTCTCAGGTGGATGTAAACTATCCCATGACACTATTCAAAGAAGAGCAGGAGATTTCTCCCCGGTGTCACTGGCCAATATTTATTCCTCAATCCACATGACTGAAACAGATTACCTGGTCAGTATCACTTTGCTCTTTGTGGGATCTTGCTGTGTGCAAATTGGCTGCCACCTTTCCTGCATTACAACAGTGACTACACTTCAAAAAGTACTTCATTGGCTGTAAAGCACTTTGGCCTAGAAATTGTCCCGAGGCGCCCGAGCGGCGCAAAGTTCGCCTGGGCACTTGAATTTGCGCCACGATCGCCGCATTAGCGATCGCCGCAAATTCAGTTGAAGTGCCCCTAGAGGGAGACGGGGCGCGGCTCGAGGCGCTCCGCGTCCCTCTTAGGGCGCTGAAAGTGAATTTTGCAGCGCTACGTGCTGCGGCACGGCACGCTGCGGTACTGCAGGCCTTCCTCCCACTGTTAAGGGGGAGGGGCCTGCAACAGCGCGAGCCCCGATCGCGAGTGCCGGCAAAAGAGCCCGGCACCAAGGAGAAGTGCCGGGCTCTCGGGAAACAGCCGGCAATGCCGCGGAGGGGGGACCAGGAGGCCGGGGACGGAAGTGCTGGCAAGCGGCCGCCCCGCACCTCCACCTTAACTTGCGCCTCTGCCGGTGCAGCAAGGCCCCGCACACCGATGACGTCATCGGTGGTGGCGCAGCGCAAAAGGCTAACGCCACCATTAGCGCCCCTGCTGAATATCGCGGGAGGCACAGCCAGTGGCGCTACAGCCACTGACTGCCTCTTTAGGCGCTAACAGGTGGCGCTACTCACCCAATTTCTCCCCCTTTGGGCCGTCCGGTGGTCATGAAAGGCGCTATAGAAATGCAAGTATTTATTTTTCTTTTCTCACTGGCCCAAGGTAGGTGACATTGCTCTGGTCCTGATCTTGACGAGGTTCTCACCAAATGTTCTGTCGCTAGTTAGTATGGGGCAGTCTTGACCCAGTTCCTGGCAGTCATCGGCCCTTAACACTGAAACTGCCACATGATATATTTGTGACTGCCACTGAAAATACCGCAGCCCCAGCTCCCCTGAGAAAGTGGTCATGGGGCTTCTAACTTAACAGCGATTGTTTTTACAACTGAGATACTTTGCTGAACCTCCTCAGAGGGCACTAACCGACGGCGAACTGGAGTCACGTGTAGGCCAGACTGCGTCAGGGTTCAGGGATGAAACAACATAGTGAACCTGTGAGAAAATGTCTGTCAAGAATTCAGGAAAATATATTCAGATTGCAACCTGAGAGGCTGCTGATTACTCTGTAGCTGCCCTTGAATGTTTAGCGGGGCCATGTAGTAAGGTCGGGTGTCAATGTGAAGAGTTGTTCCCAGGGCCAGCGTGCACACTCTCGTGTACAGGCTCTCATGCCCAGTGCTAGTGTACAGGCTCTCGCGTACAGGGCCAATGGACAGACTCTTGTTTACAGGCTCTCGTGCCCAGTGCCAGTGTACAGGCTCTAGTGTCCGGGACCAGCGTGCACGCTCTAGTGTCCAGGGCCAGCGTGCACGCTCTAGTGTCCAGGGCCAGCGTGCACGATCTCATGTCCGAGGCCAGCGTGCACGCTCTCATGTCCGAGGCCAGCGTGCACGCACTAGTGTCCGGGGCCAGCGTGCACGCTCTAGTGTCCGGGGCCAGTGTGCACGCTCTAGTGTCCAGGGCCAGCGTGCACGCTCTAGTGTCTGGGGCCAGCGTGCACGCTCTAGTGTCCGGGGCCAGTGTGCACGCTCTAGTGTCTGGGGCCAGCGTGCACGCTCTACTGTCCGGGGCCAGTGTGCACGCTCTAGTGTCCGGGGCCAGCGTGCACGCTCTAGTGTCCGGGGCCAGTGTGCACGCTCTAGTGTCCGGGGCCAGCGTGCACGCTCTACTGTCCGGGGCCAGCGTGCACGCTCTAGTGTCCGGGGCCAGTGTGCACGCTCTAGTGTCCGGGGCCAGCGTGCACGCTCTAGTGTCCGGGGCCAGCGTGCACGCTCCAGTGTCCAGGGGTTTCTATGAGGCTGTCGGTCTCTCAATCAGCCTGAGCTTGGCACTAGGAAGGCGAGACGATGGTTTATAAATAGGACGAAGCAGCTGATTGCAGCAATGTGGTCCTCACACTGTCCTTTAAAGCTGATTGGAATCCTGCCCTTTCTCGTGGGATGGCAGTCTGCTCCCTCTGCTGGCTGCCAGCTCTTCTGTGCAGGGAGTGTGTGCCGTCCCACTACACGTCCTAGTGGGCAGGGGCCTACAGCACGACTCCTGGCACAGACACAGGGTGACAGCTACAGGAGGGGTTACACTCAGTCAGTACGGGCATTCGACTGGACTTGGATTAAGGTTCACTCTATCCCGGGTACGAGGAGCTCTCTACAGGGGTAAATCGACACCAGTGAACCCGCTACAGGAGCTTTGTTCACTGGGAGCTCACACCGAGAACGCAGTTACACACTGTGCACAATTAACTAAGCATTAAATTTAATGGGCAGAACATTGGGCACAGAACATGCGAGAATGTCCGACATGGGCTCAGATACAAGTTCCCCACTGGAACCACACAATTAAACACTTAACCCGTATACCTAACCCGTGCTGTACCTGCCCTGGGAGTGTTTGATGGGACAGTGTAGAGGGAGCTTTACTCTGTATCTAACCCGTGCTGTACCTGCCCTGGGAGTGTATGATGGGACAGTGTAGAGGGAGCTTTACTCTGTATCTAACCCGTGCTGTACCTGCCCTGGGAGTGTTTGATGGCACAGTGTAGAGGGAGCTTTACTCTGTATCTAACCCGTGCTGTACCTGCCCTGGGAGTGTTTGATGGGACAGTGTAGAGGGAGCTTTACTCTGTATCTAACCCGTGCTGTACCTGCCCTGGGAGTGTTTGATGGGGCAGTGTAGAGGGAGCTTTACTCTGTATCTAACCCGTGCAGTACCTGCCCTGGGAGTGTTTGATGGGACAGTGTAGAGGGAGCTTTACTCTGTATCTAACCTGTGCTGTACCTGCCCTGGGAGTGTTTGATGGGACAGTGCAGAGGGAGCTTTACTCTGTATCTAACCCGTGCTGTAGCTGCCCTGGGAGTGTTTGATGGGACAGTGTAGAGGGAGCTTTACTCTGTATCTAACCCGTGCTGTAGCTGCCCTGGGAGTGTTTGATGGGACAGTGCAGAGGGAGCTTTACTCTGTATCTAACCCGTGCTGTAGCTGCCCTGGGAGTGTTTGATGGGACAGTGTAGAGGGAGCTTTACTCTGTATCTAACCCATGCTGTACCTGCCCTGGGAGTGTTTGATGGGACAGTGTAGAGGGAGCTTTACTCTGTATCTGACCCGTGCTGTACCTGCCCTGGAAGTGTATGATGGGACAGTGTAGAGGGAGCTTTACTCTGTATCTAACCCGTGCTGTACCTGCCCTGGGAGTGTATGATGGGACAGTGTAGAGGGAGCTTTACTCTGTATCTAACCCGTGCTGTACCTGCCCTGGGAGTGTGTGATGGTGGAGTTATGGATGATGCTCCATTCTTCAGTACCACGTTAGGTCATTTTCTTGTGTATTGCAGACAGAGACGGATATTAATATCAGCTGACTGCTGTCTATCAGAATAGCTCTGTGTATATGGAGGAATACCTGTCTCTATCCATATATACAGATTGATATACCTATGTCAGCCTATGTGTCACCCTGAACCAACAGCACTAAAACAGATTATCTGGTTATTATGACATGGCTGTCTGTGGGAGCTTGCTGTGTCAAATTGGTTGCCGTGTTTCCTACATTACAACAGTGACTGCACTTCAAAGGTACGTCAGTGGCTGTAAAGTGCTTTGGGATGTCCTGAGGTTGTGAAAGGCGCTATAGAAATGCAAGTCTTTTCTACTTTCAGTGCGGTCACTGGATTCAGGGCATGCCCACATTCAGTGCAGGCACTGGATTCAGGAATTTCTTCACCCAGTGGTGAACCTGTGGAATTCTCTACCACAGAAGGCAGTAGAGGCCAATTCATTAAATATATTCAAGAAGGAGTTGGATATATTTCTTCATGCTAAATGGATCAAGGTATATGGAGAGAAGGCAGGGACAGGGTACTGAATTTGGATGACCAGCCATGATCTCATTGAATGGTGGAGCAGGCTCAAGGGGCCGAATGGCCAACTCCTGCTCCTATCTTCTATGTTTCTATGTTTGATCACTGGATTCAGGACACGCCCACATTCAGTGCGAGCACTGGATTCAGGACACGCCCACATTCAGTGCGGGCACTGGATTCAGGACACGCCCACATTCAGTGTGATCACTGGATTCAGGACATGCCCACATTCAGTGCGGGCACTGGATTCAGGACACGCCCACAGTCAGTGTGATCACTGGATTCAGGGCATGCCCACATTCAGTGTGGGCACTGGATTCAGGACACGCCCACATTCAGTGTGATCACTGGATTCAGGACACGCCCACATTCAGTGCAATCACTGGATTCAAGACACGCCCACATTCAGTGTGGTCACTGGATTCAGGACACGCCCACATTCAGTGTGATCACTGGATTCAGGACACGCCCATATTCAGTACACGCCCATATTCAGTGTGGGCACTGGATTCAGGACACACCCACATTCAGTGCAGCACTGGATTCAGGACACGCCCACATTCAGTGTGGTCACTGGATTCAGGACACACCCACATTCAGTGCAGCACTGGATTCAGGACACGCCCACATTCAGTGCGATCACTGGATTCAGGACACACCCACATCCAGTGCGAGCATCACCCGTGGCCTCATGAACCCCGTCCTCATTGCTCAGGGTCCCCCTGTCACGACTCCACGTGCCTACAATTCCCCCGCCTGCGGTCTTCCCTTTCCACTGAGACTGCAGTTTCAATAGAGGCCTTTCACTGGCACTAGGAATGCTGGGACTGTCCGGTCTCCATCATGCCCAGCTGCTGCCCAGCAAGAAAGGGAATTACCGACCAACTCCCCATGACCCAGGGTCAATAGCGGGGAGAAGGAGGAGGAGGAGGAACAAGGAGAAAGGGAATGGGAGGAAACTAGATGGAGGGGAATCCTGTAACGGTGATTGCTGGATGTTCACTGTGCCCGGGGGCATGTGAAATGCCCAGCTCGCCCCCTGTAACTGTGGGTGGCACCAACGGATCTGGGGCACAGATCCGGGTGGTGTGTCGGGCATTTCTGCTGATGGATCACGATCTGAATCAGAACCTCTAATGTGCACCTCAGTTGTTGCAGGAGTGTGGAGGGGATCCACCCAGCCCAGCCCATGTGTTGGGTGTGTGGAGAGCTGCTTTGGTCCAAAGCCCCTTGCCCTGCTCCCTGCTCCTGTGACCGGGGTTGTTCATTACTTTAGCATGGAGCTGGGGATTTCTCTCACTCTCAAGGGTCTCACTTACTGTCCACGGCCGGGCCTTGGATCATATCAAACTTGTACACCTCCTTGGCATAGTACTCGAAGTCAGTGTTGTGGGTGAGGCAGCTTTGCTGATGATCCCTGCCGAGCTCTTGCAGTAACTCCCGGGTGCTGTTGTACATGGCCAGGACCTGGGCTGGGACCTCGGCCGGACCCGGCTCCTCTGGAGGGCTGGTGAGTCTCAGTTTGCTGAGGATCTGGCCCCTGATGGCTTCCACTCGCTTCTTCTTGATGTGCTCGGTGTCCAGGGTGGTGCAGGTGGAAAGCGCCCGAGTCACAGCCACTAAATCCAGGGCAGTCAGAACAAGCAGCAGCCTCTGTACACACATCGTCCCCGCTCCCCAATCCTCCAGGGCACAGGTAATAAATCCAAATGGCGAGATCCCCTTCCAGCCAACACACAAACACACACAGGCTCCGCCGCAACAACTTTCCCCAAACTTTTTTCAAAACTTTCCAGATGTTCTGTGCTCCTCAGGACAGCGGAGTCTCGGCTCCCCGAATGTAGATCAACTCCTCGCTCTCCTTCCCTCCGGATCCGCTTCCCTCTTGCTCCCTCTAGATATATATATATATAGATAGATATTCTTCTTCTATTTGTTTTAAAGCAAGGGTTTGGAGATCTTGATATTCTACCGCAACTCTCGGCTGCAAACCGGTTCCCGAGACTTGCAAATCCGGCTGTAGCTCCAGCTCCAGCTCCAGCTCCAGCTCCAGCTCCAGCTCCCTCAGTCTCTCTCACTTGTTCCTGTCTCACACTCTGCCTCTCACTCCTGGCTTTTATACACGGGATCAGTGACGCTCCGGGAGGGTTGGATCATTCAGGCCTGTCCCTGATCAGAACGTCATCCTCACACAGCAAGGTTTTGGATATATTAAGGAAACAGGGGAGGAGAGATTCAGAGATACAGAAATACAGTGACATACAGACACAAAAATATACTGACACACAGTCAAAAATAGTGACACACAGACAGAAATACAGTGACAGAAATCCCGATGGTCGGGGAGTCCAGAACCAGGGGTCACAGTCTAAGGATAAGGGGTAAGCCATTTAGGACAGAGATGAGGAGGAATTTCTTCACCCAGAGAGTGGTGAACCTGTGGAATTCTCTACCACACAAGGCAGTAGAGGCCAATTCATTAAATATATTCAAGAAGGAGCTGGATATATTTCTTAAGGCTAAAGGGATCAAGGGATATGGGGAGAAGGCAGGGACAGGGTACTGAGTTTGGATGATCAGCCATGATCTCATTAAATGGCGGAGCAGGCTCGAGGGGCCGAATGGCCTACTCCTGCTCCTATCTTCTATGTTTCTATGTTTCTATGACTGACACAGAAATACAGTGACACAGACAAAAATAGTGACACACAGACAGACATACAGTACAATAGCAAAATACTGCAGATGCTGGAAATCCGAAATAACAACAGAAAATGCTGGAAAAACTCAGCAAGCCAGGCAACATCCGTGGAGAGAAAATAGAGTCAACGGCCTAGAAATTCAGTTGGGCGCGCCAGCCGTTAGCGCCTTAGGAGGAGTAGATCTCGAGCGCTAGGTGCTTAGCGCACGGGCGCAGCGCGATCTGCGCCTCGCCCCAACTTCAGTACACATTTAGCGCCGGCGCAAAGTCTTAGCGCGCGCCCTGCTGCGCGCGCAGATCATGACGTCATTTCCTCATGCAACGCCCTTTGTGCGCCCCAAACCGGAACTTCACTCGCGCCGACCCATTGTGCGCCGGGCGGCCCTAACGACTGAAGTGGAATGGTACACAGCCGAGCCGGGCCGCGGGGAGCGCTAATTAAAGGGCACTTACCCAGCAGTATAAAGGCCAGCCATTTTGCAGCATTCACTCTTGTGCAACGGTTTTTTGGAGAGAGACCAAGGAGGAGAGCTTACTGGTTTGGACCAACACTAGGACAGGTATTTTTGGCTCAGGCCAGAGCTTAGCAATTATCTTTGCCTTCATTGAGATCTCAGTGTTTGCCAGCATATAATGGGGGCTGCATTGGGTGGCAACGCTGACTTTCAGCCTTATGCCAGAAGGGCTTACAGACGCCGTGAGAGAGTGGCAGCCCTGGCTAGATGCAGAGGGGGCAACAGACGTCGCCAACTGAGGCCTTACCCACCCAGGGTATACCACCAGCAGACCTCCTATCTGACCATGTCTGCCGCGATGTGTGTTAGGAGGCTGCGATTCAGAAGGGAGGTGGTTGCAGACATCTGCCGGCTGCTTCACAGAGATCTGCAGCCACAGCTGATGCGCAGGACGTCTCTGTCGGTGGCAGTGAAGGTGACGGTGGCTCTCAACTTCTATGCCACCAGCTCCTTCCAATCCGCTACTGGGGACATCGCTAACATCTCCCAGTTCGCCGTGCATTGCTGCATCTGCCAGGTGACCGAAGCCCTTTTCACAAGGAGACATCAATTCATCTCCTTCCCCATGACCCTGGACAAGCAGCAGCAGCGTGCAGTGGGATTTGCAAGAATAGCGGGCTTCCCCATGGTGCAGGGCACCATTGACTGCACGCATGTGGCTTTGCGGGCACCTCTGGAGCATGCCGAGGATTACCGCAACCGGAAGGGCTACCATTCCCTCAATGCACAGCTGGTGTGTGACCACAGGCAGCGCATCCTAGCTGTCAATGCCCGCTTTCCAGGCAGCAGCCACGATGCCTTTATCCTGCGACAGACAACTGTGGCTGACATGGTCCAGGCACAGCCTCCCCCAAAAGGATGGCTTATCGGGGACAAAGGCTATCCTTTGTGTACCTGGCTCATGACCCCGCTCCGCGCGCCCACGACCCCTGCTGAAGAGGCATACAACGAGAGCCATCAAGCGACTAGGAACATCATAGAACAAACAATCGGCGTCCTCAAGCAATGGTTCCGCTGTCTCGATCGCTCCGGGGGAGCCCTCCAGTATTCGCAGGATCGAGTCTCCCAATTCGTCGTCGTTTGCTGCATGCTGCACAACCTGGCTATCCGCAGGACTCAGGCACTGCCACCTCACGTTGGACCACCACCTCAGGAGGAGGAGCAGGAGGAGCATGAGGAGGAGGAGGACGAGGAGTACCAGCCCAGGAGGGACGCACAAGGTCCAAGGGCCGCCCGTCAGCGGCTTATTGAACGTCACTTCTAGGCCCCCTGTCAGGGAATGGCTTGTGCCAATGAAAGAACATGATTGCAGCCGCTCCGCAAGCCCTCAGCCGGTTAAGGCAACAAACACTTCAAAGATCAAACATGGACAATGTTAATAAATAAAATGCTTTATTGTTCAAACTCAGGTCCCTTCCCACATGAAAACCAAAAACAGACGAAACCCCCAAAAAACACTCAAACACATTACTCGCTCCCACAACCTGGAGAGGATTAACAAAATAGTGCAACTAAAATGGCCGTCATTCTCGGCCTTCGTAAAAAACAAACATCACACCATCGGCCTTCAAAAAACAAACATCCAATTCTCGGCCTCAAAAAACAAACACAACTGGCCACACATTCGACTATTTGGCCCGCTAGGGCGATGCCTTGGCCATCTTTGTGTGGCCCCTGCCCGCCCTGCTGCTCCTCCTCAAAGTAAGGCCATTGGCTGCTGCAAGGCTGGGGGCAGGCTCCTGAGGGGCACATGTCGTGACGGCAGATGCCCTTGGGGGTCGGCCTAGTCGAGGTCTGGCCGTTGAGCGGGCGGCTGTTGAATGCTGCAGCTGTGGCTGGCCAGCATCAGTCGCTGCAGCAGCTCCTGGCAGCTCCACTGGGGGAGTGGCAGTGGCGGCTGGAGGAATGGGGGCAAGCTGGCGGATGGCAGGTGCTCGCTGGTCGCCTGAGACACTGGCACTCGCCCGGGCCAGCACTGCAGCATGCGCACCAATCTGCCGAGGGACAGACCGCTGTGCTGCTGCAGCGCGCCGGGTGCCCTGGCGATGCCTGGCTGACACAGCGAGTGTGGCAGCAGTGAGTGCCCGTGTTGACCTGTTCACTGACCGCATCAGAGCAGCCAGTGACTGGACGGCACCACTGATCACCTGGCCAGTCGCTGCCAGAGCTGCCCCGAATTCCGCCCGACTCGCTGCCTGATCTGCCCGGAATTCTGCCCGACTGGTGGCTTCTGAGGGCCCGAACTCGGTCACACTCTGAGAGAGGGACTTGATGGCCTCAGGCAACCGTGCCACTGCCGCCATGAGCTCCGTGTGCCGGCGCTCCGAGTCAGCGGACAAGTCCTCGAGGCGTTCCATCTCCTCGGCGAAGACCATCTCTGGACTGGAGGCCGGACTCTCCCTCTGGGGAGAAGGCCGCTGAGCTGGCCGACCCTTCCTGCGTTGCTGGACACCGCTGGGCCCAGCAATTGGACTCCCCTCCGACGCATCCCCCCTCTGGGGAGAAGGCCGCCGAGCTTCCACCCCCCTCCCACGTTTCTGCAGGCCGCAGGTCCCATGAGCTCCCCTCCCCTTCGACACTTCCGCCACGCTCCCCTCCAGGGAAGACGTGTCCCCTACATTGGCCTGGGTGGCCGCGGCTGAGGGTTCCCCTGATGGGCCGCCTTCCTCTTGCTCCTCCTCCTGCTCCTCTTCTGAGGGGCTGTCACTGGCAAGTTCAGGGACCTCCTCCTCACCATCTGAAAGCAGGAAGGCACAAGAGTAGCTTTAGAGTGAGGAGAGGGCGTCAGCAAGGGATGCATGAGTGGTGGCATTCAGCGCATTGGTCGGACAGTGGCAAAGGATGTAGATCTGATGCGCAAGTGGGACAAGAGAGGTCCAAAAGGTGATGTCCTTACCATTGGTGCCCAGAACAGGGTCGGCATCTCCACATGCAACGGGGCCAATCACCCGGCCACCCATGATGCGCTCCACGCGATGTTGCAGCTCGGTGAGTGGCTGGATATGGGTTCGGCCTCCCCCGGTCGCAGTCCGGCTCTTCCTATTATTCGCCAGCTTGGCCTGCAAGAGAAAGGACGGCCTCTAAGTACAGTGTGTTGCCCTGATCTTGTGTGCACTGCCTCCCATGGTGGAATAGTTTGGCCAGTGTGTTAAGTGCAGAATGTGCAATTGATGTTCATGCCTGTCCCATCGCTGCTGGATGAGGGCTGGCCATTAGGGCTTTCAGGTCCCTTTGCCCATAATGTGAGGTGCACATGCAAGGATGAGGAGGTCACTGGAAAGGGTACTCACCCTGACAATGCGAGTGAGGTCATTAAACTTTTTGCGGCATTGGGCACCGGTCCTGGGGACGTCGCTGTTGGCTGACAGCTTGCTGGCGACATGCCTCCAGGCTCTCCTGTAGACGCAGAACGGCACCTTCTTGCCATTGTCCGGGTACAAAACATGGCGCCTCTTCTCCACAGCACCAACCAGCACACTCAGATCACGCTCTGAGAAGCGCTGCGCACGTTCACGGGCCTTCTGCATGGCTTCAGGCGCTATTCGGGTCCAGCAGCAGTGTTCGGGCCTAGCTGGAGGGCTCCACTATCCAGGGCGTGGCAGCAGACACAGTCGACCCTTCCCCCTTAAGAGCTGGCCGGCGCCAGGGTGTCTGCTGTCAATCACGAGATGGCCGCACTTGCGCTGCGCCCGGCCTCGGCGCTATCGATCAGCACCTCTGGCTTAGCGCCTAAAGAGAGGCGTCCAGCACCAGTTTTAGCGCTCGAGCGAACTCTTAGGGCGAAGCTGATGAATATCGGAGAAGTGGCCTCGATTTGGCGGCGGGCGCAAACTTTAGCGGCCGCCCCACTTTATCGCCCCAAAAGTGGCTACAATGAATTTCTAGGCCAACGTTTTGGGTCAAACCCTTTGACAGACACAGACATTCAGTGACACACACACAGAAATACAGTGACACACACACAGAAATCATAGAAACATAGAAGATAGGAGCAGGAGTAGGCCATTCGGCCCTTCGAGCCTGCTCCGCCATTCAATGAGATCATGGCTGATCATCCAAACTCAGTACCTTGTCCCTGCCTTCTCCCCATATCCCTTGATCCCTTTAGCATTAAGAAATATATCCAACTCCTTCTTGAATATATTTAATGAATTGGCCTCAACTGCCTTCTGTGGTAGAGAATTCCACAGGTTCACCACTCTCTGGGTGAAGAAATTCCTCCTCATCTCTGTCCTAAATGGCTTACCCCTTATCTTTAGACTGTGACCCCTGGTTCTGGACTCCCCTGCCATCGGGAACATCCTTCCTGCATCTAGTCTGTCTAGTCCTGTTAGAATTTTATAAGTTTCAATGAGTTTTTTTTAGAAGAATAAGAGGGGATCTCATCCAGTGACAGACACACACAGAAATACAGTGACACACAGACACAGAGAAATAGAATGACACACAGTCAGAAATACAGTGACACCCACACATAGAAATACAGTGACACATGCAGAGAAATAGAATGACACACGGATAGAAATACAGTGAGACACAGACACAGAAATAGAGTGACACAGAGACACAGAAATACAGTGACACACAGACAGAAGTAAAGTGACACACAGACCCAGAAATACAGTGACACACAGACACAGAAATACAGAGACACACAGAAAGAAATACAGTGACACACAGACACAGAAATACAGAGACACGGACACAGAAATACAGAGACACACAGACACAGAAATAGAGAGACACGGGCACAGAAATACAGAGACACACAGACAGAAATACAGAGACACGGACACAGAAATACAGAGACACACACACACAGAAATAGAATGACACATGCAGAGAAATAGAATGAAACACGAATAGAAATTCAGTGACACACAGACACAGAAATAGAGTGTCACACAGACAGAAATACAGAGACACAGACAGAAATAATGATGATACACAAACAGTAATACAGTGACACAGTCAGAAATACAGAGACACACAGACAGAAGTAAGGTGACCCACAGACACAGAAATACAGTGACACAGACACAGAAATACAGTGACACCCAGTCACAGAAATACAGTGACACACAGACACAGAAATACAGTGACACACAGGGTGAAATAGTGACATACAGTCAGAAATACAGAGACACACACAGAAAAACAGTGACGCACACACAGAAATACAGTGACACACACAGAAATACAGTGACACACAGACACAGAAATACAGTGACACACAGGGTGAAATAGTGACAGTCAGAAATACAGAGACACACAGACAGAAAAACAGTGACGCACACACAGAAACACAGTGACACACAGACGGTAATAGTTACACAGACAGTAATTCAGTGACACAGTCAGAAATACAGAGACACATAGAAGAAATACAGTGACACACAGATAGAAATATAGTGACACACACACACTGAAATACAGTGACACACGAAGAGAAATACAATGACACACATTCAGAAATACAGTGACACACACAGACAGAAATACAGTGAAGCACAGACACAGAAATACAGGCACACAGACAGAAATAGTGACAAACAAACACAAAAATACAGTGACACACAAAGAGACATACAGTGACACACAGACAGAAATACAGAGACACAGACAGAAATACAGAGACACACAGACAGAAATAGTGAAATACAGTCAGAAATAAAGCGACACACAGATAGAAGTACCATGCCACTCAGACACAGATATACAGTGAAACAGGCAAAAATGCAATGACACACACACAGAAATACAGTGACACACACACACAGAAATAGAATGACACACAGTCAGAAATACAGTGACACACACACACAGAAATACAGTGTCACATGCAGAGAAATAGAATGACACACGGATAGAAGTACAGTGACACACAGACCCAGAAATACAGTGACACACAGACACAGAAATACAGTGTCACACAGACAGGAATATGGTGACACACAGACAGAAATACAGTGACACAGAGACACAGAAATACAGTGTCACACATACAGGAACACAGTGACACACACAGACAGAAATACAGAGACACAAAAATACAGTGACACATAGACAGAAGTAAAGTGACACAGAGACACAGAAATACAGTGATACACAGAAACAGAAATACAATGACACACAGTCAGAAATACAGAGACACAGACAGAAATAATGTGACACACAGACAGAAATACAGTGACAGTCAGAAATAGTGACACACAGACACAGAAATAGTGACACACAAAACAGAAATACAGTGACACACAGACACAGAAATAGAGTGACACACAGACACAGAAATACAGTGACACACAGACAGAAATACAGTGACACACTGACAGAAATACAGTGACACAGAGACACAGAAATACAGAGACACACAGACAGAAATACAGTGACACACATACAGAAATACAGCGACACAGACAGAAATAGTGACAGACAGAAATACAGTGACAGACAGAAATACAGTGACAGACAGAAATACAGTGACACACACACAGAAATACAGTGACACAGACAGAAATAGAGTGACAGACAGAAATGCAGTGATGCACAGACACAGAAATACAGAGACACACAGACACAAATATAGTGACGCACAGACACAGACATAAAGTGATGCACAGACAGAAATACAGTGACACACACATGGAAATACAGTGACACACACACAGAAATAGGGTGACACACACACAGAAATAGGGTGACACACACACAGAAATACAGTGACACACACACAGAAATACAGTGACACAGACAGAAATATAGTGACACACACACAGAAATACAGTGACACACACACAGAAATACAGTTACACAGACAGTAATACAGTGACACAGTCAGAAATACAGAGACATATAGAAGAAATACAGTGACACACAGATAGAAATAGAGTGACACACACACACTGAATACAGTGACACACGAAGAGAAATACAGTGACGTACATTCAGAAATACAGTGACACACACAGGCATAAATACAGTGATCCACAGACACAGAAATACAGACACACAGACACAGAAATACAATGACACACAGACAGAAATACAGTGACACACATACACAGAAATACAATGACACACAGACAGAAATACAGTGACACACAGACACAGAAGTACAGAGACACACACACAGAAATATGGAGACACAGACACAGAAATACAGAGACACAGACAGCAATACAGTGACACACAGACACCGAAATAGAGACACATGCACACAAATACAGTGACACAGATAGAAATACAGTGACACACGCACAGAAATACAGTGACCACGCAGAGAAATGCAGTGACACACAGACAGAAATACAGTGACACACAGACACAGAAATACAGAGACACACACACAAAAATACAGAGACACACACACAAAAATACAGAGACACACAGACACAGAAACATAGAAACATAGAAGATAGGAGCAGGAGTAGGCCATTCGGCCCCTCGAGCCTGCTCCGCCATTCAATGAGATCATGGCTGATCATCCAGACTCAGTACCCGGTCCCTGCCTTCTCCCCATATCCCTTGATCCCTTTAGCCTTAAGAAATATATCCAACTCCTTCTTGAATATATTTAATGAATTGGCCTCAACTGCCTTCTGTGGTAGAGAATTCCACAGGTTCACCACTCTCTGGGTGAAGGAATTCCTCCTCAACTCACTCCTAAATGGCTTACCCCTTATCCTTAGACTGTGACCCCTGGTTCTGGACTCCCCCGACATCGGGAACATCCTTCCTGCATCCAGCCTATCTAGTCCTGTTAGTATTTTATAAGTTTCAATGAGAGCCCCTCTCATTCTTCTAAACTCCAGCGAGTATAAGCCCAATCGACCCACTCTCTCCTCATATGTCATTCCTGCCATCCCAGGTATCAGCCTGGTGAATCTTCGCTGAACTCCCTCCATGGCAAGAACATCCTTCCTCAGATAAGGCGACCAAACCTGCACACAGTGCTCCAGGTGTAGTCGCACCAAGGCCCTGTATAACTTAAAAAAAAATTTTTTTTTATTCATTGATGGGATGTGGGCGTCGCTGGCTGGCTAGGCCTACATTTAGTGCCCATCCCTAATTGCCCTTGAGAAGATGGTGGTGAGCCGCCGCCTTGAACCGCTGCAGTCCATATGGTGTAGGTACACCCACAATGCTGTTAGGAAGGGAGTTCCAGGATTTTGGCCCAGCGACAGTGAAGGAACGGCGATACAGGTCCAAGTCAGGATGGTGTGTGGCTTGGAGGGGAACTTGTAGGTGGTGATGTTCCCATGTGTCTGCTGCCCTTGTCCTTCTAAGTGGTAGAGGTCGCGGGTTTGGAAGGTGCTGTTGGAGGAGCTTTGGCGAGTTGCTGCAGTGCATCTTGTAGATGGTACACACTGCAGCCACAGTGCGCCGGTGGTGGAGGGAGTGAATGTTGAAGGTGGTGGATGGAGTGCCAATCAAGCGGGCTGCTTTATCCTGAATGGTGTCGAGCTTCTTGAGTGTTGTTGGAGCTGCACTCATCCAGGCAAGTGGAGAGTATTCCATTACACTCCTGACTTGTGCCTTGTAGATGGTGGAAAGGCTTTGGGGAGTCAGGAAGTGAGACACTCGCCACAGAATTCCCAGCCTCTGGCCTGCTCTTGTAGCCACTGTATTTATATGGCTGGTCCAGTTCAGTTTCTGATCAATGGTAACCCCCAGGATGTTGATAGTGGGGGATTCAGCGATGGTAATGCCATTGAATATCAAGGGGAGATGGTTAGAGTCTCGCTTGTTGGAGATGGTCATTGCCTGGCACTTGTGTGGTGCGAATGTAACTTGCCACTTGTCAGCCCAAGTCTGAATGTTGTCCAGGTCTTGCTGCATATGGACACGGACTGCGTCAGTATCTGACGAGTCTCGAATGGTGAACAGTGTGCAATCATCAGCGAACATCCCCACTTCTGACTTTATGATGGAGGGAAGGTCATTGATGAAACAGCTGAAGATGGTTGGGCCTAGGACACTGCCCTGAGGAACTCCTGCAGTGATGTCATGTGATTGAGATGAATGACCTCCAACAACCACAGCCAACTTCCTTTGTGCTAGGTATGATTCCAACCAATGGAGAGTTTTCCCCTTGATTCCCATTGACTTCAGTTTTGCTAGGGCTCCTTGATGCCACACTCGATCAAATGCTGCCTTGATGTCAAGGGCAGTCACTCTCACCTCACCTCTTGAGTTCAGCATCAAGACATCCTTGTTCCTGTACTTGAACCCTCTTGCTACGAAGGCCAACATATCATTTGCCTTCTTAACCGCCTGCTGCACCTGCATGCTTACCTTCAGCGACTGGTGCACAAGGACACCCAGGTCTCGTTGCACTTCCCCCTTCTCCCAATCTATTGCCATTCAGATAATAATCTGCCTTCCTGTTTTTGACACCAAAGTGGATAACCTCGCATTTATCCATATTATATTGCATCTGCCATGCTTCTGCCCAATCACCCAACCTGTCCAAATCATACTGGAGTTTCTCGGCACCCTCCTTACAGCACACACGCCCACCCAGCTTTGTTTCATCTGCAAACTTGGAGATATTACATCCAATTCCCTCGTCTAGATTATTAATATATATTGTGAATACAGAAATACAAAGACACACAGACACAGAAATACAGAGACACACAGACAAAGAAATACAGTGAACACAGACACAGAAATACAGAGACGCACAGACACATAAATACAGAGACAGACAGACACAGAAATACAGTGACACACAGACACAGAAATACAGTGACACATACACCAAAATAGAGAGACACACAGACACAGAAATACAGGGACACACACACAGAAATACAGAGACACATAGACAGAAATATAGAGACACACAGACAGTAATACAGTGATGCACAGAGACAGAAATACAGACACACAGACAGAAATAGTGACACATGCACAAAGAAATACAGTGACACGCAAACAGAAATACAGAGACACAGACAGAAATACAGTGACACACAGGCACAGAAATACAGAGGCACACACCCAGAAATACAGAGACACAGACAGAAATACAGTGACACACAGGCACAGAAATACAGAGGCACACACACACAGAAACACAGAAACACACACACAGAAATACAGAGACACACTAACACAGAAATACAGTGAAACACACACACAGAAATACAGAAACACACAGACAGAAATACAGTGACACACACACAGAAATACAGTGACACACGGCCACAGAAATAGAGAGACACACAGACACAGAAATACAGTGACACACAGACAGAAATACAGAGACACACAGACACAGACATAAAGAGATGCACACACACAGAAATACAGTGACATAAAGACACAGAAATAGAGAGACACACAGCCAGAAATACAGACACACACACACAGAAATACAGAGACACACTAACACAGAAATACAGTGAAACACAGACACAGAAATACTGAGACACACAGACAGAAATACAGAGACACAGACAGAAATACAGTGACACACAGGCAAAGAAATACAGAGACACACACACACAGAAATACAGTGACACACAGATGGAAATACAGAGAGACACACACACAGAAATAGAGTGACACACAGACAGAAATACAGAGACACAGAAATACAGAGACGCACACACAGAAATACAGAGACACACATACAGAAATACAGAGACACACACACAGAAATACAGAAACACACATACAGAAATACAGAGACACACACACAGAAATACAGAGACACACTAACACAGAAATACAGTGAAACACAGACACAGAAATACTGAGACATACAGACAGAAATACAGAGACACAGACAGAAATACAGTGACACACAGGCAAAGAAATACAGAGACACACACACACAGAAATACAGAGACACACTAACAGAGAAATACATTGACACACACACACAGAAATAGAGTGACACACAGACAGAAATACAGAGACACAGAAATACAGAGATGCACACGCACAGAAATAGAGACACAGACAAAGAAATACAGACACACACAGAAATACAGTGACACACACAGAAATACAGTGACACACACACAGAAATACAGAGACACACAGACACAGAAATACAGTGACACACACACAGAAATACAGGGACACAGACACAGAAATACAGAGACACAGAAATACAGAGACGCACACACACAGAAATACAGTGACACAGACAGAAATACAGAGACACACAGACAGAAATACAGAGACACACAGACAGAAATACAGAGACACACAGACAGAAATACAGAGACACACAGACACAGAAATACAGTGACACACACACAGAAATACAGTGACACACACACAGAAATACAGTGACACACACACAGAAATACAGAGACACACACACAGAAATACAGAGACACACACACAGAAATACAGAGACACAGACAGAAATACAGTGACACACAGGCAAAGAAATACAGAGACACACACACACAGAAATACAGTGACACACAGACGGAAATACAGAGACACACACACAGAAATACACATACAGAAATACAGAGACACACACACAGAAATACACATACAGAAATACAGAGACACACACACAGAAATACACATACAGAAATACAGAGACAGACACACAGAAATACAGAGACACACACACAGAAATACAGAGACACACAGACAGAAATACAGAGACACGCAGACACAGAAAGGCAGACACACACACACACCCACAGAAATAGAGTGACACAGAGACACAGAAATACAGAGACGCACACACACACAGAAATACAGTGACACACAGATACAAAATTACAGAGTCACAGACACAGAAATACAGAGATACACAGACACAGAAATACAGAGACACACAGACAGAAATACAGAGACACACACACATAAGTACAGAGACACACACACAGAAGTACAGAGACAGACAGACACAAATACAGAGACACAAAGACACAGAAATACAGAGACACACACACAGAAATACAGAGACGCACACAGAAATACAGTGACACACACAGAAATACAGTGACACACAGACAGAAATACAGAGACACAGAAATACAGAGATGCACAGACACAGAAATACAGAGACACACAACCAGAAATACAGAGACACACACAGAAATACAGAGGCACACACACAGAAATACAGAGAGACACACACACAGAAGTACAGAGAGACACAGACACAGAAATGCAGACAAACACACACAGAAATGCAGACACACACACAGAAATACAGTGACACACACACATAGAAATACAGAGACACACAGACACAGAAATACAGTGACACAGACATACAGAGACACAGACACAGAAATACCGAGACACACAGACATAGAAATACAGTGACACAGACACAGAAATACAGAGACACAGAAATACAGAGACACACGCACACAGAAATACAGTGACACAGACAGAAATACAGAGACACAGAAATAGAGAGATGCACACACACAGAAATACAGTGACACAGACAGAAATACAGAGACACAGACACAGAAATACAGTGACACGCACACAGAAATACAGAGACACACAGAAACAGAAATACAGAGACACAGACATACAGAGACACACATAAATACTCTGACTCACACACAGAAATACAGAGACACACAGACAAAGAAATGCAGACACACACACACAGAAATACAGAAGCACACACACAGAAATACAGTGACACACAGGCACAGAAATACATTGACACACAGACACAGAAATACAGTGACACTCACACACAGAAATACAGTGACACACACACACAGAAATACAGTGACACACACACAGAAATACAGAGACACACACACACAGAAATACAGAGACACACTAACACAGAAATACATTGACACACACACACAGAAATAGAGTGACACACAGACAGAAATACAGAGACACAGAAATACAGAGATGCACACGCACAGAAATAGAGACACAGACAAAGAAATACAGACACACACAGAAATACAGTGACACACACAGAAATACAGTGACACACACACAGAAATACAGAGACACACAGACACAGAAATACAGTGACACACAGACACAGAAATACAGAGACACAGACACAGAAATACAGAGACACAGAAATACAGAGACGCACACACACAGAAATACAGAGACACACAGACAGAAATACAGAGACACACAGACAGAAATACAGAGACACACAGACACAGAAATAGAGTGACACAGACACAGAAATAGAGTGACACACACACAGAAATACAGTGACACACACACAGAAATACAGAGACACACACACAGAAATACAGAGACACACACACAGAAATACAGAGACACACACACAGAAATACAGAGACACACACACAGAAATACAGGGACACACAGACACAGAAACACAGTGACACACAGACACAGAAATACAGTGACACACACAGAAATACAGTGACACACACACACAGAAATACAAAGACACACTAACACAGAAATACATTGACACACACACAGAAATAGAGTGACACACAGACAGAAATACAGAGACACAGAAATACAGAGATGCACACGCACAGAAATAGAGACACAGACAAAGAAATACAGACACACACAGAAATACAGTGACACACACAGAAATACAGTGACACACACACAGAAATACAGAGACACACAGACACAGAAATACAGTGACACACACACAGAAATACAGAGACACAGACACAGAAATACAGAGACACAGACAGAAATACAGAGACACACAGACACAGAAATACAGGGACACACACACAGAAATACAGAGACACACACACAGAAATACAGAGACACACACACAGAAATACAGAGACACACAGACACAGAAATACAGAGACACACAGACAGAAATACAGTGACACACAGACACAGAAATACAGTGACACACACAGAAATACAGTGACACACACACAGAAATACAGAGACACACAAAGAAATGCAGACACACACAAAGAAATGCAGACAAACACAAAGAAATGCAGACACACAGACAGAAATACAGAGACACACACACAGAAATACAGAGACACACACACAGAAATACAGAGACACACACACAGAAATACAGAGACACACACACACAGAAATACAGAGACACACACACAGAAATAGTGACACACACACACAGAAATACAGTGACACAGACACAGAAACACAGAGACACATACACAGAAATACAGTGACACACACACAGAAACACAGAGACACACACTCAGAAATACAGAGACACACACACAGAAATACAGAGACACACACACACAGAAATACAGAGACACACAGACACAGAAATGCAGACACACACACACAGAAATACAGAGACACACACACAGAAATACAGTGACACAGACACAGAAATGCAGGGACACACACACAGAAATGCAGGGACACACACACAGAAATGCAGGGACACGCACACATAAATACAGAGACACACACACAGAAATACAGTGACACAGACACAGAAACACAGAGACACACACTCAGAAATACAGAGACACACACTCAGAAATACAGAGACACACACTCAGAAATACAGAGACACACACTCAGAAATACAGAGACACACACTCAGAAATACAGAGACACACACTCAGAAATACAGAGACACACACTCAGAAATACAGAGACACACACTCAGAAATACAGAGACACACACTCAGAAATACAGAGACACACACTCAGAAATACAGAGACACACAGACACAGAAAGAGACATGCAGACACAGAAATAGAGACACACAGACACAGAAATACAGTGACACACACACAGAAATAGTGACACACACACAGAAATAGTGACACACACACAGAAATAGTGACACAAACACAGAAATACAGTGACACACACACAGAAATACAGAGACACACTAACACAGAAATACAGAGACACACACACACAGAAATACAGAGACACACAGACACAGAAATGCAGACACACACACACAGAAATACAGAGACACACACACAGAAATACAGAGACGCACACACACAGAAATACAGAGACACACAGACACAGAAATGCAGACACACACACACAGAAATACAGAGACACACACACAGAAATACAGTGACACACACACACAGAAATACAGTGACACAGACACAGAAATGCAGGGACACAGACACAGAAATGCAGGGACACACACACATAAATACAGAGACACACACACAGAAATACAGTGACACAGACACAGAAACACAGAGACACACACTCAGAAATACAGAGACACACACTCAGAAATACAGAGACACACACTCAGAAATACAGAGACACACACTCAGAAAGACAGAGACACACACTCAGAAATACAGAGACACACACTCAGAAATACAGAGACACACACTCAGAAATACAGAGACACACACTCAGAAATACAGAGACACACACTCAGAAATACAGAGACACACACTCAGAAATACAGAGACACACACTCAGAAATACAGAGACACACACTCAGAAATACAGAGACACACAGACACAGAAAGAGACATGCAGACACAGAAATAGAGACACACAGACACAGAAATACAGTGACACACACACAGAAATAGTGACACACACACAGAAATAGTGACACACACACAGAAATAGTGACACAAACACAGAAATACAGTGACACACACACAGAAATACAGAGACACACACACACAGAAATATAGTGACACAGACAGAAATACAGAGACACACACAGAAGTACAGAGACACATAGACACAGAAATACAGAGACACACACACAGAAATAGAGTGACACAGACAGAAATACAGAGCCACACAGACAGAAATACAGGGACACCCAGACAGAAAAACAGAGACACACAGACAGAAATACAGTGACACACACACAGAAATACAGTGACACACACACAGAAATACAGTGACACACACACAGAAATACAGAGACACACTAACACAGAAATACAGTGACACACACACAGACAGAAATAGAGACACACAGACAGAAATACAGAGACACAGAAATACAGAGATGCACACACACAGAAATACAGTGACATACAGACAGAAATACAGAGAGACACAGACAGAAATACAGTGACACACAGACACAGCAATACAGAGACACAGACACAGAAATACAGACACACACAGAAATACAGTGATACACACAGAAATACAGAGACACACAGACACAGAAATACAGAGATACACACACAGCAATACAGAGACACACACACAGAAATACAGTGACACAGACACAGAAATACAGAGACACACAGACAGAAATACAGAGACACACACACAGAAGTACAGTGACACACACACAGAAGTACAGTGACACACACACAGAAGTACAGAGACACACACACAGAAGTACAGAGACACACACACAGAAATATAGAGACACACAGACACAGAAATACAGAGACACACTAACACAGAAATACAGAGACACAGAAATACAGAGACACACAGACACAGAAATACAGTGACTCAGACACAGAAATACACAGACACACAGGCAGAAATACAGAGACACACACACAGAAATACAGAGACACACACACAGAAGTACAGTGACACACACACAGAAATACAGAGACACACAGTGTCATAAAATCGATGCAGTGAGACAAGGACTCGAAGAGGCGATATCGTAGAATTAGCACGAGTACTTAATTAACAAACAGAGTAACAAACATCATGCCTGCATCCTGGCATTTCACCTTTGCTTACCTTGACAGGAAGCAAACCTCTGACCTTAGCAGCAGCATTGGCTACAGCACCACCTGGTGGATAACCTTAATCATAACATCCCAGATTACTATATCCCTCCCCCTTTAAGATTTCAGTATGAATTTCTTAACAAACAACCATTCCTGAGGGTCACTTAAGGAGTCTTCATTCATCATGTTCCATACTTGATGAATCTAACAGTTCAGTATCAATCTCTCTGGTGGCTTGTGAGGCCTTTGTGAACGTCTAACAGTAAAGTCCCTGCTTATTTGTGGTGAAGCCACCAGCTGCTCCTGAGCAGTGCTCAGAGTATCTGACTCTGCAACGATGGTTTCCTCTTGATGAATAGGTTCCTGTGGAATTGTCTCTGTCCCTGGTGGTGGCACCACAGATGCACTTGGATAACTGGGGGCAACCCTGTCCTCAGCCATTGCACCTGGAACCTTCATTTCAATTTCCCCTTGTCTGGGAAGTATCTGATCTACATGTCTGCGTACTACCCTACCATCACCCAACATGACCTTGTATGATATGGGACCAGTCATTGAGTCTATGAAGCCAGGAATCCACTTTGGTCCATAACTGAAATTCCTGGTAAGGACCGCATCTCCTTCTCCAAAACTTCGGCTCTTTGTTCTTTTGCCATGGTTCTCTTTTTGTTTGTTTTGTCTGTTTTCCATTTTCCTTTTTAGGTCTGGGTGGACAAGGTCAAGAGTGGAGCGTAGTCTACGACCTAATAACATCTCAGCAGGAGAGAGTCCTGTGGTGGATTGAGGTGTTATTCTGTAGCTGAACAGAACCCGTGACACTTTGGCTGCTAAACTCCCTTCTGCACTTTTTTTCATCATCTCCTTAAATGTTTGTACGGCTCTCTCCGCAAGTCCATTCGAGGACGGATGATATGGAGCCGAGGTCACCTGCACTATGCCATTTTTTCTCAAGAACTCTTTTGTCTCTGTACGCACAAAACAAGTGGCATTGTCACTCACCACGATCTCCGGTAGCCCTTGATTACTGAAGCTCCGACACAGGCAGTCTATAGTAGTAGTGGCGGAAGCAGAATTTACAGGATAAACATCCATCCATTTGGAATGTGCATCAATGATTATGAGGAACATCTTCCCCATGAATGGACTCGCATAATCTAAGTGCAATCTTCTCCATGGTTTATCCGGCCACTCCCAGGGGTGGAGAGGAGCTGCTGCTGGTGCCTTCCAGTGTTCCTGACAAGTGCTGCATGTCTTGATTAGATTTTCTATCTCCTCATCTAGCTTTGGCCACCACAAGTAACTCCTAGCCAAGGCTTTCATACACGAGACCCCAGGATGACACTGATGTAGTTGCTCTAGGATAGACTGTTGTGCTGGCTGTGGAATAATCACTCGTGCTCCCCACAACACGCAACCATCCTGCACACTCAGCTCTGTTTTCCTGAGACTGTAGGGTGTGAAGTCAGCCCCTTCCGGATGCTGTGGCCATCCCCTTACCACATATTCTTGAACTCTAGACAGTACTGGATCTTTACCTGTCCATGTTCTTACTTGCTCTGCAGTCACAAGTGCCGTGTCAGTGTCCTCCAACATCAAAACTCTGTCCTCTGAAGCTGCACGGATGGGTGTGCCTGGCAGTGGAAGACGGCTCAAGGCATCTGCGTTCCCATGGTACTTGCCCGCCCTGTAGACGATGACATACTCATATGCCCTCAACGTCACTGCCCACCTCTGGATCCGGGGTGACACCATCTGTGGAACTGCTTTCATTTCATTGAAAAGAGATAGAAGAGGTTTATGATTGGTGCATATGATGAACTTCCTGCCATATATGTACTTGTGGAACCTCTGTAACCCAAACATTACTGCTAACCCCTCTTTGTCTAACTGGGAATAGTTTTTTTCCGCTGGTGTTAGAGTTCGGGACATAAACCCTATTGGTCTTTCTGTTCCATCTTCCATGCAGTGTGAAAGAACTGCCCCCATCCCGTAAGGTGAAGCGTCACAAGAGAGAATGATGTCTTTCTCTGCATTGTAGTGAACCAGCACATCCGACGACAACATCAGTTTCTTGGACTGTTCAAATGAAACCTCCTGCTCCTCTCTCCACTGCCACTGTGTCTCCTTGAACAGTAGTTTGTGAAGAGGTGCTAGCACAGTTGACAAGTTTGGTAAAAACCTGTTATAATAGTTCAGCAGTCCCAGGTAAGCTTTTAACTCAGCCACATTTGTAGGAGCAGGGGCATCCTGCAGTGATTGTACCTTCTCCTTGAGTGGATGGAGCCCAGTGGAGTCCACTCTGTGTCCCAGGAACACTGCCTCATTCCCCAGGAAAGTGCACTTACTCCTCTTGAGCCGGAACCCTGTCCTCTCCAATCTCTGTAGTACCTCTCTCAGAGTGCTCAGATGCTCCTGGTTGGTTCTTCCCGTCACCAGAATGTCATCCAGATAGATGGAAACATGTGGAATCCCTTGCAGTACCCCTTCAATTGTCCTCTGGAAGAGAGCTGGACTAGATGAGACACCAAACGGTAAGCGGTTATATGTAAACAAGCCCTTGTGTGTATTTATGGTGACATACTTCTTTGATTCGTCATCCAGTGTAATCTGCAAGTAGGCATGACTCATATCCAACTTTGTGAATTTCTTTCCTCCAGCCAGGTTTGCAAAGAGATCCTCTGTTTTGGGAATCGGATACTGCTCTAGTTTGGACACCCGATTGACTGTCAATTTATAGTCTCCACAGAGTCTTACCGAATTGTCCGGTTTTAAAACAGGTACTATGGGAGCTGCCCATTCTGAACATTTCACTGGCTCCAGTATGTTCTCTCTCAATAGACGGTCAAGCTCAGCCTCTACCTTTGGCTTCATGGCATAAGGCACAGGTCGTTGTTTAAAAAACCTTGGCGGTGCCTCCTTGTCTACATAAATCTTAGCTGGGGGGCCATTAAATGTGCCAAGTTCCTCCTTGAACACACTCTCATGTTCACTCAACACTTCTTGCAAAGTCAACTGTTTGCCCGCATCTATTTGATGTCCTGCTCCCCAGTCTAATTTAAGGGCCTAGAAATTGGGTTGAGGCGCCAAGTTCGCCTGGGTGCTGATTTTTGCGCTGCGTTGGGAGTAATACCAATCGCCAGAAATTCAGTTTCAGAAACCCTCGAGGGAGACGGGGCGAGGCACGAGGTGCTCCGCGTCCCTCTTAGGGCGCTGAAACTGAATATCACAGCGCAACGTGCTGCAGCGCCACATGCTGCAGCACGGCATGCTGCGGTACTGCAGGCCTTCCTCCCATTGTTAAGGGGGAGGGGCCTGCAACAGCGCGATGAGCGATCGTGAGTGCCGGCAAAAGAGCCCGGCACCAAGGAGAAGTGCCGGGCTCTCGGGAAACAGCCGGCAATGCCGCGGTGGGGGGGCATCAGGAGGCCGGGGACGGAGGTGCTGGCAGGCGACCGCCGAAAAAGGTGACCGCTCCGCACCTCCACCTGAACTTGCGCCGCTGCCGGCACAGCAAGGCCCCGTGAACCGGGCGCGGGTAGCGAATGGCACTACAGCGGCGTTCGCTACCAAATATCGTGAACGGGGTGCTAATGGGGTGCTGCGCATAATGATGATGTCATCGGTGGCGGTGCAGCGCAACAGGCTAACGCCACCATTAGCGCCCCTGCTGAATATCGCGGGAGGCACAGCCAGTGGCGCTACAGCCACTGACTGCCTCTTTAGGCACTAACAGGTGGCACTACTCACCCAATTTCTCCCCCAAGTTCTTTTATCCAGCCCCGACCTAACAGGTTTGGTCCGGTACCCGATACTATAACTACAGGTAGCTGTTCCACTGTGTCCCTGTGTTGCACAGTTACATTAGCTGTACCTAATGTCGCTACTCGTTCACCTGTATATGTTTTAAGATGCAGGGAGCAAGGCTTTAACTCTGGAACTTTTGCATGGTTCCACAATTTTGAGTACTCTGCCTTGTTCATTATGGTCACGCCGCACCCTGTATCCACTTCAAAGTTCACCTTAGAGTCATTTACTGTCAGTTGCAATGTGATAGGAGCCACTTTTGGAATGTTCTCTAACATGCTATACATTATGAACATGTCCACTTCTTCCTCAGCTTCCCCGCTGATGTGGTGTGCTCCATGTTTTTTCACTTCTCTCCCTTGGTTTTGCTGTCCTCCCCCTTTTGGTTTGGATTCCTCCACAGGTGATTTCACCCTGCAAGCTCATTTTATGTGTCCTTGTTTCCCACACTTGTAGCACTTTTCCTCCAGAAACCGGCATTCACTCGCCAGGTGATTGCCCTTGCATCTATAACATGCTTTCACATGCTCATGTTGTGGTTTCTGATGCATGTTCAACTTGTGCACAACAACCTGACCTGCAACTTGCGTAGCATTAGCTCTGTCTGAACCCTGTATTTCTTTTACATCTCGGTTCGCTGTCTCTATGGCTTGAGCAAGTTCCAATGCTTTTTCATAAGTAAGCCCAGTCTCGGATAATAATCTACGCTGCATTCAGTCATCCATAATTCTGCAAACTAGCCTATCTCACAGCATTTCCTTCAGGTTGTTCCCATAATTGCAATCTTGTGCTAATTTACACAACCCCGCTACATAGTCCATTATGCTCTCTTCCTCTTTCCTGTTCCTTGAATTAAACTGGAACCGCTGTACAATCTCACTAGGCTTAGGGTTGAAATGTTCTTTTAGCAAAGCCACTAATTCAACAAATGATTTGTCTCCAGGCTTTTCAGGACTGAGCAGATTCTTCATCAAACTGTAGGTTTGGCTTCCCACTGAACTAAGCAGAATGGCTTTCCTTTTTCCGACATCATTTATTTCAGTTGCTTTGAAAAAATAACCCAACACTTCACAGTATTCCTCCCAGGTTTGTGCTTGACTATCAAAAGCAGAAACCATTCCTACCGTGGCAGCCATGCTCTCTTCCAGCTGGTAGCTAACCATAGCTCAAAATTTTGTTGTTTAAACGTCCTGGCAGGCTTTTCTTCTTTATTCAGGGTCCTTTAGTTGCCTCATCGCCAAATGTGATAAATCCATGTAGACAAGGACTCGAAGAGGCGATATCGTAGAATTAGCACGAGTACTTTATTAACAAACAGAGTAACAAACATCATGCCTGCATCCTGGCATTTCACCTTTGCTGACCTTGACAGGAAGCAAACCTCTAACCTTAAAAGGAAGCAAACCTCTGACCTTAGCAGCAGGATTGGCTACAGCACCACCTGGTGGATAACCTTAATCATAACATCCCAGATTACTGTACACAGACACAGAAATACAATGACAAACAGACACAGAAATACAGAGACACACAGACAGAAATACAGAGACACACACACAGAAATACAGTGACACACACACAGAAATACAGTGACACACAGACACAGAAATACAAAGACATGCACACAGAAATACAGAGAAACACAGACACAGAACTGTAGACACGCACACACAGAAATACAGAGATACACAGACACAGAAATACAGTGACACACAAACACAGAAATACAGTTACACAGACAGAAATACAGAGACACACACAGAAATACAGTGACACACACACAGAAATACAGAGACACACACACAGAAATACACAGACACACAGACACAGAAATGCAGACACACACACACAGAAATACAGAGACACACAGACACAGAAATACAGTGACACACAGACACAGAAATACAGTGACACACACAGAAATACAGAGACACACACACAGAAATACAGAGACACACACACAGAAATACAGAGACACACAGGCACAGAAATACAGAGACACACACACAGAAATACAGAGACACACACACTGAAATACAGAGGCACACACAGAAATACAGAGACGCACACACAGAAATACAGTGACACACACACAGAAATGCTGAGACACACACAGAAATACACAGACACACAGGCACAGAAATGCAGAGGCACACAGACACAGAAATACAGTGACACTCACACAGAAATACAGAGATGCACACACTGAAATACAGTGACACACTAACACAGAAATACAGTGACACACAGACACTGAAATACAGTGACACACTAACACAGAAATACAGTGACACACAGACACAGAAATACAGAGACACACAGACAGAAATACAGTGACACACAGACAGAAATACAGAGACACACACGCAGAAATACAAAGACACACACACACAGAAATACAGAGACACACACACAGAAATACAGAGACACACAGACAGAAATACAGAGACACAGACACAGAAATACAGAGACGCAGACACAGAAATACAGAGACAGACAGACAGACACAGAAATACAGACACACACACAGAAATACAGAGACACACAGACAGAAATACAGAGACACAGACACAGAAATACAGAGACGCAGACACAGAAATACAGAGACACACAGACACAGAAATACAGAGACACACAGATAGAAATACAGAGACTCAGATACAGAAAAACAGAGACACACAGACACAGAAATACAGAGACACACGGACAGAAATACAGAGACACACAGGCACAGACTTACAGTGACACACATCACAGAAATACAGAGACACACAGACAGAAATACAGAGACACACACTCAGAAATACAGTGACACACAGACACAGAAATACAGAGACACACAGACACAGAAATACAGAGACACACACACAGAAAAACAGAGACACACACACAGAAATACAGAGACACAGACACAGAAATACAGAGACACGCAGATGGAAATACAGAGACACACAGACAGAAATACAGAGACACACACACAGAAATACAGTGACACACACACAGAACTACAGAGACACGCACACAGAAATACACAGACACAGAAATACAGTGACACACACACAGAGAACTACAGTGACACAGACAGAAATACAGAGACACACACACAGAAATACAGTGAGACACACACAGAACTACAGAGACACACACACATAAATACACAGACACACACACACAGAAATACAGAGAGACACAGACACAGAAATACAGAGACACACTAACACAGAAATACAGAGACACACAGACACAGAAATACGGAGACACACAGACAGAAATACAGAGACACAGACAGGGAAATTATGTGGTACACAGACACAGAAATACAGAGACACACAGACACAGAAATACAGAGACACACACACAGAAATACAGAGACACGCACACAGAAATACAGTGACACACAGACAGAAATACAGTGACACAGACAGAAATACAGAGACACACAGACACAGAAATACAGAGACACACACACAGAAATACAGAGACACACACACAGAAATACAGAGACACACAGGCACAGAAATACAGAGACACACTCACAGAAATACAGAGACACAGAGACAGAAATACAGTGACACAGACACAGAAAAACAGAGACACACAGACACAGAAATACAGAGACACACACACAGAAATACAGAGACACGCACACAGAAATACCGTGACACTCACACACAGAAATACAGTGAAACAGACAGAAATACAGTGACACACAGGCAGAAATACAGTGACATACAGACACAGAAATACAGAGACTCAGACACAGAAAAACAGAGACACACAGACACAGAAATACAGAGACTCAGACACAGAAATACAGAGACACAGAGACAGAAATACAGTGACACAGACACAGAAAAACAGAGACACACAGACACAGAAATACAGAGACACACAGACACAGAAATACAGAGACACACACACAGAAATACAGAGACACACACACAGAAATACAGAGACACAGAGACAGAAATACAGTGACACAGACACAGAAAAACAGAGACACACAGACACAGAAATACAGAGACACACACACAGAAATACAGAGACATGCACACAGAAATACCGTGACACTCACACACAGAAATACAGTGAAACAGACAGAAATACAGTGACACACAGGCAGAAATACAGTGACATACAGACACAGAAATACAGAGACTCAGACACAGAAAAACAGAGACACACAGACACAGAAATACAGAGACACACAGACACAGAAATACAGACACACACACACAGAAATACAGAGACACACACACAGAAATACAGAGACACACAGGCACAGAAATACAGAGACACACACACAGAAATACAGAGACACAGACACTGAAATACAGAGACACACACAGAAATGCAGAGACACCAATTCCAATTCCAATTCCAATTAAAATGCTTTATTGGCATGAAAGTTTACAGAGAACCATATTGCCAAAGCTTACATAGCAAAAAGGTACAGTTTTCCAACATTCTGTAGGTGTCAATCGATTTGACATTTGTTGGGTACATACAATATTACTTTTAAACAATATTAATTTTAAACAGTCTTTGTACTTCATTTGGTACGTTCAATATTAATTTTAAACAGTCTTAATTTTAAACAGTCCTCAGGTTGTGACATGTTGTTACATATTTGGCCCCAAGGCACACAGACACAGACACAGAAATACAGTGACACACACACAGAAATACAGAGATGCACACACTGAAATACAGTGACACACTAACACAGAAATACAGTGACACACAGACACAGAAATACAGAGACACACAGACAGAAATACAGTGACACACAGACAGAAATACAGAGACACACATGCAGAAATACAAAGATACACACACACAGAAATACAGAGACACACACACAGAAATACAGAGACACACAGACAGAAATACAGAGATGCAGACACAGAAATACAGAGACGCAGACACAGAAATACAGAGACAGACAGACACAGAAATACAGATACACACACAGAAATACAGAGACACACAGACAGAAATACAGAGACACAGACACAGAAATACAGAGACACACAGACACAGAAATACAGAGACACACAGACACAGAAATACAGAGACTCAGATACAGAAAAACAGAGACACACAGACACAGAAATACAGAGACACACGGACAGAAATACAGAGACACACAGGCACAGACTTACAGTGACACACATCACAGAAATACAGAGACACACAGACAGAAATACAGAGACACACACTCAGAAATACAGTGACACACAGACACAGAAATACAGAGACACACAGACACAGAAATACAGAGACACACAGACACAGAAATACAGAGACACACACACAGAAAAACAGAGACACACACACAGAAATACAGAGACACAGACACAGAAATACAGAGACACGCAGACGGAAATACAGAGACACACAGACGGAAATACAGAGACACACACACAGAAATACAGTGACACACACACAGAACTACAGAGACACACACACATAAATACACAGACACACACACACAGAAATACAGAGAGACACAGACACAGAAATACAGAGACACACTAACACAGAAATACAGAGACACACAGACACAGAAATACGGAGACACACAGACAGAAATACAGAGACACAGACAGGGAAATTATGTGATACACAGACACAGAAATACAGAGACACACAGACATAGAAATACAGAGACACACACACAGAAATACAGAGACACGCACACAGAAATACAGTGACACACAGACACAGAAATACAGTGACACAGACAGAAATACAGAGACACACACACAGAAATACAGAGACACACACACAGAAATACAGAGACACACAGCACAGAAATACAGAGACACACACACAGAAATACAGAGACACAGACACTGAAATACAGAGACACACACAGAAATACAGAGACGCACACACAGAAATACAGTGACACACACACAGAAATGCTGAGACACACACAGAAATACACAGACACACAGGCACAGAAATGCAGAGACACACAGACACAGAAATACAGTGACACTCACACAGAAATACAGAGATGCACACACTGAAATACAGTGACACACTAACACAGAAATACAGTGACACACAGACACAGAAATACAGAGACACACAGACAGAAATACAGTGACACACAGACAGAAATACAGAGACACACACGCAGAAATACAAAGACACACACACACAGAAATACAGAGACACACAGACACAGAAATACAGTGACACACACACACAGGAATACAGAGACACACACACAGAAATAGAGAGACAAACACAGAAATACAGTGACATACAGACACAGAAATACAGAGACACAGACACAGAAATACAGAGACAGACAGACACAGAAACACAGAGACACACACACACAGAAATACAGAGACACACACAGAAATACAGTGACACACACAGAAATACAGTGACACACACACAGAAATACTGAGACACACACACAGAAATACACAGACACACAGACACAGAAATACAGTGACACACAGACAAAAATACAGAGTGACACACACACAAATACTGAGACACACACACAGAAATACACAGACACACAGACACAGAAATGCCGTGACACTCACACACAGAAATACAGTGAAACAGACAGAAATACAGTGACACACAGGCAGAAATACAGTGACACACAGACACAGAAATACAGAGACTCAGACACAGAAAAACAGAGACACACAGACACAGAAATACAGAGACTCAGACAGAAATACAGAGACACAGAGACAGAAATACAGTGACACAGACACAGAAAAACAGAGACTCACAGACACAGAAATACAGAGACACACAGACACAAAAATACAGAGACACACAGATAGAAATACAGTGACACACACAAACAGAAATAGAGTGACACACAGACAGAAATACAGAGACACAGAAATACAGAGACGCACACACACAGAATTACAGTGACACACATACACGGAAATACAGAGACACAGACACAGAAAAACAGAGACACACAGACAGAAATACAGAGACACAGACACAGAAATACAGAGACACAGTGATACGCTTATCAATTACTTCATAAAAGGTGATGAGTCGAAGAAGAGATGATGAGTCGAAAGAAGAGATGAATAAGGCTTTTATTAGCTAAGAAGAGACCATGCTTCTTCGTGAGTGACTGAACAAGTCTGAACGAAACCCACACAGTGGTGGGTGGAGTCAGCTGAGGCATGCCTCCATACACAGCACCACCCAGAGGTGGCAATATACAATACAGTGGTTTACCACATTCACCCCTTGTTTAATGTGAAGTCCGGCGGGGTGAAGGGTACTACAAGTTAAGTCTATCAGGAGGCCTTGTCTGACGTCCTGATCGTCGTGGTGGCGGCGGTGGTGTTGCAGCATCCGACGTCGGGTCTGGTGTCTGGGTGGTTGGCGAAGAGTCCTGGGGCTTTGGCATGCCGTCTGCAGGGGTTGGGTTGGGAGGGGTGGTGGGGGATAACAGTGGTAAGGGGGATAACGGTGGTAAGGGGGATAACGGTGGTAATTCAGGGGTACCCGAGGGTGCGAGATCTCGTATGGAGACCGTGTCCTCCCGCCCGTCTGGGTATGTCACCCAGGCATACTGGGGGTTGGCGTGTAGGAGGTGCACCCGCTCGACCAGGGGGTCCGTTTTATGCGTCCTCACGTGCCTCCGCAGTAGGACGGGCCCAGGAGAAGTCAACCATGCCGGTAGCGAGGTTCCCGATGTAGACTTCCGGGGGAAAACGAACATTTTCTCATGAGGGGTCGCATTAGTGGCAGTACAAAGCAGTGACCGAATGGAGTGAAGCGCTGCAGGGAGGACCTCCTGCCAGCGGGAGGTCGGAAGGCCCTTAGATTTTAGTGCTAAGAGGACTGCCTTCCAAACCGTCGCGTTCTCCCTTTCCACCTGGCCGTTCCCCCGGGGGTTGTAACTGGTGGTCCTGCTTGTGGCGATACCTCTTGTTAGCAGGTACTGCCGAAGTTCGTCGCTCATGAACGATGAGCCCCTGTCGCTATGTATATAGCTGGGGAACCCGAACAGAGCGAAGATGTCATTCAGACACTTGATGACCGTGGTACTGGTCATGTCTGGGCAAGGGATGGCAAAGGGGAAACGGGAGTACTCATCAACTATGTTGAGGAAGTACACATTGCGGTCAGCGGAGGGGAGGGGCCCTTTAAAATCGACGCTCAGGCGTTCGAAGGGGCGGGTGGCCTTGATCAGGCTTGCTCTGTCCGGCCTATAGAAGTGCGGTTTGCACTCGGCGCAGATTTGGCAGCTCTTGGTCATGGTCCTGACCTCCTCGATGGAGTAGGGCAGGTTACGGGATTTGATAAAATGGAAAAACCTGGTGACCCCCAGGTGGCAGAGGTCATTGTGGAGGGACTGCAGCCTATCACTCTGCGCGTTGGCGCATGTACCACGTGATAGGGCATCTGGGGGCTCATTGAGTTTCCCTGGCCGATACAAGATATCATAATTGTAGGTGGAGAGTTCGATTCTCCACCTCAAGATCTTGTCGTTCTTGATTTTACCCCTCTGCTTATTATTAAACATAAAAGCTACTGAACGCTGGTCAGTGAGCAGGGTAAATCGTTTCCCGGCCAGGTAATGCCTCCAGTGACGCACCGCTTCTACAATAGCCTGGGCCTCCTTTTCGACGGAGGAGTGTCTCGTCTCGGGGCCCTGGAGGGTCCTTGAGAAAAAGGCCACGGGTCTGCCCGCCTGGTTAAGGGTCGCGGCTAGGGCGAAGTCGGAGGCATCGCTCTCCACTTGGAAGGGGATGGACTCATCCACCGCGTGCATTGCGGCCTTCGCGATATCGTTCTTGATAAGAGTGAAGGCTGCACACGCCTCTGGTGTCAGGGGGAAGGAGGTGGCTTTGATGAG
Organism: Somniosus microcephalus; assembly: GCF_052327205.1. Lineage (NCBI taxonomy): Eukaryota > Metazoa > Chordata > Chondrichthyes > Squaliformes > Somniosidae > Somniosus > Somniosus microcephalus. The sequence goes on along the minus strand of NC_140998.1, from coordinate 5,898,636 downwards.
GGGCCTGGCTTTGTCTGCATAGAGGGGCACCCACTGGGCGTAGTAGGAGAAAAACCCCAGGCATCTCTTCAGTGCTTTTTGGCAGTGGGGAAGGGGTAGCTCCATTAGGGGGCGCATTCTGTCGGGGTCGGGCCCGATGACTCCGTTCTCCACCACGCAGCCGAGGATGGCCAGGCGCTTGGTGTGAAACATACATTTTTCCTTATTGTACGTTAGGTTCAGCCGTTGGGCCGTACGGAGGAAATTTGCTAGATTAACGTCGTGGTCCTGCTGGTCGTGGCCGCAGATGGTGACGTTATCCAAATAGGGGAAGGTTGCCCGCAGCGCGTTCTGGTCAACCATTCGGTCCATCTCCCTTTGGAAGACCGAAACCCCGTTGGTGACGCCGAAGGGGACCCTAAGGAAGTGGTAGAGGCGGCCGTTTGCCTCGAAGGCAGTATACTGGCGGTCCTCATGGCGGATGGGCAGCTGGTGGTACGCTGACTTAAGGTCGATGGTGGAGAATACTTTGTTTTGCGCAATCTGATTGACCATATCAGATATGCGAGGGAGGGGGTACGCGTCCAGCTGGGTGTACCGGTTTATGGTTTGGCTGTAGTCGATTACCATGCGGCGTTTTGCAGTGGTTTTAACGACTACAACCTGGGCTCGCCAGGGGCTAGTGCTACCTTCGATAATGCCCTCCTTCAAGAGCCGCTCCACCTCAGAGCTGATAAAAGCTCTGTCCCCGGCACTGTACCGCCTGCTTTTGGTAGCGATGGGTTTACAGTCGCGGGTGAGGTTAGCGAACAGGGGAGGGGGGGGGACTTTTAATGTGGAAAGGCTGCAGGTGGTTTGCAGCGGGCGATTTAAAAGTTGTTGGTTGCAGACTGTGAGTGGGGGGAGGGGTCCACCGTATGCTAGTGTGACACTCTTAAGGTGGCACTGAAAATCCAACCCTAGCAGGACGGCAGCGCAAAGACGGGGCAGGACTAGCAGTTTAAATTTTTGATATTCAGTGCCCCCTACTGACAGGGTCACCACACAGTAGCCGCTGATGTCCATTGACTGGGACTTGGATGCCATAGAAATGCGATGGTGCGTTGGCAGAATCGTGAGGGAGTGGCTACGTACCGTGTCGGGGTGGACGAAACTCTCTGTGCTCCCGCTGTCGATCAGGCAACTGGTGGCGCGGCCGTTTACCGCGATATCCATCATGGAGCTGGATAGATGGTGAGGGTGGCCTTGATCCAGCGTCACGGAGGCCAGTATGTGGCTTAGTGAGTCACTATAGTCATCCGCCGAGACGGTGGTCGGTTCCGGTGACGAAATGGCGGTTGAGTGCGTTGGATACGATGGCGGCGGATGCCATGCGGCCGGGGGTACACAAAATGGCGGATAAGATGGCTGCTCCCACGGCCCGCACGCTGCGCTGCTGGCTGGCTTCCCCTTGCAGGCGTTAGCGTAATGGCCTTTCTTCCCGCAGCCCGAGCAGGTAGCTGTCTTAGCTGGGCAGTGCGCTCTGGGATGTTTTAACTGGCCACAGAAATAGCATTTTTGGGCCTGGTTACTGGGCATCGAAGCAGTTCTTACCGGAGGCTGCTGTCTCAGTTGGGTCGCTGCAGCGGTTGGTGCCGGGGGCGGCGGTCCCGTGTCCCACGGTTTCGATTGCCATGTCTCGGCGCCGTTACGGGGGTATGCCTCGAGGTTTCGGTGGGCCTCCTCTAACGAGAGCGCAAGGGCAATGGCCGTCTTCAGGTCGGGTTCCTTGCTTTCTAGCAGTCTCTGCCGGGTGTGGTCTGACTGGAGGCCCCTGACGAAGGCATCACAGGCGAGTCCCTGCGCGTGCTCCACAGCCGTTACTGCTTTACAATCGCAGTCTCTGCAGAGTGCCAGTAGCGCCCGTGCAAATGCCCCTACCGATTCTCCCGGTTGCTGCCTGCGGGATCCCAAGAGGTGTCGGGCGTAAATTGTGTTCACTGGGCGCGTATATTGCCCTTTTAGTAGCTCGAGGGCCGCCACGTACGTATTAGAGTCCCGGATTAGCATATATACTTGATGGCTCACCTGGGCGGTCAAAATTTTCAGTTTGTGATCCTCCTCTGTAACCTGTGAGATTGCGAGGAAGGATTCAAAGCAGCTCAGCCAGTGTTCAAACTTGGCTGATGCACCCACATCTTGAGGGTCGAGGTCCAGGCGTGGTGGTCTGAGGGCTCTCAGCAATGTCTGCTGTATCCGTTGCTGTTGTTGCTCCTCAGGTGTCGCCATTTAACTTTTAGCTAATAAAATTGATACGCTTATCAATTACTTCATAAAAGGTGATGAGTCGAAGAAGAGATGATGAGTCGAAAGAAGAGATGAATAAGGCTTTTATTAGCTAAGAAGAGACCATGCTTCTTCGTGAGTGACTGAACAAGTCTGAACGAAACCCACACAGTGGTGGGTGGAGTCAGCTGAGGCATGCCTCCATACACAGCACCACCCAGAGGTGGCAATATACAATACAGTGGTTTACCACACACAGACAGAAATACAGCGACACACAGACAGAAATACAGAGACACACACACAGAAATACAGAGACACACAGACAGAAATACAGCGACACACAGACAGAAATACAGAGACGCAGACACAGAAATACAGAGACGCAGACACAGAAATACAGAGACACACACACAGAAATACAGAGACACACACACAGAAATACAGAGACACACAGACACAGAAATACAGAGACACACAGATAGAAATACAGAGACTCAGATACAGAAAAACAGACACACAGACACAGAAATACAGACACACGGACAGAAATACAGAGATACACAGGCACAGAAATACAGTGACAAACATCACAGAAATACAGAGACACACAGACAGAAATACAGAGACACACACACAGAAATACAGTGACACACAGACACAGAAATACAGAGACACACAGACACAGAAATACAGAGACACATAGACACAGAAATACAGAGACACACACACAGAAATACAGTGACACACAGACACAGAAAAACAGAGACACACAGACAGAAACACAGAGACACAGACACAGAAATATGGAGACACACAGACAGAAATACAGAGAGACACACACAGAATTACAGAGACACACACACACAGAAATACAGAGACACACACACAGAAATACAGAGACACACAGACAGAAATACAGAGACTCAGACAGAAATACAGCGACACACAGACAGAAATACAGAGACACACACACAGAAATACAGAGACACACACACACAGAAATACAGACACACACACACAGAAATACAGAGACACACAGACAAAAATACAGAGACACAGACACAGAAATACAGAGACACAGACACAGAAATACAGAGACGCAGACACAGAAATACAGACACACAGACACAGAAATACAGAGACACACACACAGAAATACAGAGACACAGACACAGAAATACAGACACACAGACACAGAAATACAGAGACACACAGACACAGAAATACAGAGACACACAGATAGAAATACAGAGACTCAGATACAGAAAAACAGAGACACACAGACACAGAAATACAGAGACACACGGACAGAAATACAGAGAGACACACGCACAGAAATACAGTGACACACATCACAGAAATACAGAGACACACAGACAGAAATACAGAGAGACACACACAGAAATACAGTGACACACAGACACAGAAATACAGAGACACACAGACACAGAAATACAGAGACACACACACACAGAAATACAGTGACACAGACAGAAATACAGAGAGACACACACAGAAATACAGAGATACACACACAGAAATACAGAGACACACACACACAGAAATAGAGTGACACACAGACACAGAAATACAGTGACACACACACACAGAAATACAGAGACACGCACACAGAAATGCAGAGACCGACAGACACAGAAATACAGAGACACACACAGGAATACAGTGACACACACAGAAATACAGTGACACACACACAGAAATACTGAGACACACACACAGAAATACACAGACACACAGACACAGAAATACCGTGACACTCACACACAGAAATACAGTGAAACAGACAGAAATACAGTGACACACAGGCAGAAATACAGTGACATACAGACACAGAAATACAGAGACTCAGACACAGAAAAACAGAGACACACAGACACAGAAATACAGAGACTCAGACACAGAAATACAGAGACACAGAGACAGAAATACAGTGACACAGACACAGAAAAACAGAGACACACAGACACAGAAATACAGAGACACACAGACACAAAAATACAGAGACACACAGACAGAAATACAGTGACACACACAAACAGAAATAGAGTGACACACAGACAGAAATACAGAGACACAGAAATACAGAGACGCACACACACAGAATTAGAGTGACACACATACACAGAAATACACAGACACAGAAAAACAGAGACACACAGACAGAAACACAGAGACACAGACACAGAAATATGGAGACACACAGACAGAAATACAGAGACACACACACAGAATTACAGAGACACACACACACAGAAATACAGAGACACACACACAGAAATACAGAGACACACAGACAGAAATACAGAGACACAGACAGAAATACAGCGACACACAGACAGAAATACAGAGACACACACACAGAAATACAGAGACACACACACAGAAATACAGAGACACACAGACAAAAATACAGAGACACAGACACAGAAATACAGAGACACAGACACAGAAATACAGAGACGCAGACACAGAAATACAGACACACAGACACAGAAATACAGAGACACACACACAGAAATACAGAGACACAGACACAGAAATACAGACACACAGACACAGAAATACAGAGACACACAGACACAGAAATACAGAGACACACAGATAGAAATACAGAGACTCAGATACAGAAAAACAGAGACACACAGACACAGAAATACAGAGACACACGGACAGAAATACAGAGAGACACACGCACAGAAATAGTGACACACATCACAGAAATACAGAGACACACAGACAGAAATACAGAGACACACAGACACAGAAATACAGAGACACACAGACACAGAAATACAGAGACACACACACACAGAAATACAGTGACACAGACAGAAATACAGAGAGACACACACAGAAATACAGAGATACACACACAGAAATACAGAGACACACACACACAGAAATAGAGTGACACACAGACACAGAAATACAGTGACACACACACACAGAAATACAGAGACACGCACACAGAAATGCAGAGACCGACAGACACAGAAATACAGAGACACACACAGGAATACAGTGACACACACAGAAATACAGTGACACACACACAGAAATACTGAGACACACACACAGAAATACACAGACACACAGACACAGAAATACCGTGACACTCACACACAGAAATACAGTGAAACAGACAGAAATACAGTGACACACAGGCAGAAATACAGTGACATACAGACACAGAAATACAGAGACTCAGACACAGAAAAACAGAGACACACAGACACAGAAATACAGAGACTCAGACACAGAAATACAGAGACACAGAGACAGAAATACAGTGACACAGACACAGAAAAACAGAGACACACAGACACAGAAATACAGAGACACACAGACACAAAAATACAGAGACACACAGACAGAAATACAGTGACACACACAAACAGAAATAGAGTGACACACAGACAGAAATACAGAGACACAGAAATACAGAGATGCACACACACAGAATTAGAGTGACACACATACACAGAAATACACAGACACAGAAAAACAGAGACACACAGACAGAAACACAGAGACACAGACACAGAAATATGGAGACACACAGACAGAAATACAGAGACACACACACAGAATTACAGAGACACACACACAGAAATACAGAGACACACACACAGAAATACAGAGACACACAGACAGAAATACAGAGACACAGACAGAAATACAGCGACACACAGACAGAAATACAGAGACACACACACAGAAATACAGAGACACACACACAGAAATACAGAGGCACACAGACAAAAATACAGAGACACAGACACAGAAATACAGAGACACAGACACAGAAATACAGAGACGCAGACACAGAAATACAGACACACAGACACAGAAATACAGAGACACACACACAGAAATACAGAGACACAGACACAGAAATACAGACACACAGACACAGAAATACAGAGACACACAGACACAGAAATACAGAGACACACAGATAGAAATACAGAGACTCAGATACAGAAAAACAGAGACACACAGACACAGAAATACAGAGACACACGGACAGAAATACAGAGAGACACACGCACAGAAATACAGTGACACACATCACAGAAATACAGAGACACACAGACAGAAATACAGAGACACACAGACACAGAAATACAGAGACACACAGACACAGAAATACAGAGACACACACACACAGAAATACAGTGACACAGACAGAAATACAGAGAGACACACACAGAAATACAGAGATACACACACAGAAATACAGAGACACACACACACAGAAATAGAGTGACACACAGACACAGAAATACAGTGACACACACACACAGAAATACAGAGACACGCACACAGAAATGCAGAGACCGACAGACACAGAAATACAGAGACACACACAGGAATACAGTGACACACACAGAAATACAGTGACACACACACAGAAATACTGAGACACACACACAGAAATACACAGACACACAGACACAGAAATACCGTGACACTCACACACAGAAATACAGTGAAACAGACAGAAATACAGTGACACACAGGCAGAAATACAGTGACATACAGACACAGAAATACAGAGACTCAGACACAGAAAAACAGAGACACACAGACACAGAAATACAGAGACTCAGACACAGAAATACAGAGACACAGAGACAGAAATACAGTGACACAGACACAGAAAAACAGAGACACACAGACACAGAAATACAGAGACACACAGACACAAAAATACAGAGACACACAGACAGAAATACAGTGACACAAACAAACAGAAATAGAGTGACACACAGACAGAAATACAGAGACACAGAAATACAGAGACGCACACACACAGAATTACAGTGACACACATACACAGAAATACAGAGACACAGACACAGAAAAACAGAGACACACAGACAGAAATACAGAGACACAGACACAGAAATACAGAGACACACAGACAGAAATACAGCGACACACGGACAGAAATACAGAGACACACACACAGAAATACAGAGACACACACACACAGAAATACAGAGACACACAGACAGAAATACAGAGACACACAGACAGAAATACAGAGACACAGACAGAAATACAGCGACACACAGACAGAAATACAGAGACACACACACAGAAATACAGAGACACACAGACAGAAATACAGCGACACACAGACAGAAATACAGAGACGCAGACACAGAAATACAGAGACGCAGACACAGAAATACAGAGACACACACACAGAAATACAGAGACACCCACACAGAAATACAGAGACACACAGACACAGAAATACAGAGACACACAGATAGAAATACAGAGACTCAGATACAGAAAAACAGACACACAGACACAGAAATACAGACACACGGACAGAAATACAGAGACACACAGGCACAGAAATACAGTGACAAACATCACAGAAATACAGAGACACACAGACAGAAATACAGAGACACACACACAGAAATACAGTGACACACAGACACAGAAATACAGAGACACACAGACACAGAAATACAGAGACACATAGACACAGAAATACAGAGACACACACACAGAAATACAGTGACACACAGACACAGAAATACAGTGACACACACACACAGAAATACAGTGACACAGACAGAAATACAGAGATACACACACAGAAATAAAGAGATACACACACAGAAATACAGAGACAAACACACACAGAAATAGAGTTACACACAGACACAGAAATACAGTGACACACACACACAGAAATACAGAGACACACACACAGAAATAGAGAGACACACACTGAAATACAGTGACATACAGACACAGAAATACAGAGACACAGACACAGAAATACAGAGACAGACAGACACAAAAATACAGAGACACACACACACAGAAATACAGAGACACACACAGAAATACAGTGACACACACAGAAATACAGTGACACACACACAGAAATACTGAGACACACACACAGAAATACACAGGCACACAGACACAGAAATACAGTGACGCACAGACAAAAATACAGTGACACACACAGAAATACTGAGACACACACACAGAAATACACAGACACACAGACACAGATATACCGTGACACTCACACACAGAAATACAGTGACACACAGGCAGAAATACAGTGACACACAGACACAGAAATACAGAGACTCAGACACAGAAATACAGAGACACACAGACAGAAATACAGAGACACACAGACAGAAATACAGAGACACACACACACAGAAATACAGAGACACACACAGAAATACAGAGACACACACACACAGAAATACAGAGACACACACACACAGAAATACAGAGACACACACACAGAAATACAGAGACACACACACAGAAATACAGAGACACACAGACAGAAATACAGAGACGCAGACACAGAAATACAGAGACGCAGACACAGAAATACAGACACACAGACACAGAAATACAGAAACACACACACAGAAATACAGACACACAGACACAGAGGCCTTGAAATTCAGTATAGCCACTTTTGGGGCGGTAAAGTCGGGCGGCCGCTAAAGTTTGCGCCCGTCGGAAAGTGGAGGGCAGTTCGCCGAAATTCAGTAGCTTTGGCCAAGGAGTTTGCTCGAGCGCTAAAACTGGCGATGCACGGCTATCTTTAGGCGCTAAGCCGGCGGTGCAGACTGATACCGCTGAGGCCGGGCGCAGCGCAGGTGCGGTCATGTTTTGATTGACAGCAGACACCCTGGCGCCGGCCAGCTCTTAAAGGGGGAAGGGTCGACTTGGTCTGCTGCCACGCCCTGGATACTGCAGCCCTCCAGCTAGGCTTAAACACTGCTGCTGGAGAGAAATAGCGCCAGGAAGGATGCAGCGGGCCCGTGAGCGAGCGCAGTGCTTCTCTGGCCATGATTTAAAGGTGCTGGTTAGGGCTTTGGAGAAGAGAAGCCATATCTTGTTCCCTGCGATGTCCCCCGGACTGTTGTCCAATGCCGGAAAAAGTTTAACGACCTCACTCGGATTGTCAGGGTGAGTACCCTTTCCAGTGTCCTCCTCATCCTTGCATGTGCACCTCACATTATGGGCAAAGGGACCTCAAAGGCCTAATGGCCAGCCCTCATCCAGCAGCTATGGCACTGGCATGAACATCAATTGCACTTTCTGCACTTGACACACTGGCCAAGCTATTCGACCATGGGAGGCAGTGCACACAACAACAGGGCACCACACTGGCTAAGCTATTCGACCATGGGAGGCAGTGCACACAACAACAGGGCACCACACTGTACTTAGAGGCCATCCTTTCTCTTGCAGGCCAAGCTGGCCCAGAATCTGAAGAGCCGGACTGTCACCGGGGGAGGCCGTCCCCAGTTCCAGCAGCTCAGTGACCTTGAGGAATGCGTGGGTCGGCTCATGGGTGCCCGGGTGATTGGCCCCGTTGCAATTGGAGATGCCGACCCTGTGCCGGGCCCCAATGGTAAGTACATGACCTTTTGGACTTCTCTCATTCCCCTTGCGCTTCAGATCTACATCCTTTGCCACTGTCCGACCAATGCGCAGAATGCCACCACTCATGCCTCCCTCGCTGACGCCCTGTCCTCACTCTAAAGCTACTCTTGTGCCTTCCTGCTTTCAGCTGGTGAGGAGGAGGTCCCTGAAGCTGCGAGTGTCAGTCCCTCGGAAGAGGAGGACGAGGAGGAGCAAGAGGAAGGCGGCCCATCGGGGGAACCCTCATCCGCGCCTGGGGATGGCAATGGAGGGGACACGTCTTCCCTGGAGGAGAGCCAGGGGGAAGTGTTGCAGGGGGGTGTAGCTCCTGTGCCCAGTGGCGTCCAGCCACGCGGGAAGGGTCGGGCAGCTCGGCTGCCTTCTCCCCAGAGTGGGGAAGTGTTGCAGGGGAGGGCAGCTGCTGGGCCCAGTGGCGTGCAGCCATGCGGGAAGGGTCAGGCAGCTCGGTGGCCTTCTCCCCAGAGGGAGAGTCTGGCCTCCAGTCCGGAGACGGTCCTCGCCCAGGAGGTGCGCCTGCTTGATCAATTGTCCGCGGACTCGGATCGTCGGCACACCGAGTTCATGGGGGTTGTGGCACAGTTGCCTCAGGCCATTGAGTCCCTGGCTCATAGTGTGGCCAATTTCGGGGACTCACAGGCCAAGGGTCTCGAACAATTCGGGGCATCACAGGACGCGAGTCGGGCCGAATTCGGGGCATCACAGGACGCGAGTCGGGCCGAATTGAGGGCAGCACAGGACGCGAGTCGGGCCGAATTCAGGGCAGCACAGGACGCGAGTGGACAATTGATCAGTGGTGCCGTGCAGTCACTGGCTGGTCTGATGCGGGCACAGACCAGGGCAGTACGGGCACTCACTGCTGCCACACTCGCTGTGTCAGGCAGGCATCGCCAGGGCACCCGCCGCGCTGCAGCAGCACAGCGGTCTGGCCTTCACCAGATTGCTGCGCTTGCTGCAGTGCCAGCCCGGCCGACTGCCAGTGTCTCAGGCGAGCAGCGAGCGCCTGGCATCAGCCAGCTTGCCCCCATTGCTGCAGCCGCCACTGCCACTCCCCCAGCGAAGCTGCGACGAGCTGCTGGAGGGACTGATGCTGCCCAGCCACAGCTGCAGCAGTCAGCAGCCGGCCCCTCGAGGGCCAGAGCTCATCTAGGCCGACCCCCAAGGGCATCTGCCGTCATGCAATGTGCCCCTCAGGAGCCTTCCCCCAGCCTTGCAGCACCCACAGGGCCCAGGTTGAGGCGGAGCAGCAGGTCGGCCAGGGGCCGGAAAAGCCTGGACAAGGACTCGCCCTCTCGGCACACAAAGTAGAGTGTGTTGGCAAATGTTTTTTTATATGGGGGTGGTTGTGTTGTCTATGGGGGGGGGTTCTTTTGGTAAGGCCGAGGATGAAGACCATTTGGATGGACAAGTTTTGTTATTCCTCCCCAGGTTGTGGGAGTGAGATATGTTTTTGACTGTTTTTTGGGGGTGTTGTCTGTTTTTGGGTTTCATGTGGGAAGGGCCCTGAGTTTGTTCAATAAAGCTTTTTCTTTATTCAGCTTGTCCATGTGTGATGTTTCAAGTGGTTGTTGCGTTAACCGGCTGAGGGCTTGCGGAGCGGCTGCATTCATGTCCCTTCATTGCCACAAGCCATTCCCTGACAGGGGGCCTAGAAGTGTCGTTCAATAAGCCGCCGACGGACGGCCCTTGGACCTTGTGGCTCCCTCCTGGGCTGGTACTCCTCCTCCTCCTCCTCCTGCTCCTCATGGTCCTCCTGCTCGTCCTCCTGAGGTGGTGCTCCAGCGTGAGGTGGCAGTGCCTGAGTCCTGCGGATAGCCAGGTTGTGCAGCATGCAGCAAACGACGACGAACTGGGAGACTCTATCCGGCGAATACTGCAGAGATCCGCCGGAGCGATCCAAGCAGTGGAACCGTTGCTTGAGGACGCCAATCGTTTGCTCTATGATGTTCCTTGTGGCTTGATGGCTTTCGTTGTATGCCTCCTCAGCAGGGGTCCTGGGCGCGCGAAGCGGGGTCATGAGCCATGTACACAAAGGATAGCCTTTGTCCCCGATAAGCCATCCTCTTGGGGGAGGCTGTGCCTGGAACATGTCAGCCACAGTAGTCTGGTGCAGGATAAATGCATCGTGGCTGCTGCCTGGAAAGCGGGCATTGACAGCTAGGATGCGCTGCCTGTGGTCACACACCAGCTGTACATTGAGGGAATGGTAGCCCTTCCGGTTGCGGTAATCCTCGGCATTGTCGATAGGTGCCCGCAAAGCCACATGCGTGCAGTCAATGGCGCCCTGCACCATGGGGAAGTCGGCGATCCTCGCAAATCCGACTGCACGCTGCTCCTGCCTCTCTAGGGTCATGGGGAAGGAGATGAATTGGTGTCTCCTTGTGAAAAGGGCATCAGTGACCTGCTGGATGCAGCAATGCACGGCGAACTGGGAGATGTTAGCTATGTCCCCAGCAGCGGCTTGGAAGGAGCCGCTTGCATAAAAGTTCAGAGCCACCGTGACCTTCACTTCCACCGACAGAGACGTCCTGCACATCAGCTGTGGACGCAGTTCTCTGTGAAGCAGCTGGCAGATACATAGATACATAGAAGATAGGAGCAGGAGTAGGCCATTCGGCCCTTCGTGCCTGCTCCGCCATTTAATGAGATCATGGCTGATCCTTTAATTCAGTATCCCGTCCCCGCCTTCTCTCCGTAACCCTTAACCCCTTTTGCCCGTAGAAATATATCTAATTCCCTCTTAAATATATTTAATGAGCTGGCGTACACTGCCCTCTGTGGCAATGAGTTCCACAGGTTCACCACTCTCTGAGTGAAGAAATTCCCCCTCATCTCTGTCCTAAATGGTTTAGCCCTTATCCTTAAATTATGTCCTCTAGTTCTGTTCTCACCCGCCAAGGGAAACATTCCTTCTGCATCCAGTCTGTCTAGACCTGTCAGAATTTTATACACTTCTATGAGGTCCCCTCTCAATCTTCTAAACTCCAGTGTGTACATCCCTAAACTACATAGTCTCTCCTCATAGGTCATTCCCGCCATTCCTGGTATCAGCCTGGTGAATCGCCGCTGCACCCCCTCCATGGCAAGAACATCCTTCCTCAGATGAGGCGACCAAAACTGTACACAGTACTCGAGGTGTGGTCTCACCAGTGCCCTGTACAGCTGCAGCAAGGTATCCCTGTTCCTGTATTCTAACCCTTTTGCTATGAAGGCCAGCATACCGTTTGCCTTCTTGACCGCCTGTTGCACCTGCATGCTCGCCTTCAGTGACTGGTGTACAAGAACACCCAGGTCTCTCTGTACTTCCCCCTCTCCCAATCTATTGCCATTTAAATAATAATTTGCCCTCCCGTTCCTGCACCCAAGGTGGATAACTTCGCACTTGTCCACATTATAGTGCATCTGCCATTTATCCGCCCAATCGCCCAGTCTGTCCAAATCGCTCTGGAGCTTCCTGGTCTCTTCCTCTGAGCCCACCCCACCTCCTAGTTTAGTGTCGTCTGCAAATTTGGAAATGCTGCATCCGACTCCCTGATCCAGGTCATTAATGTAAATTGTGAACAGCTGGGGGCCCAGGACAGATCCCTGTGGTACCCCACTTGTTACTGCCTGCCATTCAGAAAATGAGCCGTTTATTCCAACTCTCTGTTTTCTATCTGACAGCCAGTTCCCTATCCATGCCAAAACTTTCCCCTTTATCCCATGAGCCTCAATTTTCCATGCTAATCTTTTATGTGGGACCTTATCGAAGGCCTTTTGGAAGTCCAGGTACACCACATCTACTGGCTCTCCCCCATCTATTCTACCAGTTACTCCCTCAAAAAATTCCAATAGATTAGTCAAGCACGATTTACCCTTTGTAAATCCATGTTGACTCTGTCCTATCCTGTCCCCATTTGCTAAGTGCTCCGCTATTTCATCCTTAATGATGGACTCCAGCATTTTGCCCACAACTGATGTAAGGCTTACAGGTCTGTAATTACCTGCTTTTTCCCTACCCCCCTTTTTGAATAGTGGGGTAACGTTAGCTACCCTCCAATCCATCGGCACTGTTCCCGAGTCTAATGAATTCTGAAAAATCATCCTTAGTGCATCCGCTATCTCTAGGGCCACCTCCTTCAGTACCCTAGGATGCATGTTATCAGGCCCTGGGGATTTGTCCACCTTCAATCCCTTTAGCTTCCTTAACACCATATCCTTAGAGATATCGATTTGCGTCAGTTCCTCCTTTGCCAATGTCCCTATTTTTCCCGATATCCCAGGGAGGTTTTTTGTGTCTTCCTTCGTAAAGACTGACCCAAAGTATGCATTTAGTTGATCTGCCATTTCCTTATTTCCCATTATATATTCCCCCGTATCTGACTGCAATGGACCAACTTTGGTTTTCACCAGTCTTTTCCTTTTGATATATTTATAAAAGCTTTTGGAGTTAGTTTTTATATTTTCCGCCAGCTTGTTTTCGTAAGCTATTTTGCCCCTCTTGATCATGCCCTTTGCCCTCCTTTGCTCTATCTTAAACTGTTCCCAATCTTCCGCTCTGGCGCTTTTTTTGGCTATTTTATACGCCCTATCTTTGGATTTTATGCTGTCTCTAATTTCCCCTGTTATCCACGGTTGAGTCACCTTTTTAGATTTCCTTTTATGCCAGATTGGTATAAACAATTTTTGCAATTTTGTCATTCTATCTTTAAATGTTTGCCATTGTTTATCTACCTCCAGTCCTCTCAGGAACGTTGTCCAATCAGACCTACTCAGTTCCCGTCTCATGGCATCATAATTCCCCTTGTTTAAATTCAGGACCTTAGTCTCTGAGTCAATTTCTTCGCTCTCCATTTCGAGTGAGAAATCGATCATGTTATGATCGCTCTGACCCAAGGGTCCCCGTACAACAAGATTACTGATTAGTCCCTTCTCATTGCACAGTACCCAGTCCAATATAGCCTGTTCCCGAGTTGGTTCCTCGACATATTGATCCAGATAACCATCCCTTAAACACTCAAGGAATTCCTCCTCCTCATTATTTTTACTGATTAGGCTAGTCCAATCTATATGTAAGTTAAAGTCACCTATGATGACAGCTGTGCTCTTATTGCACGCTTCTCTAATTTCCCTCGTGATGCCCTCCCTAACCTCTATTTTACTATTTGGAGGCCTATATACCACTCCTATTAATGTTTTTCGCCCCTCGCTATTTCTTAGCTCCACCCATATAGATTCTGTATTAACTGAGTTAATATCCTTCCTTTCAATTGCATTTATCCCCTCTTTTACTAGCAATGCTACCCCTCCTCCCTTTCTTTTTTGTCGATCCTTCCTAAATACTGAATACCCCTGTATGTTAAGCTCCCAGCCCTGCTCACCCTGCAACCATGTTTCCGTAATCCCAATTAGATCATAATTATTAACCTCTATTTCCACAGCTAATTCATCTACCTTGTTCCTGATGCTTCTCGCATTAAGGTATAAAACCCTCAGGCTTTTTTTATGCTCACATTTTTTATGAATTAGTTTGGCCCTTTGTTTTTTGTTCCTCACCCTTTTACCATTTATTTCTGTCTGCCTTTCACTTTCCTCTATTTCACTACATAGGTTTCTAGCCCCCTGCCATACTAGTTTAAATGCTCCCGAACTGCTTTATCAAAAATTACCCCGAGAACATCAGATCTCTGCAACCACCTCCCTTCTGAAGCGCAGCCTCTTAACACACTGCGCGGCAGTCATGGTGAGATAGGACACCTGCTGGCGGTATTCCCTGAGTGGGTAAGGCCTACGTTGCCGACGCCTGATGCCCCCTCTGCGTCTAGGCATGGCTGCCCCTCTCACACAGCATCTGCGAGCCCTTCGCACATAATGCTGGAACTGAGGGTTGGAACCCCATGCAGCCCCCATAATATACTTGCAAACAATGAAATCACAATGAGGCAAATTTCCAAGCTCTGGCCAGAAGCCAAAAATACCTCTCCTATGTTGGGCCAAATCAGTAAGGTCTCTTCCTTGGTCTCTGTCCAGAAATCCGTTGCAGAAAAGTCATTGCTGCAAAATGGCTGGCCTTTATAGTTTAGTGTAAGTGCCCTTTAATTAGCGCTCCCCGAGGCCCGCAGGGCCTCTGCTGCGTTCCACTTCACAGTTCTTAACACCGCCACACCCACATTGAGCGGGCGCGACTGAAGTTCCGGTTTGGGGCGCACAAAGGGCGTTGCACGACGAAATGACGTCATAAGTTGCGCGCGCAGCTGAGCGCGCGCAAACACTTTGCGCCGGCGCTAAATGTCTACTGAAGTTGGGCGTAGGCACAGATCATCCTGCGCCTGGGCGCTAAGTGCCTAGCGCTCGAGATCTACCCATCCTAAGGCGCTAACGGCTGGCGAACGCAACTGAATTTCTAGGCCAGAAATACAGAGACACACAGACACAGAAATACAGAGACACACAGATAGAAATAGAGACACACAGACACAGAAATACAGAGACACACGGACAGAAATACAGAGACACACAGGCACAGAAATACAGTGGAACACATCACAGAAATACAGAGACACACAGACAGAAATACAGAGACACACACACAGAAATACAGTGACACACAGACACAGAAATACAGAGACACACACAGAAATACAGTGACACACAGACACAGAAATACAGTGACACACACACACAGAAATACAGTGACACAGACAGAAATACAGAGAGACACACACAGAAATACAGAGATACACACACAGAAATACAGAGACACACTCACAGAAATAGAGAGACACACACAGAAATACAGTGACATACAGACACAGAAATACAGAGACACAGACACAGAAATACAGAGACAGCCAGACACAGAAATACAGAGACACACACACACAGAAATACAGAAACACACACAGAAATACAGTGACACACACAGAAATACAGTGACACACGCACAGAAATACTGAGACACACACACAGAAATACACAGGCACACAGACACAGAAATACCATGACACTCACACACAGAAATACAGTGAAACAGACAGAAATACAGTGACACACAGGCAAAAATACAGTGACACACAGACACAGAAATACAGAGACACAGACACAGAAAAACAGAGACACACAGACACAGAAATACAGAGACACACATGCACAATAATACAGAGACACACAGACAGAAATACAGTGACACACACAAACAGAAATAGTGACACACAGACAGAAATACAGACACAGAAATACAGAGACGCACACACACAGTATTAGAGTGACACACATACACAGAAATACAGAGACACAGACACAGAAAAACAGAGACACACAGACAGAAATACAGACACAGACACAGAAATACAGAGACACACAGACAGAAATACAGCGACACACAGACAGAAATACAGAGACACACACACAGAAATACAGAGACACACACACAGAAATACAGAGACACACACACAGAAATACAGAGACACACAGACAGAAATACACAGACACAGAAATACAGAGACGCAGACACAGAAATGCAGACACATAGACACAGAAATACAGAGACACACACACAGAAATACAGAGATACAGACACAGAAATACAGACACACAGACACAGAAATACAGAGACACACAGACACAGAAACACAGAGACACACAGATAGAAATACAGAGACTCAGATACAGAAAAACAGAGACACACAGACACAGAAATACAGAGACACACGGACAGAAATACAGAGACACACAGGCACAGAAATACAGTGATACACACCACAGAAATACAGAGACACACAGACAGAAATACAGAGACACACACACAGAAATACAGTGACACACAGACACAGAAATACAGAGACACACAGACACAGAAATACAGAGACACACAGACACAGAAATACAGAGACACACAGACACAGAAATACAGAGACACACACACAGAAATACAGAGACACACACACAGAAATACAGAGACACGCAAACAGAAATACAGAGACACACAGACAGAAATACACAGACACACACACAGAAATACACACAAAAATACACAGACACACAGACACAGAACTACAGTGACACACACACACAGAACTACAGTGACACTGACAGAAATACAGAGACACACACACAGAAATACAGACACACACACAGAAATACAATGACACACAGACACAGAAATACAGAGACACACAGACACAGAAATACAGAGACACACAGACACAGAAATACAGAGACACAGACACAGAAATACAGAGACACACAGACACAGAACTACAGTGACACACACACACAGAGCTACAGTGACACTGACAGAAATACAGAGACACACACACAGAAATACAGAGACACACAGATAGAAATAGAGACACACAGACACAGAAATACAGAGACACACGGACAGAAATACAGAGACACACAGGCACAGAAATACAGTGGAACACATCACAGAAATACAGAGACACACAGACAGAAATACAGAGACACACACACAGAAATACAGTGACACACAGACACAGAAATACAGAGACACACACAGAAATACAGTGACACACAGACACAGAAATACAGTGACACACACACACAGAAATACAGTGACACAGACAGAAATACAGAGAGACACACACAGAAATACAGAGATACACACACAGAAATACAGAGACACACTCACAGAAATAGAGAGACACACACAGAAATACAGTGACATACAGACACAGAAATACAGAGACACAGACACAGAAATACAGAGACAGCCAGACACAGAAATACAGAGACACACACACACAGAAATACAGAAACACACACAGAAATACAGTGACACACACAGAAATACAGTGACACACGCACAGAAATACTGAGACACACACACAGAAATACACAGGCACACAGACACAGAAATACCATGACACTCACACACAGAAATACAGTGAAACAGACAGAAATACAGTGACACACAGGCAAAAATACAGTGACACACAGACACAGAAATACAGAGACACAGACACAGAAAAACAGAGACGCACAGACACAGAAATACAGAGACACACATGCACAATAATACAGAGACACACAGACAGAAATACAGTGACACACACAAACAGAAATAGTGACACACAGACAGAAATACAGACACAGAAATACAGAGACGCACACACACAGTATTAGAGTGACACACATACACAGAAATACAGAGACACAGACACAGAAAAACAGAGACACACAGACAGAAATACAGACACAGACACAGAAATACAGAGACACACAGACAGAAATATAGCGACACACAGACAGAAATACAGAGACACACACACAGAAATACAGAGACACACACACAGAAATACAGAGACACACACACAGAAATACAGAGACACACAGACAGAAATACACAGACACAGAAATACAGAGACGCAGACACAGAAATGCAGACACATAGACACAGAAATACAGAGACACACACACAGAAATACAGAGATACAGACACAGAAATACAGACACACAGACACAGAAATACAGAGACACACAGACACAGAAACACAGAGACACACAGATAGAAATACAGAGACTCAGATACAGAAAAACAGAGACACACAGACACAGAAATACAGAGACACACGGACAGAAATACAGAGACACACAGGCACAGAAATACAGTGATACACACCACAGAAATACAGAGACACACAGACAGAAATACAGAGACACACACACAGAAATACAGTGACACACAGACACAGAAATACAGAGACACACAGACACAGAAATACAGAGACACACAGACACAGAAATACAGAGACACACAGACACAGAAATACAGAGACACACACACAGAAATACAGAGACACACACACAGAAATACAGAGACACGCAAACAGAAATACAGAGACACACAGACAGAAATACACAGACACACACACAGAAATACACACAAAAATACACAGACACACAGACACAGAACTACAGTGACACACACACACAGAACTACAGTGACACTGACAGAAATACAGAGACACACACACAGAAATACAGACACACACACAGAAATACAATGACACACAGACACAAAAATACAGAGACACACAGACACAGAAATACAGAGACACACGGACACAGAAATACAGAGACACAGACACAGAAATACAGAGACACACAGACACAGAACTACAGTGACACACACACACAGAGCTACAGTGACACTGACAGAAATACAGAGACACACACACAGAAATACAGACACACACACAGAAATACAATGACACACAGACACAGAAATACAGAGACACACAGACACAGAAATACAGAGACACACGGACACAGAAATACAGAGACACAGACACAGAAATACAGAGACAGTCAGGCACAGAAATACAGACACACACACACAGAAATATAGAGACACAGACACAGAAATACAGAGACACACACACAGAAATACAGACACATGCAGACAGAAATACAGAGACACAGACACACAGAAATACAGTGACATAGACAGAAATACAGTGACACACACACAGAACTACAGAGACACACACAAAGAAATACACAGGCACACAGACACAGAAATACAGTGACACACAGATAGAAATACAGAGACACGCACACAGAAATACAGTGACACACAGACACACAGAAATACAGAGACACACAGACACAGAAATACAGAGACACACACACAGAAATACAGAGACACAGAAATACAGAGACACATACAGAAATACAGTGATACACACACAGAAATACTGAGACACACACACAGACAGACAGACACAGAAATACAGTGACACACAGACAGAAATACAGTGACACACACACAGAAATACAGTGACACACAGACAGAAATACAGAGACACACACACACAGAAATAGAGAGACTCAGACACAGAAATACAGAGACACAGAGACAGAAATACAGTGACACAGACACAGAAAAACAAACAGACACAGAAATACAGAGACACACAGACACAAAAATACAGAGACACACAGACAGAAATACAGTGACAGACACAAACAGAAATAGAGTGACACACAAACAGAAATACAGAGACAAAGAAATACAGAGACGCACACACAGAAATACAGTGACACACAGACACAGAAATACAGAGACACACAGACACAGAAATACAGAGACACACAGACACAGAAATACAGAGACACACAGACACAGAAATACAGAGACACACACACAGAAATACAGAGACACACACACAGAAATACAGAGACATGCAAACAGAAATACAGAGACACAGACAGAAATACACAGACACACACACAGAAATACACACAAAAATACACAGACACACAGACACAGAACTACAGTGACACACACACACAGAACTACAGTGACACTGACAGAAATACAGAGACACACACACAGAAATACAGACACACACACAGAAATACAATGACACACAGACACAGAAATACAGAGACACACAGACACAGAAATACAGAGACACACGGACACAGAAATACAGAGACACAGACACAGAAATACAGAGACAGTCAGACACAGAAATACAGACACACACACACAGAAATATAGAGACACAGACACAGAAATACAGAGACACACACACAGAAATACAGACACATGCAGACAGAAATACAGAGACACACAGACAGAAATACAGCGACACACAGACAGAAATACAGAGACACACACACAGAAATACAGAGACACACACACAGAAATACAGAGACACACACACAGAAATACAGAGACACACAGACAGAAATACACAGACACAGAAATACAGAGACGCAGACACAGAAATGCAGACACATAGACACAGAAATACAGAGACACACACACAGAAATACAGAGATACAGACACAGAAATACAGACACACAGACACAGAAATACAGAGACACACAGACACAGAAACACAGAGACACACAGATAGAAATACAGAGACTCAGATACAGAAAAACAGAGACACACAGACACAGAAATACAGAGACACACGGACAGAAATACAGAGACACACAGGCACAGAAATACAGTGATACACACCACAGAAATACAGAGACACACAGACAGAAATACAGAGACACACACACAGAAATACAGTGACACACAGACACAGAAATACAGAGACACACAGACACAGAAATACAGAGACACACAGACACAGAAATACAGAGACACACAGACACAGAAATACAGAGACACACACACAGAAATACAGAGACACACACACAGAAATACAGAGACACGCAAACAGAAATACAGAGACACACAGACACAGAAATACAGAGACACACGGACACAGAAATACAGAGACACAGACACAGAAATACAGAGACAGTCAGACACAGAAATACAGACACACACACACAGAAATATAGAGACACAGACACAGAAATACAGAGACACACACACAGAAATACAGACACATGCAGACAGAAATACAGAGACACAGACACACAGAAATACAGTGACATAGACAGAAATACAGTGACACACACACAGAACTACAGAGACACACACAAAGAAATACACAGGCACACAGACACAGAAATACAGTGACACACAGATAGAAATACAGAGACACGCACACAGAAATACAGTGACACACAGACACACAGAAATACAGAGACACACAGACACAGAAATACAGAGACACACACACAGAAATACAGAGACACAGAAATACAGAGACACATACAGAAATACAGTGATACACACACAGAAATACTGAGACACACACACAGACAGACAGACACAGAAATACAGTGACACACAGACAGAAATACAGTGACACACACACAGAAATACAGTGACACACAGACAGAAATACAGAGACACACACACACAGAAATAGAGAGACTCAGACACAGAAATACAGAGACACAGAGACAGAAATACAGTGACACAGACACAGAAAAACAAACAGACACAGAAATACAGAGACACACAGACACAAAAATACAGAGACACACAGACAGAAATACAGTGACAGACACAAACAGAAATAGAGTGACACACAAACAGAAATACAGAGACAAAGAAATACAGAGACGCACACACACAGAATTACAGTGACACACACACACAGAAATACAGAGACACACACACAGAAATACAGAGGCACACAAACAGAAATACAGAGGCACACACACAGAAATACAGAGACACACAGACAGAAATACAGAGACACACAGACACAGAAATACAGAGACACAGGCACAGAAATACAGAGAAGCACAGGCACAGAAATACAGACACACAGACACAGAAATACAGAGACACACAGAAACAGAAATACAGTGACACACAATACAGAAATACAGAGACACACAGACAGAAATACAGAGACACACAGGCACAGAAATACAGTGACACACAATACAGAAATACAGAGACACACAGACAGAAATACAGAGACACACACACAGAAATACAGTGACACACAGACACAGAAATACAGAGACACAAACACAGAAATACAGTGACACAGACAGAAATACAGAGACACACACACAGAAATACAGAGACACACCCACAGATATACAGTGACACACAGACACAGAAATACAGTGACACACACACACAGAAATACAGTGACGCAGACAGAATTACAGAGACACACACACAGAAATACAGAGATACACACACAGAAATACAGAGACACACACACACAGAAATACAGTGACACACAGACACAGAAATACAGTGACACACACACACAGAAATACAGAGACACACACACAGAAATAGAGACACACACACAGAAATACAGTGACACACAGACACAGAAATACAGAGACACAGACACAGAAATACAGAGACAGACAGACACAGAAATACAGAGACACACACACACACAGAAATACAGTGACACACACACAGAAATTCAGTAACACACACACAGAAATACAGTGTAACACACACAGAAATACTGAGACACACACACAGAAATACACAGGCACACAGACACAGAAATACAGTGACACACAGACAGAAATACAGTGACACACACAAATATATTGATACACACACACAGAAATACACAGACACACAGACACAGAAATACAGTGACACACAGACAGAAATACAGTGACACACACAGAAATACTGAGACACACACACAGAAATACACAGACACACAGACACAGAAATAACGTGACACTCACACACAGAAATACAGTGAAACAGACAGAAATACAGTGACACACAGGCAGAAATACAGTGACACACAGACACAGGAATACAGAGACTCAGACACGGAAAGACAGAGACACACAGACACAGAAATACAGAGACTCAGAGACAGAAATACAGAGACACAGAGACAGAAATACAGTGACACAGACACAGAAAAACAGAGACAAACAGACACAGAAATACAGAGACACAGAGACACAAAAATACAGAGACACACAGACTGAAATACAGTGACACACACAAACAGAAATAGAGTGACACACAGACACAGAAATAGAGAGACACACAGACAGAAATACAGAGACACACAGGCACAGAAATACAGAGACACACACACACAGAATTACAGTGACACACAGACAGAAATACAGAGACACACACACAGAAAGACAGAGACACACACACACAGAAATACAGAGACACGCACACAGAAATACAGAGACACACAGACAGAAATACAGAGACACACAGACACAGAAATAGAGAGACACACAGACAGAAATACAGAGACACACAGGCACAGAAATACAGAGACACACACACACAGAAATACAGAGACACACAGACAGAAATACAGAGACACACACACACAGAGAAATACAGAGACACACAGACAGAAATACAGAGACTCAGATACAGAAAAACAGACACACAGACATAGAAATACAGAGACACACGGACAGCAATACAGAGACACACAGGCACAGAAATACAGTGACACACATCACAGAAATACAGGGACACACAGACAGAAATACAGAGACACACACACAGAAATACAGTGACACACAGACACAGAAATACAGAGACACACAGACACAGAAATACAGAGACACACACACAGAAATGCAGAGACACACACACAGAAATACAGAGACACAGACACAGAAATACAGAGACACGCAGAGAGAAATACAGAGACACACAGACAGAAATACAGAGACACACACAGAAATACAGTGACACACACACAGAACTACAGAGACACACACACAGAAATACACAGACACAGAGACACAGAAATACAGTGACACACACACACAGAATACAGTGACACACAGACAGAAATACAGAGACAGTCAGACACAGAAATACAGAGACACACACACACAGAAATACAGAGACACACAGACAGAAATACAGAGACACACACACAGAAATATAGAGACACAGACACTGAAATACAGAGACACACACACAGAAATACAGCCGCATGCAGACAGAAATACAGAGACACAGACACACAGAAATACAGTGACATAGACAGAAATACAGAGACACACAAACAGAATACAGAGACACACACACAGAAATACAATGACACACAGACACAGAAATACAGAGACACACAGACACAGAAATACAGAGACACACAGACACAGAAATACAGAGACACAGACACAGAAATACAGAGACAGTCAGACACAGAAATACAGACACACACACACAGAAATATAGAGACAGAGACACAGAAATACAGAGATACACACACAGAAATACAGACACATGCAGACAGAAATACAGAGACACAGACACACAGAAATACAGTGACATAGACAGAAATACAGTGACACACACACAGAACTACAGAGACACACACACAGAAATACACAGACACGCAGACACAGAAATACAGTGACACACAGATAGAAATACAGAGACACGCACACAGAAATACAGTGACACACAGACTCAGAAATACAGTGACACACACACACAGAAATACAGTGACACAGACAGAAATACAGAGACATGCACACAGAAATACAGAGATACACACACAGAAATACAGAGACACACACACACAGAAATAGAGTGACACACAGACACAGAAATACAGAGACACACAGACACTGAAATACAGAGACACACACACACAGAGAAATACAGAGACACACAGACAGAAATACAGAGACTCAGATACAGAAAAACAGACACACAGACACAGAAATACAGAGACACACGGACAGAAATACAGAGACACACAGGCACAGAAATACAGTGACACACATCACAGAAATACAGAGACACACAGACAGAAATACAGAGACACACACACAGAAATACAGTGACATACAGACACAGAAATACAGAGACACACAGACACAGAAATACAGAGACACACAGACACAGAAATACAGAGACACACACACAGAAATGCAGAGACACACACACAGAAATACAGAGACACAGACACAGAAATACAGAGACATGCAGAGAGAAATACAGAGACACACAGACAGAAATACAGAGACACACACAGAAATACAGTGACACACACACAGAACTACAGAGACACACACACACAAAAATAGAGTGACACACAGACACAGAAATACAGAGACACACAGACAGAAATACAGAGACACACAGACACAGAAATACAGAGAGACACAGACACAGAAATACACTGACACACAGACACAGAAATACAGAGACACACAGACAGAAACACTGAGACACAGACAGAGAAATACAGTGATACACAGACACAGAAATACAGAGACACACAGACAGAAATACAGAGACATACAGACACAGAAATACAGAGACACACACACAGAAATATGGAGACACGCACACAGAAATACAGTGACACACCGACACAGAACTACAGTGACACACACACACAGAAATACAGTGACACAGACAGAAATACAGAGACACACACACAGAAATACAGAGATACACACACAGAAATACAGAGACACACACACACAGAAATAGAGTGATACACAGACACAGAAATACAGTGGCACACACACAGAGAAATACAGAGACACACAGACAGAGAAATACAGAGACACACACTCAGAAATACAAAGACAGTCAGACACAGAAATACAGAGACACACACACACAGAAATACAGTGACACACAGACAGAAATACAGAGACACACACACAGAAATACAGTGACACACAGACACAGAAATACAGAGACACACAGACAGAAATACAGACACACACACACACAGAAATACAGAGAAACACAGACACAGAAATACAGAGACACACACACAGAAATACAGAGATACACACACAGAAATACAGAGACACACACACACAGAAATAGAGTGACATGCAGACACAGAAATACAGTGACACACACACACAGAAATACAGAGACACACAGACACAGAAATACACAGACACACACACAGAAATACAGAGATACACACACAGAAATACAGAGACACACACACACAGAAATAGAGTGACACACACACACAGAAATACAGTGACACACAGACACAGAAATACAGAGACACACAGACACAGAAATACAGAGACACACACACAGAAATACAGAGACAGTCAGACACAGAAATACAGGGACACACACACACAGAAATACAGAGACACACAGACAGAAATACAGAGACACGCACACAGAAATACAGTGACACACAGACACAGAAATACAGAGACACACAGACACAGAAATACAGAGACACACAGACAGAAATACAGAGACACACACACAGAAATACAGAGAAACACAGACACAGAAATACAGAGACACACACACAGAAATACAGAGACACACAGACACAGAAATACAGTGACACACAGACACAGAAATACAGAGACACAGACACAGAAATACAGAGACAGTCAGACACAGAAATACAGAGACACACACACACAGAAATACAGAGGCACACAGATAGAAATACAGAGACACACAAACAAAAATACAGTGACACACAGACACAGAAATACAGAGACACACAGAGAGAAATACAGAGACACACAGACACAGAAATACAGAGACACAGACACAGAAATACAGAGACAGTCAGACACAGAAATACAGAGACACACACACAGAAATATAGAGACACAGACACAGAAATACAGAGACACACACACAGAAATACAGACACATGCAGACAGAAATACAGAGACACAGACACACAGAAATACAGTGACATAGACAGAAATACAGTGACACACACACAGAACTACAGAGACACACACACAGAAATACACAGACACGCAGACACAGAAATACAGTGACACACAGATAGAAATACAGAGACACGCACACAGAAATACAGTGACACACAGACACAGAACTACAGTGACACACACACACAGAAATACAGTGACACAGACAGAAATACAGAGACACACACACAGAAATACAGAGATACACACACAGAAATACAGAGACACACACACACAGAAATAGAGTGACACACAGACACAGAAATACAGTGACACACACACACAGAACTACAGAGACACACACACAGAAATACACAGACACGCAGACACAGAAATACAGTGACACACAGATAGAAATACAGAGACACGCACACAGAAATACAGTGACACACAGACTCAGAAATACAGTGACACACACACACAGAAATACAGTGACACAGACAGAAATACAGAGACATGCACACAGAAATACAGAGATACACACACAGAAATACAGAGACACACACACACAGAAATAGAGTGACACACAGACACAGAAATACAGAGACACACAGACACTGAAATACAGAGACACACACACACAGAGAAATACAGAGACACACAGACAGAAATACAGAGACTCAGATACAGAAAAACAGACACACAGACACAGAAATACAGAGACACACGGACAGAAATACAGAGACACACAGGCACAGAAATACAGTGACACACATCACAGAAATACAGAGACACACAGACAGAAATACAGAGACACACACACAGAAATACAGTGACATACAGACACAGAAATACAGAGACACACAGACACAGAAATACAGAGACACACAGACACAGAAATACAGAGACACACACACAGAAATGCAGAGACACACACACAGAAATACAGAGACACAGACACAGAAATACAGAGACACGCAGAGAGAAATACAGAGACACACAGACAGAAATACAGAGACACACACAGAAATACAGTGACACACACACAGAACTACAGAGACACACACACACAAAAATAGAGTGACACACAGACACAGAAATACAGAGACACACAGACAGAAATACAGAGACACACAGACACAGAAATACAGAGAGACACAGACACAGAAATACACTGACACACAGACACAGAAATACAGAGACACACAGACAGAAACACTGAGACACAGACAGAGAAATACAGTGATACACAGACACAGAAATACAGAGACACACAGACAGAAATACAGAGACATACAGACACAGAAATACAGAGACACACACACAGAAATATGGAGACACGCACACAGAAATACAGTGACACACCGACACAGAACTACAGTGACACACACACACAGAAATACAGTGACACAGACAGAAATACAGAGACACACACACAGAAATACAGAGATACACACACAGAAATACAGAGACACACACACACAGAAATAGAGTGATACACAGACACAGAAATACAGTGGCACACACACAGAGAAATACAGAGACACACAGACAGAGAAATACAGAGACACACACTCAGAAATACAAAGACAGTCAGACACAGAAATACAGAGACACACACACACAGAAATACAGTGACACACAGACAGAAATACAGAGACACACACACAGAAATACAGTGACACACAGACACAGAAATACAGAGACACACAGACAGAAATACAGACACACACACACACAGAAATACAGAGAAACACAGACACAGAAATACAGAGACACACACACAGAAATACAGAGATACACACACAGAAATACAGAGACACACACACACAGAAATAGAGTGACATGCAGACACAGAAATACAGTGACACACACACACAGAAATACAGAGACACACAGACACAGAAATACACAGACACACACACAGAAATACAGAGATACACACACAGAAATACAGAGACACACACACACAGAAATAGAGTGACACACACACACAGAAATACAGTGACACACAGACACAGAAATACAGAGACACACAGACACAGAAATACAGAGACACACACACAGAAATACAGAGACAGTCAGACACAGAAATACAGGGACACACACACACAGAAATACAGAGACACACAGACAGAAATACAGAGACACGCACACAGAAATACAGTGACACACAGACACAGAAATACAGAGACACACAGACACAGAAATACAGAGACACACAGACAGAAATACAGAGACACACACACAGAAATACAGAGAAACACAGACACAGAAATACAGAGACACACACACAGAAATACAGAGACACACAGACACAGAAATACAGTGACACACAGACACAGAAATACAGAGACACAGACACAGAAATACAGAGACAGTCAGACACAGAAATACAGAGACACACACACACAGAAATACAGAGGCACACAGATAGAAATACAGAGACACACAAACAAAAATACAGTGACACACAGACACAGAAATACAGAGACACACAGAGAGAAATACAGAGACACACAGACACAGAAATACAGAGACACAGACACAGAAATACAGAGACAGTCAGACACAGAAATACAGAGACACACACACAGAAATATAGAGACACAGACACAGAAATACAGAGACACACACACAGAAATACAGACACATGCAGACAGAAATACAGAGACACAGACACACAGAAATACAGTGACATAGACAGAAATACAGTGACACACACACAGAACTACAGAGACACACACACAGAAATACACAGACACGCAGACACAGAAATACAGTGACACACAGATAGAAATACAGAGACACGCACACAGAAATACAGTGACACACAGACACAGAACTACAGTGACACACACACACAGAAATACAGTGACACAGACAGAAATACAGAGACACACACACAGAAATACAGAGATACACACACAGAAATACAGAGACACACACACACAGAAATAGAGTGACACACAGACACAGAAATACAGTGACACACACACACAGAACTACAGAGACACACACACAGAAATACACAGACACGCAGACACAGAAATACAGTGACACACAGATAGAAATACAGAGACACGCACACAGAAATACAGTGACACACAGACTCAGAAATACAGTGACACACACACACAGAAATACAGTGACACAGACAGAAATACAGAGACATGCACACAGAAATACAGAGATACACACACAGAAATACAGAGACACACACACACAGAAATAGAGTGACACACAGACACAGAAATACAGAGACACACAGACACTGAAATACAGAGACACACACACACAGAGAAATACAGAGACACACAGACAGAAATACAGAGACTCAGATACAGAAAAACAGACACACAGACACAGAAATACAGAGACACACAGACAGAAATACAGAGACACACAGGCACAGAAATACAGTGACACACATCACAGAAATACAGAGACACACAGACAGAAATACAGAGACACACACACAGAAATACAGTGACATACAGACACAGAAATACAGAGACACACAGACACAGAAATACAGAGACACACAGACACAGAAATACAGAGACACACACACAGAAATGCAGAGACACACACACAGAAATACAGAGACACAGACACAGAAATACAGAGACACGCAGAGAGAAATACAGAGACACACAGACAGAAATACAGAGACACACACAGAAATACAGTGACACACACACAGAACTACAGAGACACACACACACAAAAATAGAGTGACACACAGACACAGAAATACAGAGACACACAGACAGAAATACAGAGACACACAGACACAGAAATACAGAGAGACACAGACACAGAAATACACTGACACACAGACACAGAAATACAGAGACACACAGACAGAAACACTGAGACACAGACAGAGAAATACAGTGATACACAGACACAGAAATACAGAGACACACAGACAGAAATACAGAGACATACAGACACAGAAATACAGAGACACACACACAGAAATACGGAGACACGCACACAGAAATACAGTGACACACCGACACAGAACTACAGTGACACACACACACACAGAAATACAGTGACACAGACAGAAATACAGAGACACACACACAGAAATACAGAGATACACACACAGAAATACAGAGACACACACACACAGAAATAGAGTGATACACAGACACAGAAATACAGTGGCACACACACAGAGAAATACAGAGACACACAGACAGAGAAATACAGAGACACACACTCAGAAATACAGAGACAGTCAGACACAGAAATACAGAGACACACACACACAGAAATACAGTGACACACAGACAGAAATACAGAGACACACACACAGAAATACAGTGACACACAGACACAGAAATACAGAGACACACAGACAGAAATACAGACACACACACACACAGAAATACAGAGAAACACAGACACAGAAATACAGAGACACACACACAGAAATACAGAGACACACAGACACAGAAATACAGTGACACACAGACACAGAAATACAGAGACACAGACACAGAAATACAGAGACAGTCAGACACAGAAATACAGAGACACACACACACAGAAATACAGAGACACACAGAGAGAAATACAGAGACACACACACAATAATACAGTGACACACAGACACAGAAATACAGAGAAACACAGACAGAAATACAGAGACACACACACACAGAAATACAGTGACACACAGACACAGAATACAGAGACACACACACACAGAAATAGAGAGACACACAGACACAGAAATACAGTGAAAGACAGACACAGAAATACAGAGACACACACACACAGAAATACAGAGACACACAGACTCAGAAATACAGAGACACACACACTCAGAAATACAGAGACACACACAGAGAAAACAGAGACACACACACAGAAATACAGAGACACACACACAGAAATACAGAGACACACACACAGAAATACAGTGACACACAGACAGAAATACAGAAACACACACACAGAAGTACAGAGACACACAGGCACAGTTAGACAGTGACAGACCCTCACCAGGTACAGACTAAGCGACCACCAACTGGAAATTGAAAAAGGCAGATACAAGAAATCCTGGCAGCCTAGAGAGAATAGAATATGCGATCAATGTCTGGCTGGCGAGGTTGAAACAGAAATGCATTTCCTCCTAAAATGCAAAAAATTCAACACATCAAGAAACATATTATTCAACAAGCTAAGCCAAACAACCCCAGATTTCAAGGAATTGGATGATCTGTCAAAATTGAGATTAGTCCTAGGAGAAGGAGACAGACCATACCTTGGGGCTAAATATGTAACAACATGTCACAACCTGAGGACTGTTTAAAAGTAAGACTGTTTAAAATTAATATTGAACGTACCAAATGAAGTAGAAAGACTGTTTAAAATTAATATTGTTTAAAAGTAATATTGTATATACCCAACAAATGTCAAATCGATTGACACCTACA
The DNA here is from genome assembly GCF_052327205.1 of Somniosus microcephalus. NCBI lineage: Eukaryota > Metazoa > Chordata > Chondrichthyes > Squaliformes > Somniosidae > Somniosus > Somniosus microcephalus. Next base: position 5,865,429 of record NC_140998.1, on the reverse strand, counting down.
GAATGTTGGAAAACTGTACCTTTTTGCAATGTAAGCTTTGGCAATATGGTTCTCTGTAAACTTTCATGCCAATAAAGCATTTGAACTGAACTGAACTGAACTGAACAGTGACCCACAGACTCAGAAGTACAGAGACACACACACAGAAAACAGAGACCCACACACAGAAATACAGAGACACACACACACAGAAATACAGAGACACACACACAGAAATACAGAGACACGCACACAGAAATAAAGTGACACACAGACACAGAACTACAGTGACACACACACACAGAAATACAGTGACACAGACAGAAATACAGAGACACACACACAGAAATACAGAGATACACACACAGAAATACAGAGACACACACACACAGAAATAGAGTGACATGCAGACACAGAAATACAGTGACACACACACACAGAAATACAGAGACACACAGACACAGAAATACACAGACACACACACAGAAATACAGAGATACACACACAGAAATACAGAGACACACACACACAGAAATAGAGTGACACACACACACAGAAATACAGTGACACACAGACACAGAAATACAGAGACACACAGACACAGAAATACAGAGACACACACACAGAAATGCAGAGACAGTCAGACACAGAAATACAGGGACACACACACACAGAAATACAGAGACACACAGACAGAAATACAGAGACACGCACACAGAAATACAGTGACACACAGACACAGAAATACAGAGACACACAGACACAGAAATACAGAGACACACAGACAGAAATACAGAGACACACACACAGAAATACAGAGAAACATAGACACAGAAATACAGAGACACACACACAGAAATACAGAGACACACAGACACAGAAATACAGTGACACACAGACACAGAAATACAGAGACACAGACACAGAAATACAGAGACAGTCAGACACAGAAATACAGAGACACACACACACAGAAATACAGAGGCACACAGATAGAAATACAGAGACACACAAACAAAAATACAGTGACACACAGACACAGAAATACAGAGACACACAGAGAGAAATACAGAGACACACAGACACAGAAATACAGAGACACAGACACAGAAATACAGAGACAGTCAGACACAGAAATACAGACACACACACACAGAAATATAGAGACAGAGACACAGAAATACAGAGATACACACACAGAAATACAGACACATGCAGACCGAAATACAGAGACACAGACACACAGAAATACAGTGACATAGACAGAAATACAGTGACACACACACAGAACTACAGAGACACACACACAGAAATACACAGACACGCAGACACAGAAATACAGTGACACACAGATAGAAATACAGAGACACGCACACAGAAATACAGTGACACACAGACTCAGAAATACAGAGACACACAGACACAGAAATACAGTGACACACAGACACAGAAATACAGAGACACAGACACAGAAATACAGAGACAGCCAGACACAGAAATACAGAGACACACACACACAGAAATACAGAGGCACACAGATAGAAATACAGAGACACACAAACAAAAATACAGTGACACACAGACACAGAAATACAGAGACACACAGAGAGAAATACAGAGACACACAGACACAGAAATACAGAGACACAGACACAGAAATACAGAGACAGTCAGACACAGAAATACAGAGACACACACACAGAAATATAGAGACACAGACACAGAAATACAGAGACACACACACAGAAATACAGACACATGCAGACAGAAATACAGAGACACAGACACACAGAAATACAGTGACATAGACAGAAATACAGTGACACACACACAGAACTACAGAGACACACACACAGAAATACACAGACACGCAGACACAGAAATACAGTGACACACAGATAGAAATACAGAGACACGCACACAGAAATACAGTGACACACAGACACAGAACTACAGTGACACACACACACAGAAATACAGTGACACAGACAGAAATACAGAGACACACACACAGAAATACAGAGATACACACACAGAAATACAGAGACACACACACACAGAAATAGAGTGACACACAGACACAGAAATACAGTGACACACACACACAGAACTACAGAGACACACACACAGAAATACACAGACACGCAGACACAGAAATACAGTGACACACAGATAGAAATACAGAGACACGCACACAGAAATACAGTGACACACAGACTCAGAAATACAGTGACACACACACACAGAAATACAGTGACACAGACAGAAATACAGAGACATGCACACAGAAATACAGAGATACACACACAGAAATACAGAGACACACACACACAGAAATAGAGTGACACACAGACACAGAAATACAGAGACACACAGACACTGAAATACAGAGACACACACACACAGAGAAATACAGAGACACACAGACAGAAATACAGAGACTCAGATACAGAAAAACAGACACACAGACACAGAAATACAGAGACACACAGACAGAAATACAGAGACACACAGGCACAGAAATACAGTGACACACATCACAGAAATACAGAGACACACAGACAGAAATACAGAGACACACACACAGAAATACAGTGACATACAGACACAGAAATACAGAGACACACAGACACAGAAATACAGAGACACACAGACACAGAAATACAGAGACACACACACAGAAATGCAGAGACACACACACAGAAATACAGAGACACAGACACAGAAATACAGAGACACGCAGAGAGAAATACAGAGACACACAGACAGAAATACAGAGACACACACAGAAATACAGTGACACACACACAGAACTACAGAGACACACACACACAAAAATAGAGTGACACACAGACACAGAAATACAGAGACACACAGACAGAAATACAGAGACACACAGACACAGAAATACAGAGAGACACAGACACAGAAATACACTGACACACAGACACAGAAATACAGAGACACACAGACAGAAACACTGAGACACAGACAGAGAAATACAGTGATACACAGACACAGAAATACAGAGACACACAGACAGAAATACAGAGACATACAGACACAGAAATACAGAGACACACACACAGAAATACGGAGACACGCACACAGAAATACAGTGACACACCGACACAGAACTACAGTGACACACACACACACAGAAATACAGTGACACAGACAGAAATACAGAGACACACACACAGAAATACAGAGATACACACACAGAAATACAGAGACACACACACACAGAAATAGAGTGATACACAGACACAGAAATACAGTGGCACACACACAGAGAAATACAGAGACACACAGACAGAGAAATACAGAGACACACACTCAGAAATACAGAGACAGTCAGACACAGAAATACAGAGACACACACACACAGAAATACAGTGACACACAGACAGAAATACAGAGACACACACACAGAAATACAGTGACACACAGACACAGAAATACAGAGACACACAGACAGAAATACAGACACACACACACACAGAAATACAGAGAAACACAGACACAGAAATACAGAGACACACACACAGAAATACAGAGACACACAGACACAGAAATACAGTGACACACAGACACAGAAATACAGAGACACAGACACAGAAATACAGAGACAGTCAGACACAGAAATACAGAGACACACACACACAGAAATACAGAGACACACAGAGAGAAATACAGAGACACACACACAATAATACAGTGACACACAGACACAGAAATACAGAGAAACACAGACAGAAATACAGAGACACACACACACAGAAATACAGTGACACACAGACACAGAATACAGAGACACACACACACAGAAATAGAGAGACACACAGACACAGAAATACAGTGAAAGACAGACACAGAAATACAGAGACACACACACACAGAAATACAGAGACACACAGACTCAGAAATACAGAGACACACACACTCAGAAATACAGAGACACACACACAGAAAACAGAGACACACACACAGAAATACAGAGACACACACACAGAAATACAGAGACACACACACAGAAATACAGTGACACACAGACAGAAATACAGAAACACACACACAGAAGTACAGAGACACACAGGCACAGTTAGACAGTGACCCACAGACTCAGAAATACAGAGACACACACACAGAAAACAGAGACCCACACACAGAAATACAGAGACACACACACACAGAAATACAGAGACACACACACAGAAATACAGAGACACGCACACAGAAATAAAGTGACACACAGACACAGAACTACAGTGACACACACACACAGAAATACAGTGACACAGACAGAAATACAGAGACACACACACAGAAATACAGAGATACACACACAGAAATACAGAGACACACACACACAGAAATAGAGTGACATGCAGACACAGAAATACAGTGACACACACACACAGAAATACAGAGACACACAGACACAGAAATACACAGACACACACACAGAAATACAGAGATACACACACAGAAATACAGAGACACACACACACAGAAATAGAGTGACACACACACACAGAAATACAGTGACACACAGACACAGAAATACAGAGACACACAGACACAGAAATACAGAGACACACACACAGAAATACAGAGACAGTCAGACACAGAAATACAGGGACACACACACACAGAAATACAGAGACACACAGACAGAAATACAGAGACACGCACACAGAAATACAGTGACACACAGACACAGAAATACAGAGACACACAGACACAGAAATACAGAGACACACAGACAGAAATACAGAGACACACACACAGAAATACAGAGAAACACAGACACAGAAATACAGAGACACACACACAGAAATACAGAGACACACAGACACAGAAATACAGTGACACACAGACACAGAAATACAGAGACACAGACACAGAAATACAGAGACAGTCAGACACAGAAATACAGAGACACACACACACAGAAATACAGAGGCACACAGATAGAAATACAGAGACAAACAAACAAAAATACAGTGACACACAGACACAGAAATACAGAGACACACAGAGAGAAATACAGAGACACACAGACACAGAAATACAGAGACACAGACACAGAAATACAGAGACAGTCAGACACAGAAATACAGAGACACACACACAGAAATATAGAGACACAGACACAGAAATACAGAGACACACACACAGAAATACAGACACATGCAGACAGAAATACAGAGACACAGACACACAGAAATACAGTGACATAGACAGAAATACAGTGACACACACACAGAACTACAGAGACACACACACAGAAATACACAGACACGCAGACACAGAAATACAGTGACACACAGATAGAAATACAGAGACACGCACACAGAAATACAGTGACACACAGACACAGAACTACAGTGACACACACACACAGAAATACAGTGACACAGACAGAAATACAGAGACACACACACAGAAATACAGAGATACACACACAGAAATACAGAGACACACACACACAGAAATAGAGTGACACACAGACACAGAAATACAGTGACACACACACACAGAACTACAGAGACACACACACAGAAATACACAGACACGCAGACACAGAAATACAGTGACACACAGATAGAAATACAGAGACACGCACACAGAAATACAGTGACACACAGACTCAGAAATACAGTGACACACACACACAGAAATACAGTGACACAGACAGAAATACAGAGACATGCACACAGAAATACAGAGATACACACACAGAAATACAGAGACACACACACACAGAAATAGAGTGACACACAGACACAGAAATACAGAGACACACAGACACTGAAATACAGAGACACACACACACAGAGAAATACAGAGACACACAGACAGAAATACAGAGACTCAGATACAGAAAAACAGACACACAGACACAGAAATACAGAGACACACGGACAGAAATACAGAGACACACAGGCACAGAAATACAGTGACACGCATCACAGAAATACAGAGACACACAGACAGAAATACAGAGACACACACACAGAAATACAGTGACATACAGACACAGAAATACAGAGACACACAGACACAGAAATACAGAGACACACAGACACAGAAATACAGAGACACACACACAGAAATGCAGAGACACACACACAGAAATACAGAGACACAGACACAGAAATACAGAGACACGCAGAGAGAAATACAGAGACACACAGACAGAAATACAGAGACACACACAGAAATACAGTGACACACACACAGAACTACAGAGACACACACACACAAAAATAGAGTGACACACAGACACAGAAATACAGAGACACACAGACAGAAATACAGAGACACACAGACACAGAAATACAGAGAGACACAGACACAGAAATACACTGACACACAGACACAGAAATACAGAGACACACAGACAGAAACACTGAGACACAGACAGAGAAATACAGTGATACACAGACACAGAAATACAGAGACACACAGACAGAAATACAGAGACATACAGACACAGAAATACAGAGATACACACACAGAAATACAGAGACACACACACACAGAAATAGAGTGATACACAGACACAGAAATACAGTGGCACACACACAGAGAAATACAGAGACACACAGACAGAGAAATACAGAGACACACACTCAGAAATACAGGGACAGTCAGACACAGAAATACAGAGACACACACACACAGAAATACAGTGACACACAGACAGAAATACAGAGACACACACACAGAAATACAGTGACACACAGACACAGAAATACAGAGACACACAGACAGAAATACAGACACACACACACACAGAAATACAGAGAAACACAGACACAGAAATACAGAGACACACACACAGAAATACAGAGACACACAGACACAGAAATACAGTGACACACAGACACAGAAATACAGAGACACAGACACAGAAATACAGAGACAGTCAGACACAGAAATACAGAGACACACACACACAGAAATACAGAGACACACAGAGAGAAATACAGAGACACACACACAATAATACAGTGACACACAGACACAGAAATACAGAGAAACACAGACAGAAATACAGAGACACACACACACAGAAATACAGTGACACACAGACACAGAATACAGAGACACACACACACAGAAATAGAGAGACACACAGACACAGAAATACAGTGAAAGACAGACACAGAAATACAGAGACACACACACACAGAAATACAGAGACACACAGACTCAGAAATACAGAGACACACACACTCAGAAATACAGAGACACACAGACAGAAATACAGAGACACGCACACAGAAATACAGTGACACACAGACACAGAAATACAGAGACACACAGACACAGAAATACAGAGACACACAGACAGAAATACAGAGACACACACACAGAAATACAGAGAAACATAGACACAGAAATACAGAGACACACACACAGAAATACAGAGACACACAGACACAGAAATACAGTGACACACAGACACAGAAATACAGAGACACAGACACAGAAATACAGAGACAGTCAGACACAGAAATACAGAGACACACACACACAGAAATACAGAGGCACACAGATAGAAATACAGAGACACACAAACAAAAATACAGTGACACACAGACACAGAAATACAGAGACACACAGAGAGAAATACAGAGACACACAGACACAGAAATACAGAGACACAGACACAGAAATACAGAGACAGTCAGACACAGAAATACAGACACACACACACAGAAATATAGAGACAGAGACACAGAAATACAGAGATACACACACAGAAATACAGACACATGCAGACCGAAATACAGAGACACAGACACACAGAAATACAGTGACATAGACAGAAATACAGTGACACACACACAGAACTACAGAGACACACACACAGAAATACACAGACACGCAGACACAGAAATACAGTGACACACAGATAGAAATACAGAGACACGCACACAGAAATACAGTGACACACAGACTCAGAAATACAGAGACACACAGACACAGAAATACAGTGACACACAGACACAGAAATACAGAGACACAGACACAGAAATACAGAGACAGTCAGACACAGAAATACAGAGACACACACACACAGAAATACAGAGGCACACAGATAGAAATACAGAGACACACAAACAAAAATACAGTGACACACAGACACAGAAATACAGAGACACACAGAGAGAAATACAGAGACACACAGACACAGAAATACAGAGACACAGACACAGAAATACAGAGACAGTCAGACACAGAAATACAGAGACACACACACAGAAATATAGAGACACAGACACAGAAATACAGAGACACACACACAGAAATACAGACACATGCAGACAGAAATACAGAGACACAGACACACAGAAATACAGTGACATAGACAGAAATACAGTGACACACACACAGAACTACAGAGACACACACACAGAAATACACAGACACGCAGACACAGAAATACAGTGACACACAGATAGAAATACAGAGACACGCACACAGAAATACAGTGACACACAGACACAGAACTACAGTGACACACACACACAGAAATACAGTGACACAGACAGAAATACAGAGACACACACACAGAAATACAGAGATACACACACAGAAATACAGAGACACACACACACAGAAATAGAGTGACACACAGACACAGAAATACAGTGACACACACACACAGAACTACAGAGACACACACACAGAAATACACAGACACACAGACACAGAAATACACAGACACACACACAGAAATACAGAGATACACACACAGAAATACAGAGACACACACACACAGAAATAGAGTGACACACACACACAGAAATACAGTGACACACAGACACAGAAATACAGAGACACACAGACACAGAAATACAGAGACACACACACAGAAATACAGAGACAGTCAGACACAGAAATACAGGGACACACACACACAGAAATACAGAGACACACAGACAGAAATACAGAGACACGCACACAGAAATACAGTGACACACAGACACAGAAATACAGAGACACACAGACACAGAAATACAGAGACACACAGACAGAAATACAGAGACACACACACAGAAATACAGAGAAACACAGACACAGAAATACAGAGACACACACACAGAAATACAGAGACACACAGACACAGAAATACAGTGACACACAGACACAGAAATACAGAGACACAGACACAGAAATACAGAGACAGTCAGACACAGAAATACAGAGACACACACACACACAGAAATAGAGTGACACACAGACACAGAAATACAGTGACACACACACACAGAACTACAGAGACACACACACAGAAATACACAGACACACAGACACAGAAATACACAGACACACACACAGAAATACAGAGGTACACACACAGAAATACAGAGACACACACACACAGAAATAGAGTGACACACACACACAGAAATACAGTGACACACAGACACAGAAATACAGAGACACACAGACACAGAAATACAGAGACACACACACAGAAATACAGAGACAGTCAGACACAGAAATACAGGGACACACACACACAGAAATACAGAGACACACAGACAGAAATACAGAGACACGCACACAGAAATACAGTGACACACAGACACAGAAATACAGAGACACACAGACACAGAAATACAGAGACACACAGACAGAAATACAGAGACACACACACAGAAATACAGAGAAACACAGACACAGAAATACAGAGACACACACACAGAAATACAGAGACACACAGACACAGAAATACAGTGACACACAGACACAGAAATACAGAGACACAGACACAGAAATACAGAGACAGTCAGACACAGAAATACAGAGACACACACACACAGAAATACAGAGGCACACAGATAGAAATACAGAGACACACAAACAAAAATACAGTGACACACAGACACAGAAATACAGAGACACACAGAGAGAAATACAGAGACACACAGACACAGAAACACAGAGACACAGACACAGAAATACAGAGACAGTCAGACACAGACATACAGAGACACACACACAGAAATATAGAGACACAGACACAGAAATACAGAGACACACACACAGAAATACAGACACATGCAGACAGAAATACAGAGACACAGACACACAGAAATACAGTGACATAGACAGAAATACAGTGACACACACACAGAACTACAGAGACACACACACAGAAATACACAGACACACAGACACAGAAATACAGTGACACACAGATAGAAATACAGAGACACGCACACAGAAATACAGTGACACACAGACACAGAACTACAGTGACACACACACACAGAAATACAGTGACACAGACAGAAATACAGAGACACACACACAGAAATACAGAGATACACACACAGAAATACAGAGACACACACACACAGAAATAGAGTGACATGCAGACACAGAAATACAGTGACACACACACACAGAAATACAGAGACACACAGACACAGAAATACAGAGACACACACACAGAAATACAGAGATACACACACAGAAATACAGAGACACACACACACAGAAATAGAGTGACACACACACACAGAAATACAGTGACACACACACACAGAAATACAGTGACACACAGACAGAAATACAGAAACACACACACAGAAGTACAGAGACACACAGGCACAGTTAGACAGTGACCCACGGACAGAAATACAGAGACTCGCAGACACAGAAATACAGTGACACACATCACAGAAATACAGAGACACACAGGTAGAAATACAGAGACACATACACTGAAATACAATGACATACAGACACAGAAATACAGAGACACACAGACACAGAAATACAGAGACACAGACACAGAAATGCAGAGACAGTCAGACACAGAAATACAGAGACACACACACAGAAATATAGAGACACAGACACAGAAATACAGAGACACACACACAGAAATACAGACACATGCAGACAGAAATACAGAGACACAGACACACAGAAATACAGTGATATAGGCAGAAATACAGTGACACACACACAGAACTACAGAGACACACGCACAGAAATACACAGACACGCAGACACAGAAATACAGTGACACACAGATATAAATACAGAGACACGCACACAGAAATACAGTGACACACAGACACAGAAATACAGTGACACACACACACAGAAATACAGTGACACAGACAGAAATACAGAGACACGCACACAGAAATACAGAGATACACACACAGAAATACAGAGACACACACACACAGAAATAGAGTGACACACAGACACAGAAATACAGTGACACACGCACACAGAAATACAGAGACACACAGACACAGAAATACAGAGACACACACACACAGAAATACAGAGACACACACACACAGAAATACAGAGACACACACACAGAAATACAGAGACAGTCAGACACAGAAATACAGAGACACACACACACAGAAATACAGAGACACACAGACAGAAATACAGAGACACACACACAGAAATACAGTGACACACAGACACAGAAATACAGAGACACACAGACAGAAATACAGAGACACACACACACACAGAAATACAGTGACACACAGACACAGAAATATAGAGACACACAGACAGAAATACAGAGACACACACACACAGAAATACAGAGAAACACAGACACAGAAATACAGAGACACACACAGAAATACAGAGAGACACAGACACAGAAATACAGTGACACACAGACACAGAAATACAGAGACACACAGACAGAAATACAGAGACACACACACACACAGAAATACAGTGACACACAGACACAGAAATATAGAGACACACAGACAGAAATACAGAGACACACACACACAGAAATACAGAGAAACACAGACACAGAAATACAGAGACACACACACAGAAATACAGAGAGACACAGACACAGAAATACAGTGACACACAGACACAGAAATACAGAGACAGACACAGAAATACAGAGACACACACACAAAAATACAGTGACACACAGACACAGAAATACAGAGACACACAGACAGAAATACAGAGACACACACACACAGAAATACAGTGACACACAGACACAGAATACAGAGACACACACACACAGAAATAGAGAGACACACAGACACAGAAATACAGTGAAAGACAGACACAGAAATACAGAGACACACACACACACAGAAATACAGTGACACAGACACAGAAAAACAGAGACACACAGACTCAGAAATACAGAGACACACACACATAAAACAGAGACACACACACAGAAATACAGAGACACACACACACAGAAATACAGTGACACACAGACAGAAATACAGACACACACACACAGAAGTACAGAGACACATAGGCACAGTTAGACAGTGACCCACGTACAGAAATACAGAGACTCACAGACCCAGAAATACAGTGACACACATCACAGAAATACAGAGACACACAGGTAGAAATACAGAGACACACACACAGAAATACAATGACACACAGACACAGAAATACAGAGACACACAGACACAGAAATACAGAGACACAGACACAGCAATACAGAGACAGTCAGACACAGAAATACAGAGACACACACACAGAAATATAGAGACACAGACACTGAAATACAGAGGCACACACACAGAAATACAGCCACATGCAGAGAGAAATACAGAGACACACAGACAGAAATACAGAGACACATACACAAAAATACAGTGACACACAGACACAGAAATACAGAGACACACAGAGAGAAATACAGAGACACACACACACAGAAATACAGTGACACACAGACACAGAATACAGAGACACACACACAGAAATACAGAGACACACACACACAGAAATACAGTGACACAGACAGAAATACAGAGACACGCACACAGAAATACAGAGATACACACACAGAAATACAGAGACACACACACACAGAAATAGAGTGACACATAGACACAGAAATACAGAGACACACAGACACAGAAATACAGAGACACACAGACACAGAAATACAGACACACACACACACAGAAATAAAGAGACACACACACACAGAAATACAGAGACACACACACAGAAATACAGAGACAGTCAGACACAGAAATACAGAGACACACACACACAGAAATATGGAGACACACACACAGAAATACACAGACAGTCAGACACAGAAATACAGCGACACACACACACAGAAATACAGAGACACACACACACAGAAATACAGTGACACACAGACAGAAATACAGACACACACACACAGAAGTACAGAGACACACAGGCACAGTTAGACAGTGACCCACGGACAGAAATACAGAGACTCACAGACCCAGAAATACAGTGACACACATCACAGAAATACAGAGACACACAGGTAGAAATACAGAGACACACACACAGAAATACAATGACACACAGACACAGAAATACAGAGACACAAAAATACAGAGACACACAGACACAGAAATACAGAGACACAGACATAGCAATACAGAGACAGTCAGACACAGAAATACAGAGACACACACACAGAAATATAGAGACACAGACACTGAAATACAGAGACACACACACAGAAATACAGCCGCATGCAGACAGAAATACAGAGACACAGACACACAGAAATACAGTGACATAGACAGAAATACAGAGACACACAAACAGAATACAGAGACACACACACAGAAATACAATGACACACAGACACAGAAATACAGAGACACACAGACACAGAAATACAGAGACACACAGACACAGAAATACAGAGACACAGACACAGAAATACAGAGAGAGTCAGACACAGAAATACAGACACACACACACAGAAATATAGAGACAGAGACACAGAAATACAGAGATACACACACAGAAATACAGACACATGCAGACAGAAATACAGAGACACAGACACACAGAAATACAGTGACATAGACAGAAATACAGTGACACACACACAGAACTACAGAGACACACACACAGAAATACACAGACACGCAGACACAGAAATACAGTGACACACAGATAGAAATACAGAGACACGCATACAGAAATACAGTGACACACAGACACAGAAATACAGTGACACACACACACAGAAATACAGTGACACACACACAGAAATACAGAGACACACACACACAGAAATAGAGTGACACACAGACACAGAAATACAGAGACACACAGACACAGAAATACAGAGACACACAGACACAGAAATACAGAGACACACACACACAGAAATACAGAGACACACACACACAGAAGTACAGAGACACACACACAGAAATACAGATACAGTCAGACACAGAAATACAGAGAGACACACACACAGAAATACAGAGACACACAGACAGAAATACAGAGACACACACAAAGAAATACAGTGACACACAGGCACAGAAATACAGAGACACACAGACAGAAATACAGAGACACACACACACTCAGAAATACAGTGACACACAGACACAGAAATATAGAGACACACAGACAGAAATACAGAGACACACACACACAGAAATACAGAGAAACACAGACACAGAAATACAGTGACACACACACAGAAATACAGAGACACACAGACACAGAAATACAGTGACACACAGACACAGACACAGAAATACAGAGACAGTCAGACACAGAAATACAGAGACACACACACACAGAAATACAGAGACACACAGACAGAAATACAGAGACACACACACAAAAATACAGTGACACACAGACACAGAAATACAGAGACACACAGAGAGAAATACAGAGACACACACACACAGAAATACAGTGACACACAGACACAGAATACAGAGACACACGCACACAGAAATAGAGAGACACACAGACACAGAAATACAGTGAAAGACAGACACAGAAATACAGAGACACACACACACACAGAAATACAGTGACACAGACACAGAAAAACAGAGACACACAGACTCAGAAATACAGAGACACACACACATAAAACAGAGACACACACACAGAAATACAGAGACACACACACACAGAAATACAGTGACACACAGACAGAAATACAAACACACACACAGAAATACAGAGACACACATCACAGAAACATAGAGACACACAGGTAGAAATGCAGAGACACACACACAGAAATACAATGACACACAGACACAGAAATACAGAGACACACAGACACAAAAATACAGAGACACACAGACACAGAAATACAGAGACACAGACACAGCAATACAGAGACAGTCAGACACAGAAATACAGAGACACACACACAGAAATACAGCCACATGCAGACAGAAATACAGAGACACAGACACACAGAAATACAGTGACATAGACAGAAATACAGAGACACACACACAGAATACAGAGACACACACACAGAAATACAATGACACACAGACACAGAAATACAGAGACACACATACACAGAAATAGAGTGACATGCAGACACAGAAATACAGTGACACACACACACAGAAATACAGAGACACACAGACACAGAAATACAGAGACACACACACAGAAATACAGAGATACACACACAGAAATACAGAGACACACACACACAGAAATAGAGTGACACACACACACAGAAATACAGTGACACACACACACAGAAATACAGTGACACACAGACAGAAATACAGAAACACACACACAGAAGTACAGAGACACACAGGCACAGTTAGACAGTGACCCACGGACAGAAACACAGAGACTCGCAGACACAAAAATACAGTGAAACACATCACAGAAATACAGAGACACACAGGTACAAATACAGAGACACATACACAGAAATACAATGACATACAGACACAGAAATACAGAGCCACACAGACACAGAAATACAGAGACACACAGACACAGAAATACAGAGACACAGACACAGAAATACAGAGACAGTCAGACACAGAAATACAGAGACACACACACAGAAATATAGAGACACCGACACAGAAATACAGAGACACACAGACAGAAATACAGACACATGCAGACAGAAATACAGAGACACAGACACACAGAAATACAGTGACATAGACAGAAATACAGTGACACACACACAGAACTACAGAGACACACACACAGAAATACACAAACACGCAGACACAGAAATACAGTGACACACAGATAGAAATACAGAGACACGCACACAGAAATACAGTGACACACAGACACAGAAATACAGTGACACACACACACAGAAATACAGTGACACAGACAGAAATACAGAGACACGCACACAGAAATACAGAGATACACACACAGAAATACAGAGACACACACACACAGAAATAGAGTGACACACAGACACAGAAATACAGTGACACACGCACACAGAAATACAGAGACACACAGACACAGAAATACAGAGACACACACACACAGAAATACAGAGACACACACACAGAAATACAGAGACAGTCAGACACAGAAGTACAGAAACACACACACACAGAAATACAGAGACACACAGAGAGAAATACAGAGACACACACACAGAAATACAGTGACACACAGACACAGAAATACAGAGACACACAGACAGAAATACAGAGACACACACACACACAGAAATACAGTGACACACAGACACAGAAATATAGAGACACACAGACAGAAATACAGAGACACACATACACAGAAATACAGAGAAACACAGACACAGAAATACAGAGACACACACACAGAAATACAGAGACACACAGACACAGAAATACAGTGACACACAGACACAGAAATACAGAGACAGACACAGAAATACAGAGACAGTCAGACACAGAAATACAGAGACACACACACACAGAAATACAGAGACACACAGACAGAAATACAGAGACACACGCACAAAAATACAGTGACACACAGACACAGAAATACAGAGACACACAGACAGAAATACAGAGACACACACACACAGAAATACAGTGACACACAGACACAGAATACAGAGACACACACACACAGAAATAGAGTGACACACAGACACAGAAATACAGTGAAAGACAGACACAGAAATACAGAGACACACACACACACAGAAATACAGTGACACAGACACAGAAAAACAGAGACACACAGACTCAGAAATACAGAGACACACACACATAAAACAGAGACACACACACAGAAATACAGAGACACACACACACAGAAATACAGTGACACACAGACAGAAATACAGACACACACACACAGAAGTACAGAGACACACAGGCACAGTTAGACAGTGACCCACGGACAGAAATACAGAGACTCACAGACCCAGAAATACAGTGACACACATCACAGAAATACAGAGACACACAGGTAGAAATACAGAGACACACACACAGAAATACAATGACACACAGACACAGAAATACAGAGACACACAGACACAAAAATACAGAGACACACAGACACAGAAATACAGAGACACAGACACAGCAATACAGAGACAGTCAGACACAGAAATACAGAGACACACACACAGAAATATAGAGACACAGACACTGAAATACAGAGACACACACACAGAAATACAGCCACATGCAGACAGAAATACAGAGACACAGACACACAGAAATACAGTGACATAGACAGAAATACAGAGACACACACACAGAATACAGAGACACACACACAGAAATACAATGACACACAGACACAGAAATACAGAGACACACAGACACAGAAATACAGAGACACACAGACGCAGAAATACAGAGACACAGACACAGAAATACAGAGACAGTCAGACACAGAAATACAGACACACACACACACAGAAATATAGAGACACAGACACAGAAATACAGAGACACACACACAGAAATACAGACACATGCAGACAGAAATACAGAGACACAGACACACAGAAATACAGTGACATAGACAGAAATACAGTGACACACACACAGAACTACAGAGACACACACACAGAAATACACAGTCACACAGACACAGAAATACAGTGACACACAGATAGAAATACAGAGACACGCACACAGAAATACAGTGACACACAGACACAGAAATACAGTGACACACAGACACAGAAATACAGAGACACACAGACACAGAAATACAGAGACACACACACAGAAATACTGAGAAACACACACAGAAATACACAGACAGACAGACACAGAAATACAGTGACACACAGACAGAAATACAGTGACACACACACAGAAATACAGTGACACACAGTCAGAAATACAGTGACACACACACAGAAATACAGAGACACACACACACAGAAATAGAGAGACTCAGACACAGAAATACAGAGACACACAAACAGAAATACAGTGACAGACACTAACAGAAATAGAGTGACACACAGACAGAAATACAGAGACACAGAAATACAGAGACGCACACACACAGAATTACAGTGACACACACACACAGAAATACAGAGACACACACACAGAAATACAGAGGCACACAGACAGAAATACAGAGACACACACACAGAAATACAGAGACACACACACACAGAAATACAGAGACACACACACAGAAATACAGAGACACACAGACAGAAATACAGAGACACACAGACACAGAAATACAGAGACAGTCAGACACAGAAATACAGAGACACACACACAGAAATATAGAGACACAGACACTGAAATACAGAGACACACACACAGAAATACAGCCACATGCAGACAGAAATACAGAGACACAGACACACAGAAATACAGTGACATAGACAGAAATACAGAGACACACACACAGAATACAGAGACACACACACTGAAATACAATGACACACAGACACAGAAATACAGAGACACACAGACACAGAAATACAGAGACACACAGACACAGAAATACAGAGACACAGACACAGAAATACAGAGACAGTCAGACACAGAAATACAGACACATGTAGACAGAAATACAGAGACACAGACACACAGAAATACAGTGACATAGACAGAAATACAGTGACACACACACAGAACTACAGAGACACACACACAGAAATACAGAGACACACAGACAGAAATACAGAGACACACAGGCACAGAAATACAGAGACACAGACACAGAAATACAGAGAAGCACAGGCACAGAAATACAGACACACAGACACAGAAATACAGAGACACACAGACACAGAAATACAGAGACACACAGTCAGAAATACAGAGACTCAGATACAGAAAAACAGAGACACACAGACACAGAAATACAGAGACACACGGACAGAAATACAGAGACACACAGACACAGAAATACAGAGACACATGGACAGAAAAACAGAGACACACAGGCACAGAAATACAGTGACACGCATCACAGAAATACAGAGACACACAGAGAGAAATACAGAGACACACACACAGAAATACAGTGACACACGGACACAGAAATACAGAGACACACCCACAGAAATACAGTGACACACAGACACAGAAATACAGTGACACACACACACAGAAATACAGTGACACAGACAGAAATACAGAGACACACACAGAAATACAGAGACACACACACACAGAAATAGAGTGACACACAGACACAGAAATACAGTGACACACACACAGAAATACTGAGACACACACACAGAAATAGAGAGACACACACAGAAATACAGTGACACACAGACACAGAAATACAGAGACACAGACACAGAAATACAGAGACAGACAGACACAGAAATACAGAGAGACACACACACACAGAAATACAGTGTAACACACACAGAAATACAGTGACACACAGGCAAAAATACAGTGACACACAGACACAGAAATACAGAGACTCAGACACAGAAATACAGAGACACACAGACACAGAAATACAGAGACTCAGACACAGAAATACAGAGACACACAGACACAGAAATACAGTGACACAGACACAGAAAAACAGAGACAAACAGACACAGAAATACAGAGACACACAGACACAAAAATACAGAGACACACAGACAGAAATACAGAGACTCAGACACAGAAATACAGAGACACACAGACACAAAAATACAGAGACACACAGACAGAAATACAGAGACACAGAAATAGAGTGACACACAGACAGAAATACAGAGACACAGAAATACAGAGACGCACACACAGAATTACAGTGACACACAGACAGAAATACAGAGACACACACACAGAAATACAGAGACACACGCACACAGAAATGCAGAGACACACACACAGAAATACAGAGACACACAGACAGAATTACAGAGACACACAGACACAGAAATACAGAGACACAGACACAGAAATACAGAGAAGCACAGGCACAGAAATTCAGAGACACACAGACACTGAAATACAGAGACACACACACACAGAAATACAGAGACACACAGACAGAAATACAGAGACTCAGATACAGAAAAACAGAGACACACAGACACAGAAATACAGAGACACACGGACAGAAATACAGAGACACACAGGCACAGAAATACAGTGACATACATCACAGAAATACAGAGGCACACAGACAGAAATACAGAGACACACACACAGAAATACAGTGACACACAGACACAGAAATACAGAGACACACAGACACAGAAATACAGAGACACACAGACACAGAAATACAGAGACACACACAGAAATACAGTGACACACACACAGAACTACAGAGACACACACACAGAAATACACAGACACAGAGACACAGAAATACAATGACACACACACGCAGAAATACAGAGACACACACACACAAAAATAGAGTGACACACAGACACAGAAATACAGAGACACACAGACAGAAATACAGAGACACACAGACACAGAAATACAGAGAGACACAGACACATAAATACACTGACACACAGACACAGAAATACAGAGACACACAGACAGAAACACTGAGACACAGACAGCGAAATACAGTGATACACAGACACAGAAATACAGAGACACACAGACAGAAATACAGAGACACATAGACACAGAAATACAGAGACACACAGACACAGAAATACAGAGACACACACACAGAAATACAGAGACACGCACACAGAAATACAGTGACACACAGACACAGAACTACAGTGACACACACACACAGAAATACATTGACACAGACAGAAATACAGAGACACACACACAGAAATACAGAGATACACACACAGAAATACAGAGACACACACACACAGAAATAGAGTGACACACAGACACAGAAATACAGTGACACACACACACAGAAATACAGAGACACACAGACACAGAAATACAGAGACACAGACACAGAAATACAGAGACAGTCAGACACCTAAATACAGAGACACACACACATAGAAATACAGAGACACACAGACAGAAATACAGAGACACACACACAGAAATACAGTGACACACAGACACAGAAATACAGAGACACACAGACAGAAATACAGAGAAACACAGACACAGAAATACAGAGACACACACACAGAAATACAGAGACACACAGACACAGAAATACAGAGACACACAGACACAGAAATACAGTGACACACAGACACAGAAATACAGAGACACAGACACAGAAATACAGAGACAGTCAGACGCAGAAATACAAAGACACACACACACAGAAATACAGAGACACACAGACAGAAATACAGAGACACACACACAAAAATACAGTGACACACAGACACAGAAATACAGAGACACACAGACAGAAATACAGAGACACACAGGCACAGTTAGACAGTGACTCACAGACAGAAATACAGAGACTCACAGACACAGAAATACAGTGACACACATCACAGAAATACAGAGACACACAGGTAGAAATACAGAGACACACACACAGAAATACAATGACATACAGACACAGAAATACAGAGACACACAGACACAAAAATACAGAGACACACAGACACAGAAGTACAGAGACACAGACACAGAAATACAGAGACAGTCAGACACAGAAATAGGGAGACACACACACAGAAATATAGAGACACAGACACAGAAATACAGAGACACACACACAGAAATACAGACACATGCAGACAGAAATACAGAGACACAGACACACAGAAATACAGTGACATAGACAGAAATACAGTGACACACACACAGAACTACAGAGACACACACACAGAAATACACAGACACGCAGACACAGAAATACAGTGACACACAGATAGAAATACAGAGACACGCACACAGAAATACAGTGACACACAGACACAGAAATACAGTGACACACACACACTGAAACACAGAGACACACAGACACAGAAATACAGAGACACACACAGAAATACAGTGACACACACACAGAAATACAGTGACACACAGACAGAAATACAGTGACACACACACAGAAATGCTGAGACACACACACAGAAATACACAGACACAGAAATACAGTGACGCACAGACAGAAATACAGTGACACACACACAGAAATGCTGAGACACACACACAGAAATACACAGACACAGAAATACAGTGACACAGACAGAAATACAGTGACACACACAAACAGAAATAGAGTGACACACAGACAGAAATACAGTGACACACAGACACAGAAATACAGAGACACAGACACAGAAATACAGAGACACACAGACACAGAATTACAGTGAAACACAGACAGAAATGCAGTGACACACAGACACAGAAATACAGTGACACACAAACAGAAATACAGAGACTCAGACACAGAAAAACAGAGACACACAGACACAGAAATACACAGACTCAGACACAGAAATACAGAGACACAGAGACAGAAATACAGTGACACACACACACAGAAATAGAGTGACACACAGACAGAAATACAGAGACACACACACAGAAATACAGAGACACACAGGCACAGAAATACAGAGACGCACAGACACAGATATACAGTGACACACAGACAGAATTACAGAGGCACACAGACACAGAAATACAGTGAGACACAGACACAGAAATACAGAGACACACACACACAGAAATACAGTGACACACACACAGAAATACAGACACACACACACAGAAGTACAGAGGCACACAGGCACAGATTTACAGTGACACACAGACACAGAAATACAGAGACACACAGACACAGAAATACAGAGACACAGACACAGAAATACAGAGACACACAGACAGAAATACAGTGACACACAGATAGAAATACAGAGACACACAGACAGAAATACAGTGACACACAGATAGAAATACAGAGACACACACACAGAAATACACAGACACACAGACACAGAAATACAGTGACACACAGACAGAAATACAGTGACACACACACAGAAATACTGAGACACACACACAAAAATACACAGACACACAGACACAGAAATACAGTGACACTCACACACAGAAATACAGTGACACAGACAGAAATACAGTGACACACACAAACAGAAATAGAGTGACACACAGACAGAAATACAGTGACACACAGACACGGAAATACAGAGACACAGACACAGAAATACAGAGACACACAGACACAGAATTACAGTGAAACAGAAACAGAAATACAGTGACACACAGACACAGAAATGCAGTGACACACAAACAGAAATACAGAGACTCAGACACAGAAAAACAGAGACACACAGACACAGAAATACAGAGACTCAGACACAGAAATACAGAGACACAGAGACAGAAATGCAGCGACACACACACACAGAAATAGAGTGACACACAGACAGAAATACAGAGACACAGACACAGAAAAACAGAGACACACAGACACAGAAATACAGAGACACAGACACAGAAATACAGTGACACACAGACAGAAATACAGAGACACACAGACAGAAATACAGAGACACAGACAGAGAAATACAGAGGCACACAGACAGAAATACAGTGACACAGACAGAGAAATACAGTGACACACAGACAGAAATACAGAGACACACAGACAGAAATACAGAGACACACAGACAGAAATACAGACACACACACAGAAATACAGAGACACACACACAGAAGTACAGAGACACTCACAGAAATACATTGACACACAGACAGAAATACAGAGACACACACACAGAAGTACAGAGACACACAGGCACAGATATACAGTGACACACGGACAGAAATACAGAGACACACAGACACAGAAATACAGTGACACACATCACAGAAATACAGAGACACACAAACAGAATTACAGAGACACACACACAAAAATACAGTGACACACACACAGAAATACAGACACACACACACACAGAAATAGAGTGACACAGACCGAAATACAGAGACACACACACAGAAATACAGACACACACACACAGAAATACAGAGACACACACACACAGAAATAAAGTGACACAGACAGAAATACAGAGACACACACACAGAAATACAGAGACGCACAGACACAGATATACAGTGACACACAGACAGAATTACAGAGACACACAGACACAGAAATACAGTGAGACACAGACACAGAAATACAGAGACACACACACACAGAAATACAGTGACACACACACAGAAATACAGACACACACACACAGAAGTACAGAGACACACAGGCACAGATATACAGTGACACACAGACACAGAAATACAGAGACACACATACAGAAATACAGAGACACACAGACACAGAAATACAGAGAGACACAGACACAGAAATACAGTGACACACACAGACAGAAATACAGAGACACACAGACACAGAAATACAGAGACACACAGACACAGAAATACAGTGACACACAGACACAGAAACACAGAGGCACACAGACAGAGAAATTCTGATAGAACTAAGGCCTAGAAAGGCCTGAGAGTGTTAAAAAAATAAGCCCGAAGGCTTTGGCCTAGAAATTCAGTTGTTAGCGCCAGCCGCTAGCGCCTTAAGAGGAGGAGAAGTGGGACGCTAAGCGGCTAGCGCCCAGGCGTGGCACGATCTGCGCCTCTCGCGAACTTCACTCAAGATTTAACGGTGGCGCAAAACTGCAGTGCCCACTCAGCTGCGCGCGCAGATCCTGACGTCATTTCATGGTGCAACGCCCTTAGTGCACCCCGAACCGGAACTTCAGTGGCGCCGCCCTTCTGTGTGCCTGGTGCCCCCAGCGACTGGTAGAGGGAACGGTTCCCAGTCACTGCAGGGTGCGTGGGGCGCTATTTAAAGGGGACTCCTCCTGCATTATAAGTGGCAGCCATTTTGTGCCAATCCTTCTGTGTGAGAGACGGATATTTGGAGAGCGACAAAGGGAGAGAGCTTTCTGCTTTGACTCAGCGCTCGCACAGGTACTTCTGGCTTCAGGCCAGAGCTTTGCACTTGGATTTAACTTTCAGTGCCATAGCCTTGAGTCGCCACATATAATGAGGGCTGCAATGGGTGGAAACGTTGGGCTTCTCCATTGCATTCAAAGGGCTCAGAGACGCCGTGAGAGAGTGCCAGTCATGGCCAGACGAAGAAGGGCCAAAAGGCGTTAGCACAGGAGGCCTTACCCACCCAGGGTATACCGCCAGCAGTTCTCATATCTGAACATGTTTGAGGAGCAGTGTGTTCGGAGGCTGCGATTCAGAAGGGAGGTGGTCACTGAGATCTGCCACCTGCTTCGCAGAGATCTGCAGCCACAGCTGAGAAGCAGGACGTCTCTGTCGGTGGCGGTGAAGGTGACGGTGGCTCTCAACTTCTATGCCACCGGCTCCTTCCAATCCGCTACTGGGGACATTGCCAACATCTCCCACTTCGCGGTACATTGCTGCATCCGCCAGGTGACCAATGCCCTTTTCAGAAGGAGACGTCAGTTCATCTCCTTCCCCATGACCCTGGACAAGCGGCAAGAGCGTGCAATGGGATTTGGAAGAATAGCAGGCTTCCCCATGGTCCTGGGCATAGAACTGATGAACCAGCAATGGGCAGGCCTTGCTTCAGGACTGCAGTGTGCAGGGCGTTGCAGCCAAACAAATCGACCCTCCCCCTTTACGAGCTGACCGGCGCCAGCGTGTCTGCCTTCAATCAGCAACTCGCCGCACTTGCGCTGTGCCCGCCCTCGGTGTTGGCACCTCGGCTCGCCGGCTTAGCGCCTTATGATAGTCGTGCATCGCCTGCTTTAACGCAGCAGCAACCTCTTGGGGCGATGCCACTCAATTTCTGCGAAGGTGGGGCTAAGTTGTGCCAGACGCTAAATTTAGCGAACGCCCGGCTGTAGCGCCCCAAACGTGGCGATACTGAATTTTTAGGCCTTTGTGCCTTAATGCGAGGAGCATTTGCAATAAGGTGGACGAATTAACAGCGCAAATAGATGTTAACGGATATGATATAATTGGGATTATGGAGACATGGCTCCAGGGTGACCAAGGCTGGGAATTCAACATCCAGGGGTATTCAATATTCATGAAGGACAGGCAAAAAGGAAAAGGAGGTGGGGTAGCATTGCTGGCTAAAGATGAAATTAACACAATAGTAAGGAAGGATATTAGCTCTGATGATGTGGAATCTGTATGGGTGGAGCTGAGAAATACCAAGGGGCAGAAAACGTGAGTGGGAGTGGCATATAGACCTCCAAACAGTAATGCTGAGGTTGGGGATGGCATTAAATGGGAAATTAGAGAAGCATGCAATAAGGGCACAGCAGTTATCATGGGTGACTTTAATCTTAATATAGATTGGGCTAACTAAATTCGTAATAATACTGTGGAGGAGGAGTTCCTGAGTGTATACGGGATGGTTTCCTGGACCAATATGTCGAGGAACCAACTAGAGATCAGGCCATCTTAGACTGGGTATTATTTAATGAGAAAGGATTAATTAGCAATCTTGTTGTGCGAGGCCCCTTGGGGAGGAGCGATCATAATATGATCGAATTCTTCATTAAGATGGAGAGTGAAGTAGTTGACTCAGAGACTAGGGGCTAGATTTTCAGTATAGACAGTTTTGGGGCGCTAAGCTTAGCGCCCGCCCGAAGTTATCGCCCGCCCCAAAGTAGCGCCCCGTTGCCGGAAATTCAGTGGCTTCGCCCTAAGAGGTTGGTGGAGTGCTAAAAGAGGCGTTCCACTAGTATCTTTAGGCGCTAAGCCGGCGGTGGAGAGCGCAACACCCGAGCTCGGGCGCAGCAGACACTCTGGTGCCAGTGAGCTCTTAAAGGGGAAGGGTGCATGTATTTTTTTCAAATGCAAGAGGAGGAGGAGGAGGAGGAGGAGGAGGAGGAGGAGGAGGAGGAGGAGGAGGAGGAGGAGGAGGAGGAGGAGGAGGAGGAGGAGGAATTGGTATTGGTATTGGTGCCCGGAAACATAAATAGACCGTTCAGAACAACACACAGCTTACTTCCACACAACACATGCAGAGTGCCTTTTGTACGAGTGCCCTTTAATTTGCGCTCCCCAGGGTGTGTTGCGTTCCATTTTACAAACGCTCTGGACGCCAGGCGCACAATGGGGCGATCCGACTGAAGTTTGGATTCGGGGCGGCCAAAGGGCGTTGCACGAGGATGTGACGTCATTTTCTGCGCGCGCATCCAGGCGGCCGCTAAACTTTGCGCCGGCGCTAACGGGCAACTTAATTTGGGGCGGGGCGCAAACTGCGCTGCGCCCAGGCGCTACACGCATAGCGCCCGAAAATCACTTCTCTTAAGGCGCTAACTGCTGGCGCAAGCAACTGAAAATCTAGCCCTAGGGTCCTGAATTTAAATAAAGGAAACTATGAAGGTATGAGGTGCGAGTTTGCTAGGATGGATTAGGGAGTGTTAATTAAAGAGTTGACAGTGGATAGCCAATGGCAAACATTTAAAGATTGCATGGATGAACTACAGAATTTGTTCATCCCTGTTTGGCATAAAAATAAAACAAAAAAGGTGACTCAACCGTGGCTAACAAGGGAAATTAGGGATAGCATAAGATCCAAGGAGAGGACATATAAATTGGCCAGAAAAAGCAGTAAACTTGAGGATTGGGAGCAGTTTAGTATTCAGCAAAGGAGGACAAAGGGATTAATTAAGAGGGGGAAAATAGAATATGAGAGTAAGCTTACAAGGAACATAAAAACTGACTGTAAAAGCTTCTATAGATATGTGAAGAGAAAAAGACTGGTGAAGTCAAGCGTAGGTCCCTTGCAGTCAGAATCAGGGGAATTTATAATGGGGAACAAAGAAATGGCAGGCCAATTAAATACATACTTTGGTTCTGTCTTCACAAACGAGGACACAAATAACCTCCCAGAGATGTCGGGGAACATAGGGTCTAATGAGAGGGAGGAATTGAATGAAATCAGTATTTCACAGAATCACAGAATCACAGAAACCCCACAGTGCAGATAGAGGCCCATCGAGCCTGCACCGACACATATCCCACCCGATCCCCGTAACCCCTACACCAACACAAATCCCACTCTATCCCCGTAACCCCAGGTATTTAATCCCCCTAACACTAAGGGTCAATTTATCATAGCCAATCAACCTAACCCGCACATCTTTGGACTGTGGGAGGAAATGGTGTTAGGGAAATTGATGGGATTGAAGGCTGATAAATCCCCAGGGCCTGAAAATCTACATCCTAGGGTACTTAAGGATGTGACCCTAGAAATAGTAGATGCATTGCTGGTCATCTTCCAGAACTCGATAGACCCTGGAACAGTACCCATGGATTGGAGGATAGCTAATGTAACCCCACTATTCAAAAAAGGTGGCAGAGCGAAAACGGGGAATTATAGAAACATAGAAACATAGAAGATAGGAGCAGGAGTAGGCCATTTGGCCCCTCGAGCCTGCTCCGCCATTCAATGCGATCATGGCTGATCATCAAAATTCAGTACCCGGTCCCTGCTTTCTCCCAATACCCCTTGATCCCCTTAGCCTGAAGAAATATATCCAACTCCTTCTTGAGTATATTTAATGAATTGGCCTCTACTGCCTTCTGTGGTAGAGAATTCCACAGGTTCACCACTCTCTGGGTGAAGAAATTCCTCCTCATTTCTGTCCTAAATGGCCTACCCCTTATCCTTAGACTGTGACCCGTGGTTCTGGACTCCCCGATCATCGAGAACATCCTTCCTGCATCTAGTCTATCCAGTCCTGTCGGATTTTTATAAGTTTCAATAAGATCCCCTCTCATTCTTCGAAACTCCAGCGAGTACAAGCCCAATCGTCCCAATCTCTCCTCATACGTCATTCCTGCCATCCCAGGTATCAGCCTGGTGAATCTTCGCTGAACTCCTTCCATGGCAAGAACATCCTTCCTCAGATATGGCGACCAAAACTGCACACAATACTCAAGATGCGGTCTCACCAAGGCCCTGTACAACTGCAGCAAGACATCCTTGTTCCTGTACTCAAACCCTCTCGCTACGAAGGCCAACATACCATTTGCCTTCTTAACCGCCTGCTGCACCTGCATGCTTACCTTTAGCGACTGGTGCACAAGGACACCCAGGTCTCGTTGCACTTCCCCTTCTCCCAATCTATTGCCATTCAAATAATAATCTGCCTTCCTGTTTTTGACACCAAAGTGGATAACCTCACATTTATCCACATTATATTGCATCTGCCATGTTTTTCGCCAATCACCCAACCTATCCAAGTCATCCTGGAGTTTCTCGGCATCCTCCTCACAGCACACACTCCCACCCAGCTTTGTGTCGTCTGCAAACTTGGAGATATTACATCTAGTTCCCTTGTCTAGATCATTAATATATATTGTGAATAGCTGGGGTCCTAGCACCAACCCCTGCGGTACCCCACTAGTCACTGCTTGCCACTCGGAAAAAGACCCGTTTATTCCAACTCTTTGCTTTCTGTCTGCCAACCACTTTTCTATCCAAGTCAATACCTTGCTCCCAATCCCATGTGCCTTAACTTTACATGCTAATCTCTTATGTGGGACCTTATCAAAAGCCATCTGAAAGTCCAAATACACCACATCCACTGGTTCTCCCTTATCTATTTTACCAGTTACATCCTCAAAAAATTCCTTTTGTAAATCCATGTTGACTTTGTCCGATCCTGTCACTGTTTTCCAAGTGCTCTGCTATTACATCTTTTATAATGGACTCGAGCATTTTCCCCACTACCGATGTCAGGCTTATCGGTCTGTAATTCCCTGTTTTCTCTCTACCACCTTTTTTGAATACTGGGGTAATATTAGCTACCCTCCAATCCATGGGTACTGTTCAAGATTCCACCGAATGTTGCAAGATGACCCACAATGCATCTACTATTTCTAGGGCCACTTCCTTAAGTACCCTAGGATGTAGATTATCAGGCCCTGGGGATTTATCGGCCTTCAATCCCATCAATTTCCCTAACACCATTTCCCTACAAATACTGATTTCTTTCAGTTCCTCCCTTTCATCATACCCTATGTTCTGCGACATCTCTGGGAGGTCATTTGTGTCCTCCTTTGTGAAGACAGAACCAAAATATGTATTTAATTGGTCAGCCATTTCTTTGTTCCCCATAAAATCTGACTGCAAGGGACCTACACTTGACTTCACCAATCTTTTTCTCTTCACATATCTATAAAAGCTTTTACAGTCAGTTTTTATGTTCCCTGCAAGCTTACTCTCATATTTTATTTTCTCCTTCTTAATTAATCCCTTTGTCCTCCTTTGTTGAATCCTAAGCTGCTCCCAATCCTCAGGTTTACTGCTTTTTCTGGCCAATTTATATGTCCTCTCCTTGGATCTTATGCTATCCCTAATTTCCCTTGTTAGCCACAGTTGTCACCTTTTTTGTTTTATTTTTATGCCAAACTGGGATGAACAAATTCTGTAGTTCATCTATGCGGTCTTTGAATGTTTGCCATTGCCTATCCACCGTCAACCCTTTGAGTGACATTCCCCAATCAATTCTACCCAACTCGCGCCTCAGACCATTGTAGTTTCCTTTATTTAAATTCAGGACCCTAGTCTCTGTGTCAACTATTTCATTCTCCATCTTAATGAAGAATTCGATCATATTATGATCGCTCCCCCCCAAGGGGCCTCGCACAACAAGATTACTAATTAATCCTTTCTCATTACATAATACCCAGTCTAAGATGGCCTGATCTCTGGTTGGTTCCTCGACATATTGGTCCATGAAACCATCCCATAAACACTCCAGGAATTCCTCCACCACAGTATTGTTACTAATTTGCTTAGCCCAACCTATATGTAGATTAAAGTCACCCATGATGACTGCTGTACCCTTATTGCACGCTTCTCTAATTTCCCTTTTAATGCCATCCCCAACCTCCGTATTACTGTTTGGAGGTCTATATACCACTCCTACTAATGTTTTCTGCCCCTTGGTATTTCTCTGTTCTACCCATACAGATTCCACATCATCAGAGCTAATATCCTTCCTTACAATTGTGTTAATCCCTTCTTTAACCAGCAATGCTACCCCACCTCCCTTTCCTTTTTTGCCTATCTTTCCTGAATATTGAATACCCCTGGATGTTGAGTTCCCAGCCTTGGCCACCCTGGAGCCAAGTTTCCGTAATCCCAATCAAATCATATTTGTTTACCTCTATTTGCGCAGCTAATTCATCCACCTTATTACGAATGCTCCTCGTATTAAGACACAAGGCCTTCAGGCTTGTTTTTTTAACGCTCTTAGACCTATTAGAATTATCATTTACTGTGGCCATGTTTGATTTAAACCGTTGATTTCTCTGACTGACACTTTTGTTTTTCTCCTTCCTATCTTTTGCTTTTATCCTTGTTTCCCTTTCCTCTGTCCCCCTGCTCAGGTTCCCAGCCCCCTGCCATTTTAGTTGAAACCCTCCCCAGAGCACTAGCAAACACTCCCCCTAGGACATCGGTCCCGGGCTTGCCCAGGTGCAAACCATCCGGTTTGAACTGGTCCCACCTCCCCCAGAACCGGTTCCAATGTCCCAGGAACTTGAATCCCTCCCCCTCGCACCATTCCTCTAGCCACATATTCATCTGAAATATCCTTCTATTTCTACTCTGACTAGCACGTGGTACTGGTAGCAATCCTGAGATTACTACCTTTGAGGTCCTATTTTTTAATTTACCTCCTAACTCCCTATATTCAGTTTTTAGGACCTCATCCCGTTTTTTACCTATATCGTTGGTACCTATATGCACCACGACAACTGGCTGTTCACCCTCCCCTTCCAAAATGTTCTGCAGCCGCTCTGAGACATCCTTGACCCTTGCACCAGGGAGGCAACACACCATCCTGGAGTCTCGTTTGCGGCCGCAGAAACGCCTATCTATTCCCCTTACAATAGACCGGTAAGTCTGACATCGGTAGTGGGGAAAATGCTAGAGTCCATTATAAAAGATGTAATGGCCCAGAAATTAGGTTCGGGGGCTTGCCGCGCGTGCAAGCCCCCGATGTGCACTCACCCGG
This sequence comes from Somniosus microcephalus, assembly GCF_052327205.1. NCBI lineage: Eukaryota > Metazoa > Chordata > Chondrichthyes > Squaliformes > Somniosidae > Somniosus > Somniosus microcephalus. The sequence continues at coordinate 5,833,223 of NC_140998.1, read as the reverse complement.
CGCGCCGACATCTGCTTGGAATTCCTGTCACTGGCCTGGTTCAGATGTTGGTGCGCTGTGCTTACCCGATCCAGCGGCGTAGTTAGTTCGATGTGCCGGCTGGGATCAGGTGAGCACTGTGCAACCAATCAGGGGAGGGGAAACTTCATTCATGAGTTTGATAGTAAAGACTGTCAAACTCATGAAAGGACGGGCGCCCAAAAGACTAGTTTAACTTTAAATAAAATTTTAAAAAACATCCCAATAATTAAATAAACTATAAATAACTTTAAAAAAACTATTTTAAACAATTAATCAAATTTTTGAAAAAAATAATTTTTTTAAATATCAGGTCTAAAACTACACTTACCTTACTGTAAAGTCCTTAAAAACAATAAAGCTGTGGAAAAAATGTTATAAATTTAAGTAATAGACCACTTACCTTAAAGAATGAAGTCCTTACGTCTCCTTTTTACATTTGTAAAAAGGAGAGGCCCTTACACACGCGCAAACCTGTGGGAAAAAAGGAATTTCAACGCGCACGCGCAGACTCCTGCGCGCACGCGTTCGTCCTCTGAACCCCTTGGTTCAGAGGACAGGAAATGCCGGTTTCCCGCGCATGCGCTGTGCATGCTGAAAACCGGCACTTCCATCGGGCCCACGCGTGAGTACCCCGTCCGTACTCACGCGTTGGGCCCGGAATTACTGGGCCACTAGCAGAGCACTTGGAAAACAGTGACAAGATCAGACAAAGTCAACATGGATTTACAAAAGGTAAATCATGCTTGACTAATCTACTGGAATTTTTTGAGGATGTAACTGGTAGAATAGATAAGGGAGAACCAGTGGATGTGGTGTATTTGGACTTTCAGAAGGCTTTCGATAAGGTCCCGCATAAGAGATTAGCGTGCAAAATTAAAGCACATGGGATTGGGGGTAAGGCACTGACTTGGATAGAGAACTGGTTGGCAGACAGGAAGCAAAGAATTGGAATAAACGGGTCTTTTTCCGAGTGGAAGGCAGTGACTAGTGAGGTACCGCAGGGATCGGTGCTAGGACCCCAGCTATTCACAATATATATTAATGATCTAGACGAGGGAACTAGATTTAATGGGGGAGAAATTCAGTTATTAGCGCCACCCATTAGCGCCTTAAGAGGGCGATAAGTGGGGCGCGAAGCGGCTAGCGCCCGGGCGCGGCAAGACCTGTGCCTCTCGCGACACTGAGCAGACATTTAGCAGCGGCGCAAAACCGCAACGCCCGCTCAGCTGCACGCGCAGATCCTGATGTAATTTCATGGTGCAACGCCCTTGGGGCGCCCTGAACCGGAACTTCAGTGGCGCCCCCCTCCTTTCCGCCTGTCGCTCCCAGTGACTGGTTGACTGGAACAGTTCCCAGTCGCTGTGCGGCTGGGGGGGCGCTATTTAAAGGGAGCTCTTCCTGGCTTCTTTGTGGTAGCCATTTTTGGACCACTCCTTCTGTGAGAGAGAGAGAGGGATTTGCAGAGAGACAAAGGGAGAGAGCTTTCTGCATCGAGTCAGCGCTCGCACAGGTACTTCTGGCTTCGGCCCAGAACTTTGTAGTTGGTTTGATTTTTCAGTGGCATAACCTTGAGTGGCCACATATTATGGGGGCTGCAATGGGTGGAAGCGTTGGGCTTCTCCATTGCATTGAGAGGGCTCAGAGACGCCGAGAGAGAGTGCCAATCATGGCCAGACGGAGGAGGGCCAACAGGCGTCGGCACAGGAGACCTTACCGTCCCAGGGTTTTCCGCCAACAGTTCTCTTACCTCAACATGTCTGAGGAGCAGTGTTTTCGGAGGCTTCGATTCAGCAGGGAGGTGGTCACTGAGATCTGCCATCTGCTTCAGCCAGATCTGCAGCCTCAACTGAGGAGCAGGACGTCTCTGTCGGTGGCAGTGAAGGTGACTGTGATGAAATATATGCCTTCATCAGCCCCTGTGTTTTACCTGCATTGTATTGTGTGTACCGCCCCCCCTTTTCCCCTATTGTGTATATTGGCTCCGCCCCTGTCTTTTGTCATATAAAGGTCTCAAGAGCTGTATGAGTCATTCTGCCAGACGAATCCGATGTGGAATGACGTGCAATGTTCTTAGCGATTGTGATGAAATATTCCATTCATCACTGCCTGTGACTGTGGTTGGTTTCAGGTTTCAGTTCCCTTACCTCAGTTCCGTCTCCTCACCATTGTATTGTATATTGTAATGTATTGTGTGTAGGGCTCCGCCCATACCTGGCCCCTATGTAAGCAAGCTCAGTCGGGCCTCATATCCAGTACTGCAGACCTCCAGATGGAAGATACCTCTCTCCACTGCGTGTTACCTTCTAAGTTAATAAAAGCCTTGTTTTGTTTCGCTAACATCGAGTCTCGGAATTATTGAGGCACATCAATTTTATTAACTTATTTTTCAACACAATGGATCAACTCCTAAAACCCGAACGTTTGGATTTGGACCAGCATGCTTCGGACGCATCAGCACGCTTCGGACACTGGTTTATGTGTATGGAATTCTTCCTGGACAATTCCGCAGCCGTCAAAGACGCTACGGACGCTGCGAGTATGAAACTCGGAATTCTGCGGAATTGGGTAAGCCACCGGGTTTACCCCCTCATCCAAGACGCCGACACGTACCTGGCCGCCTGCGACATCTTAAAGGCGCATTACCAGCAGCCTACGAATGAGGTGTATGCTAGGCATCTGCTCGCTACTCGCGCACAGCGACCCGGGGAATCGGTGGAGGAGTTCCTAGGCACCCTGAAAATGCTTGGCAAAGACTGCAAGTGCCAAGATGTAAAAGCCGCAGTGTACACTGACGAGCTTGTTCGCGATGCCTTTATCACAGGCCTCAGCTCCACTTACATCCGGCAGAGACTGCTGGAAAAAACGGGATTGGACCTGAAACAGGCTGCGGACACCGCGCGATCCCTGGATGTGGCCCAGAGAAACTCGGACGCCTACTCTTCAGCCCGCGCCGTCCACGCCGCCACGTGTGCACCAAGGGCGCCACCATGTTGGAAGGCATCTTCCCCGCCCGGCAGCCCGACACCGTCGGGGCCCCGCTCTCCCCCCAGAAGCCCTACGACAGCCGCGACGCGTCGGGGACCCAACTGCTACTTCTGCGGGCAGCCAAAGCACACCAGAAACCTGTGCCCGGCGAAAGGCACCACCTGCTTTAAGTGCGGTAAGAAGGGGCACTTCAGGAAGGTGTGCAGAGGGAACCCCACCGGAAAACCCGCCACCGCCGCGTGTGCGCCGTGGGAGCGGCCATCTTGGACGCCATCTTGCCCGACCTCGTGGGGTCCGCCATCTCATGAGCAGACAGCGTGGATGCCATCTTGTCTCGATCAGGGCCCTACAGTGGCATCGGTCACAGTGGACCAGACCAGGCCGCACCCGCTATCCAAATCAATGGTGGACATCGAGGTAAACGGGTGCCGGGTTAAATGTTTAATTGACAGTGGAAGCACGGAGAGTTTTATCCACCCTGAACTGGCACAACAACTCTCCCTAAAGGTGGTCCCTACTCAGGGTACCATCTCTATGGCTGATAAAACCCAGACATCGACCATTCTGGGTTACTGCACGGTACAATTGTCCGTTAACGGAACTGTATACGATAATTTTAAAGTATTAATCATGAAGAATCTATGTGCGAGCGTGATCTTGGGCCTGGATTTCCAGTGCAACCACCAAAGCATCACGCTCAAGTACGGTGGGTCCCAGCCGCCCCTCACAGTGTGTGGTCTGGCTACCCTGAAGGTAAAGCCGCCTTCGCTATTCGCGAACCTTACCCCTAACTGCCGGCCAATAGCGACCAAAAGCAGGAGGTACAGCTGGGAGGACAGGCGGTTTATCGCGACCGAGGTAGACAGGCTCCTGAAAGAGCGCATTATTGAACGCAGCAACAGCCCGTGGCGCGCCCAAGTGGTAGTGGTAAGGGGTAGCGAGAAGAAACGGATGGTGATCGACTATAGCCAAACGATCAACAGGTACACCCAACTAGACGCCTACCCGCTACCCCGCATATCAGAAATGGTGAACCAAATCGCCCAATACCGGGTGTTCTCCACCATCGACCTCAAGTCAGCGTACCACCAGCTCCCTATCAGACCAGAGGACCGCCCGTACACCGCCTTCGAGGCGAACGGACGCCTCTACCAATTCCTCAGTGTCCCCTTTGGGGTGACGAATGGGGTCTCGGTCTTCCAGAGGGAGATGGACCGCATGATCGATGACCACCACTTGCAGGCAACCTTCCCCTACCTCGACAACGTCACCATCTGCAGTCACAACCAGCAGGATCACGACTCGAACCTCGAGAGGTTCCTGAAAACCGCACAAAAACTCAACCTCACCTACAACGAGGACAAGTGCGTTTTCAACACCACGCATCTCTGCATATTGGCAGCGTGGTGGAGAATGGGGAAATCGGACCAGACCCCGACCGATTGCGCCCCCTACGGGAGCTGCCCCTGCCCAACACTCCCAAAGCCCTGAAAAGGTGCCTGGGTTTATTTTCTTATTATTCCCAATGGGTCCCCAACTACTCCGACAAAGCCCGCCCCCTCTTGAAAGCATCCTCTTTTCCGCTCTCTGCTGAGGCCCACGCCGCCTTCAAAAGCATTAAGCAGGAAATTGAGCGGGCCACGCTACAGGCAGTGGACGAGAACACTCCCTTTCAAGTGGAAAGTGATGCGTCTGACTTTGCCTTGGCGGCCACCCTCAACCAGCCGGGGCGGCCTGTAGCTTTCTTCTCGAGGACCCTCCAAGGGCCCGAGATCAGACACTCCTCCGTAGAAAAGGAGGCCCAAGCCATCGTGGAGGCAGTGCGCCACTGGCGCCACTACCTAGCCGGCAAACGCTTCACCCTACTTACCGACCAGCGGTCGGTAGCGTTTATGTTCAATAATAAACAGAGGGGGAAGATTAAAAATGATAAGATTCTTAGGTGGCGGATCGAGCTCTCCACCTTCAAGTATGACATCATTTACCGGCCAGGGGCCCTTAACGAATCCCCTGACGCCCTCTCACGAGGGACGTGTGCCAGCGCCACCGGGGATCGGCTACAGACCCTCCACAACGACCTCTGCCACCCAGGGGTCACGCGGCTGTTCCACTTCATAAAGTCCCGTAACTTACCCTACTCGATTGAGGAAGTTCGGTCTCTGACCAGGAACTGCCGCACTTGCGCTGAGTGCAAGCCTCGGTTCTACCGCCCAGATAGAGCCCACTTAATCAAAGCTACACGGCCCTTTGAGCGGCTCAGCTTAGATTTCAAGGGCCCCCTCCCATCAGTCGACCGCAATGTTTACTTCCTGAACATTGTGGACGAATACTCCCGTTTCCCATTCGCCTTCCCCTGCCCAGACATGACCAGCGCCACGGTCATTAAATGCCTCAACAGCCTGTTCTGCCTGTTCGGTATGCCGAGCTACATCCATACGGATAGGGGGGCGTCCTTCATGAGTGAAGAGCTACGCCAGTACATGCTGTCCAGGGGTATCGCCACGAGCCGTACCACCAGCTACAACCCCCGGGGTAACGGTCAAGTGGAGCGAGAGAACGGGACAGTATGGAAAGCAGTCACTCTAGCTCTAAGGACCAAGGGCCTCCCTATCTCCCGCTGGCAGGAAGTCCTCTCAGATGTGCTCCATTCGATACGGTCGCTATTGTGTACTGCCACTAATGCCACGCCTCATGAACGAATGTTTGTCTTTCCCCGGAAATCCACCTCAGGCGTATCCATGCCGTCATGGCTCTCCACCCCAGGTCCGGTATTCGTGCGAAGGCATGTGAGGGGCCACAAGACGGACCCTCTCGTGGAGCCAGTGCACCAACTCCACGCCAACCCCCAATACGCGTATGTCCGGCACGCCGACGGAAGGGAGGACACCGTGTCCATAAAAGACGTCGCCCCAGCCGGTAACGACAACAACCACGGCAATAGCAACAACAACGATCACAGCAACTCTTACCCACCCACTACTCTTTCATCACCCCCGGAAGAACATCGACCAATGGCACCCCCACCAACTACCCCTTCAACAACCCTGGCGGCACCCCCGGCAGAGACCCAGGAGGCCACCAGGGACACCCAGCCGACACCCGCGACACCACAACAGCCATGTCGGTCGCAGAGGACTATCAAACCCCCAAGCAGACTAAATCTATAGAAGGGGTGAATGTGATGAAATATGCCATTCATCGCTGCCTGTGACTGTGGTTGGTTTCAGGTTTCAGTTCCCTTACCTCAGTTCCGTCTCCTCACCATTGTATTGTATATTGTAATGTATTGTGTGTAGGGCTCCGCCCATACCTGGCCCCTATGTAAGCAAGCTCAGTCTGACCTCATATCCAGTACTGCAGACCTCCAGATGGAAGATACCTCTCTCCACTGCGTGTTACCTTCTAAGTTAATAAAAGCCTTGTTTTGTTTCGCTAACATCGAGTCTCGGAATTATTGAGGCACATCAGCGATTAAAAGCCTTCAGTTGAATCCTTTAACTTCTTGTCTTTGTGTTATCGATGGCACATCAATTTTAATCACTAAAACACCAAGATGGATCGACTCCTGAAACCAGAGCGCTTGGATCTGGACCCCCATGCCACAGACGCAGCCACACAGTTTGGACACTGGTTCCAATGCTTCGAATTTTTCATCGAAACCTCAGCCACCGCCATAGCAGCCGCGACCGCCACCGGAGACGTGAAACTGGGAATCCTGCGAAACTGGGTGAGTCATCGGGTCTCCCCTCTCATCCGAGATGCCACCAGCTACGAGGATGCCTGCACCGTTCTGAAGGCCCACTACGTGCGGCCAATAAACGAGGTGTACGCCAGGCATCTTCTGACTACTCGCACGCAGCGGCATGGTGAGTCACTAGAGGACTTCATGCTAAGCCTAAAAGTGCTGGGCAGAGACTGTAACTGTAAGGCCGTGTCTGCCATCGTGTACACGGAGGAGCTGATCCGAGACTCCTTTATTGCGGGCCTCAGTTCAAATTACATTCGGCAGAAACTGTTTGAAAAGGAGGGACTGGACTTAAAACAGGCTATGGGCATAGCGCGATCGCTGGATATGGCCCAGAGGAACTCTGAATCCTGTTCCTCAGGCCACGCGGCCCACTCTGCCTCGTGCGCGCCGTGGGGGCCGCCATCTTGGAAGCCATCTTCACCTCCCAGGTCTCAGGCCAGCCCAGCACCGTCGGAGCCCCAGCCTCCACCCAGGAGCCCCACTACTGCCGCAATACATCGGGGCCCGAAATGCTACTTCTGCAGCCAGGGCAAACACTCCAGGCATCTGTGCCCAGCGAAGGGCACCACCTGTTTTAAATGCGGGAAGAAAGGACATTTCAGTAAAGTCTGCAGAGGGAACCCCGCCTCCAACTCCGCCACCGCCGCGTGCGCGCCATGGGGGCGGCCATCTTGGACGCCATCTTGTCCACCCTCATGGAGTCCACCATCTTGTCCCGACTACACGGACCCCCAGGACCCACTGGTGGCCTCAATCACAGTGGATCAATCCAGGCCGCATCCATTGTCTAGATCAATGATGGACATAGAGGTAAACGGGAACAAGGTTAAGTGCTTGATTGACTGCGGGAGCACCGAAAGCTTTATTCATCCTAGCCTGGTAAAACGACTTTCACTAACGATAGTCCCTACACAGGGCAAAATCGCCATGGCTGATAAGACTCATACCTCAAAAATTACAGGTTTCTGCGCGGTTATGTTGTCGGTAAAAGGCACTGATTACAGAGATTTTAAACTGTTGATAATGCCAGATCTCTGTGTGAGCGTGATCTTGGGTCTGGACTTCCAGTGCCACCACCAAAGTATCACGCTTACCTACGGTGGGTCCCAGCCGCCCCTCACAGTATGCGGTCTGGCTACCCTGAAGGTCAAGCCGCCCTCTCTGTTCGCCAACCTCGCACCCAACTGTCGACCCATAGCGACCAAGAGTTGGCGGTGCAGCTGGGAGGACAGACGGTTCATTGCGTCTGAAGTAGAAAGACTCAAGCGGGAGGGTATCATCGAATGCAGTACCAGCCCGTGGCGCGCCCAGGTAGTAGTGGTTAAGGGTAGCGAAAAGAAGCGGATGGTGATAGATTATAGCCAGACGGTTAATCTATACACCCAGCTAGACGCCTACCCTCTGCCCCGCATAGCGGATATGGTTAACCAAATTGCGCAATACCGGGTGTTTTCCACCATCGACCTAAAATCGGCATACCACCAGCTCCCCATTAGGCCGGAGGACCGTCCATACACCGCCTTCGAGGCGAACGGACGCCTCTACCACTTCCTCAGAGTCCCCTTTGGGGTAACGAATGGGGTCTCGGTCTTCCAGCGGGAGATGGACCGCATGGTCGATGAGAACCAGTTAACAGCCACCTATCCATACCTAGACAACGTCACCATCTGCGGCCACGACCAGCAAGACCACGACTCGAACCTCGCGAGATTTCTGAAAACCGCCCTCAGACTCAATCTCACCTACAACGAGGATAAGTGTGTCTTTAGCACCACGCGCCTCTGTATCCTGGGCTGCGTGGTGGAAAACGGGGAAATCGGTCCAGACCCCGACCTATTGCGCCCCCTACGGGAGCTACCCCTACCAAACACTCCCAAGGCCCTGAAAAGGTGCCTGGGGTTTTTCTCCTGTTACGCCCAATGGGTCCCCAATTATTCCGACAAGGCCCGTCCCCTCCTGAAATCAACGTCCTTCCCGCTCACGGCCGAGGCCCACGCCGCCTTCAACAGCATTAAACACGACATTGAGAAGGCCGCGCTGCGGGCAGTGGACGAAAACATCCCTTTCCAGGTCGAAAGCGATGCGTCCGACTTCGCTTTAGCAGCCACCCTCAACCAGGATGGGCGGCCCGTAGCCTTTTTCTCAAGAACCCTCCAAGGGCCCGAGATCAGGCACTCCTCGGTAGAGAAGGAGGCCTAGGCCATAGTGGAGGCAGTGCGGCACTGGAGGCACTAACTAGCCGGCAAATGCTTCATCCTGCTTACCGACCAGCGGTCGGTAGCCTTCATGTTTAACAACAAACAGAGGGGGAAGATCAAGAACGACAAAATTCTCAGGTGGCGGATCGAACTCTCCACGTTTGAGTACGACATAATATATAGGCCGGGGACTCTCAACGAATCCCCTGACGCCCTATCACGAGGGATGTGTGCCAGCATCCAGGGGGACAGGCTACAGGGCCTCCACAATGGCCTCTGCCACCCGGGGGTCACCCGGCTATTTCACTTTATAAAATCCCGTAACCTGCCCTATTCCATCGAGGAGGTCCGGTCTATGACCAGGGACTGCCGCACCTGTGCGGAATGCAAGCCCCGTTTTTACAGGCCCGACTGAGCCCACCTGATCAAAGCTACACGACCATTCGAGCGCCTGAGCTTAGATTTCAAGGGACCACTCCCCTCCACCGACCGCAATGTGTACTTTCTCAACATTGTGGACGAGTACTCCCGCTTCCCAGTCGCCTACCCCTGCCCAGACATGACCAGTGCCATGGTCATCAAGTGCCTCGGCAGCCTGTTTTGCACGTTCGGCATGCCGAACTACATCCACACTGACAGGGGGGCGTCGTTCATGAGCGACGAACTGCACCAATACCTGCTGTCAAAGGGGATAGCCACGAGTCGGACCACTAGTTATAACCCCCGGGGTAATGGGCAAGTGGAGAGGGAGAACGCGACGGTGTGGAAGGCGGTCACCTTAGCACTAAGGTCTAAAGGCCTCCCTACCTCCCGCTGGCAAGAGGTCCTCCCAGACGTACTCCACTCGATAAGGTCGCTACTGTGTACTGCTACTAACGCCACTCCTCACGAGAAGATGTTTGTTTTTCCCCGCAAATCAACCTCGGGAGTGTCCCTACCTTCGTGGCTCTCCACCCCAGGGACAGTCCTATTACGGAAGCATGTGAGGGGCCACAAAACGGATCCCCTCGTGGAGGCAGTACACCTACTCCACGCAAACCCACAGTACGCGTACGTCAAGCATGCCGACGGGCGTGAGGACACCGTGTCCATAAAGGACCTTGCCTCGGCAGGAAGCGACGACGACCCATCCTCACCACCCCCAGAAGTACCTGCAACACCCCCAGCACATGGGTATGCCCAGGAGGGCACCACGGACTCCCGGTCGGAACCCGAGGTACTGTTGCGACGTTCAGGAAGGACTATCACACCCCCGGACAGACTAAATCTGTAGAAGGGGTGAATGTGATGAAACATATGCCTTCATCAGCCCCTGTGTTTTACCTGCTTTGTATTGTGTGTACCGCCCCCCCTTTTCCCCTATTGTGTGTATTGGCTCCGCCCCTGTCTTTTGTCATATAAAGGTCTCAAGAGCTGTACGAGTCATTCTGCCAGACGAATCCGATGTGGAATGACGTGCAATGTTCTCAGCGATTAAAAGCCTTCAGTTGAATCCTTTAACTTCTTGTCTTTGAGTTGTTGATGGCACATCAGTGACAGTGGCTCGCAACTTCTATGCCACCGGCTCCTTCCAATCCGCTACTGGGGACATTGCCAATGTCTCCCAGTTTGTGGTGCATTGCTGCATCCGCCAAGTCATGAATGCTCTCTTTAAAAGGAGACGTCAGTACATTTCCTTCCCCATGACCCCGGACAAGCAGCAAGAGTGCACAATGGGATTTGCAAGAATAGCGGGCTTCCCCATGGTCCAGGGCGCCATTGACTGCACGCATGTGGCTTTGCGGGCGCTGCAAGAGAATGCCGAGGATTACCGCAACCAGAAGGGGTTCCATTCGTTGAACGTCCAGTTGGTGTGTGACCACAGACAGCTGATACTAGCTGTCAATGCCCGCTTTCCAGGCAGCAGCCACGATGCCTTCATCTTGCGCCAGACTTCTGTGGCAGACCTTTTCGAAGCCCCGGCTCACCCAGGAGGCTGGCTTCTCGGGGACAAGGGCTATCCTCTGTGCACCTGGCTGATGACCCTGCTCCGTGCACCCAGCAGCCCTGCTGAAGAACGATACAATGAGAGCCATCAAGCGACCAGGAACATCATTGAGCACACAATCGGCATGTTAAAGCAACAGTTCCGCTGTCTGGACCATTCTGGGGGAGCCCTTCAGTACTCACCTGAGCGAGTCTCCCATTTCGTTGTAGTGTGCTGCATGCTGCATAACCTGGCAATCCTCAGGACTCAGCCACTGCCACCAGACACTGGAGCACCAGCAGAGGAGGAGGAGGAGGAGGAGGAGGAGCACCAAGACGGGAGGGAGGCACAAAGTGCAAGGGCCGTCCGTCAGCGGCTTATAGCAAGTCGGTTCTAGGCCCCCTCTGAGGGAATGGCTTCTGCCATTGAAAGAACATGAATGGAACCGTTCCGCAACCCCTGAGCCGGTCAAGGCAACAAATAGTTCAAAGAGCAAACATGCACAATCTGAATAAAGACACTTCTTTATTTAACAAACTGTGTGCCCTTCCCACATGACAAAGTAATAGAGAGAAACCCCCAAAAAAAGCAGTCAGACACATAACTGGCTCTCACAACCTGGAGACAATGAACAAAAGAGTAAACAAAAAATGACCATGATCCTCGGCCTTCACTAAAAAATTTAACAGCATCTTGCCACACCTCCTACTTTTTGCCCTTCGCTTGCGAGATTGGCCCCTTCCCGCCCTGCAGCTTCTCCTCAATGGGACCCCAGTGGCTGCAGCAAGGCTGGGGGAAGGCTGCTGAGGGTCAGATGGTGAGTCGGCAGATGCTCTTGGGGGACGGCCTGGACCAGCTCTGGGCCTGGAGGGCCCGGCTACTGACTGCTCCAACTCTGCATGGGCGGCAGCAGTCTGTCCTACGGGTGGTGGCAGCTGCAGTGGAGAAGTGACAGTGTTGGCAGCAGGAATGCTGCCAACCTGACAGAGCACAGGCACTCCCTGGTCGGATGACACACTGGCACTCCCACGGGGCAGCACTGCAGCATGCGGAGCAATCTGCTGAAGCACAGACTGCTGGCCTTCTGCGGCGCGGCGAGGGCCCCGGCGATTCGTGCCCGATGCAGCGAGGGTGGCAGCAATCAGTGCTCGTGTGGCCTCAATCTGCGTCTGCATCAGACCAGCCACTGACTGCATTGCACCACTAAGCACTTGCGTGGAAGCCGCCTGTGCTGCACCAAATTCCTGCAGACTCCTTGCCAGTGACTCAATGGATTCGGGCATCCTTGCCACTGCAGCCATGAGCTCAGTGTAAGAAGTCACACAACACCAGGTTATAGTCCAACAGTTTTATTTGAAATCACAAGCTTTCGGAGCGTTCAGTGTGCCTCTGCTCCGCCTGGGCGCCCATCTCAGCGAGGAGCCGCACCTCTTCTGCGCTCACTGTACCAGGACTGGAGGCCAGACTCTCCCTCCGGGGAGAAGGCCGCCGAGCTTCCCTACCCCCCCTGCATTGCTGCAGCCCGCTGGGCCCCGGAGCTTCACACTCATCAGACCCTGCCCCCCTGCTCCCCTCCAGGGAAGACGTGTCCCCATTATGGCCATGGGCCGCCTCGGCTGAGGGTGGCACTGATGGTCCGGCTTCCTCTTCCTCCTCGCCTTCAGAATCACTCACAGTGGCAACTTGAGGGCCAGCCTCCTCACCTGGCAAATCAGCATCTGAAAGCAGGGAGGTACAAGAGTTGCTTTAGAGTGAGGACAGGGCGGCAGTGAGGGAGGCATGAGTGCTGCAATGCACTGTATTGGTTCGATAGTGGCAAAGGATGCTGGTGTGAGACACAAGTGGAAGGAGAGAGGTCAAAAAGGTGATGACCTTACTGTAATGTATGTACCTTTAAGGGAGAGAACTACTTTTTACAGCTCCTGTATACTGTAGTACCGGCAGTGACCACACCTGTATATAAACCCTGATAGTGATCTGTACAGTTAGTTCTAGAGTAACCCTCATTCAGTAAACACCTGTTGATCGTTCCCTGCAGTCTCTTGTCTAATTATTGAAGGACACACAACATCAAGATACACGGATCTAACATTGGCGACGAGCAGATTCGAACCTAACTGCAACTCTGCATCACCTCCCAAGGATTCGCTCCTGGAGAACAGTGGAAGGAGGTCGAGTCCGGAAGCACGGGCGGCGACCACGGGCAACCGCCCAGTCATCCAGCGGAGATTTGAGCATCGCAGGGGAGGTTGTCGAGAGCCAGGCTTGGCTTTCCAGTCACGGTGGTCCAGCGAAACGGGCTGGCAACAGGTACTGCGCAGACCCTTCCCGGACAGCGACGGGCTAGAGCCCAACCGAGAGGCACAGAAAAAGGCCGAGCAATGTCGACGGGGGAGAGAGAGAGGGCAGAGCGCACAGGGCACAGCCGGTGTTCAGGACCGAGTGGCATCAACGGGGGAGAGAGGCGAGAGAGAGCAGAGCGCAGCCGGTGTTCAAGGGCTGAGCAGCGTCAACGGGGGAGAGGCGCGCAGGAAAACGCACAGAGTGCAGCCGGTGTTCAAGGGCCGAGCAGCATCAACGGGGGAGAGAGGCACGCAGGAAAACACAAGGCGCTGCCATTGCCACGAGGACCGCCAAGAGCGGCGTTGGCAGCAGCGCGGGAGACGCCATTTTAAGCCGCAGCGGGGAAGAAAGGAAAGCGCGGGAGACGCCATTTTAAGCCGCAGCGGGGAAGAAAGGAAAGCACGGGAGACGCCATTTTAAGCCAGTCTAACCACACCCAAAAATGCCAAAGAGTGGCAGTATCACAGCGTTCGACAATGAAGTCGAAGATTGAACGACATATGTCGAACGCATAGAAGTATACTGCAAGGCGAATGAAGTGCCAGATGACAAGAAAGCGCTGGTATTGTTGAATTCAATGGGTGCAAAAACGTATGGCTTACTGCGAAACCTAGTAACCCCAGAGAAGCCAGTGGAAAAGGATTTTGAAAACATAGTGTCAATCCTACAGGACCACTTAAACCCCACACCGCTGCTGATAGCAGAAAGATTTAAGTTTCACAAAAGGAACCAGCATAAAGATGAAAGTAATGCTGAGTATTTAACGGAACTGCGCAAGCTATCGAAACACTGCCAGTTTGGAACGGGACTAGCAGATACTTTAAGGGACAAGTTTGTGTGTGGGATTCAAAGTGAAGGAACCCAGAAATGGCTTCTATCAGAAAAGGATCTTACGCTGGACAAGGCTTTCAGCATGGCAGTATCACACGAAGCAGCAGCACGGGGTGCTGCAGAGATACAACGGAGACCGCAAGAATACGGCACAAATGAAATGTCATACGGAACAGTGAAGTGCTATCGCTGCGGCAGAACAACACACAACCATAATGATTGCTGGTTCAAGGGCAAAGTGTGCAGGCAGTGTGGAAAATTAGAACACATAGCAAGAGTCTGCAGGTCGGGAAAGAAAACCAGCAGCAAGAAATCGCCACAGGAGAAGTACAAGAAGGTACATAAGGTGACGGAGAGTAGTTCAGATGGACAGAAGAGTGATACAGACTCCGGAAGCAAGGAGCTGGGTTGTCTGAAACTACATAATGTGATCAAAACAGAGGATCACCAAACTATCTGGGTCACGCTCAAGATAGCAGGAGTCCAAGTGAAAATGGAATTGGACAGAGGATCAGCCCTAACAGTCACAAACCGAAGGGACTACAAGCGGCTATTCTCACATATACCCTTGAGAGATACAAAGATTGTCTTGAAGACGTACACGGGGCAAAAAGTCTACCCCAAAGGAAAAATAAGGGTGAACGTTATATATAACGGCAAGGAAACACCAAAAATGGACCAAAATGTATTGCCAGATGGAGGACGACCACTACTAGGACGTGAATGGATCCGGAAGATACAGCTAGATTGGCATTCCATACAAGCACTGACTGTAGATGCCAAAAAGGATGACGGCGTCACACCTGGACGACTGTCAAAAATGCTAACTGATGCACAAGAAGTGTTCCAGCAGGGACTCGGAACACTAAAAGGCATAACAGCGACGATCAAAATAGAGGAAAATGCAAGCCCAAAGTTTTTTAAGGCCAGACCGGTACCTTATGCGATCTGCCCAGCCGTCAAAGCAGAGCTGGAAGGTTTGGAACGTTCAGGAGTACTGTCCAAAGTGGACTGGAGCGAGTGGGCTACACCCATCGTTCCTGTAATGAAGAGGTCATTGAGTAATATGCCTGGGGAACCAAAGAAGGTTCGCATCTGTGGGGACTTTAAGGTGACAGTGAACCCAGTCCTTCACACTGTACAATATCCGCTTCCGCGGATTGAAGATATTTTCGCCTCGCTATCTGGAGGGAAACGCTTCACTAAGATTGATCTGGCCCAGGCGTACCTGCAAATGGAGGTAGAAGAAGTCTCGAAACAGTACCTCACGATCAACACTCATAAAGGTCTCTACCAATACAACTGGCTGGTGTTCGGGGTAGCATCAGCTCCGGCTATTTGGCGAAGGGCAATGGAACAAGTCCTGCAAGGGATTCCAGGGACCCAGTGTTATTTGGACGACATCCTGGTCACGGGCGAAAATGACAGTGATCACCTCGCCAACCTGGAGCAGGTGCTCACTAGATTGAAGGAATATGGGCTCCGAGCTAATCGCCACAAATGCGAGTTTTTCCAGAAGCAGATCTCGTATTGTGGCCACGTTATTGATAAAGAGAGGTTACATAAGTCCCCTGAAAAGATTGAGCAGTAGTCAAGGCTCCAGCACCGGAAAATGTGTCACAACTGAGGTCTTTCCTCGGGCTGGTGAACTACTACCATAAGTTCTTGCCGAATTTGTCTACCGTACTACACCCACTGAACACCCTACATAAACGGGGGTACCATGGAAGTGGAGTGACGAATGTAAGCGAGCTTTCCAGAAGAGCAAAGCATTGATCACATCAAAAGCGGTGTTGGCTCATTTCAACCCAGCACTACCAATTCGGTTGGCGTGTGATGCATCACCCTATGGCATTGGAGCGGTGCTGTCGCACAAATTCCCAGACGGCTCAGAGAGGCCAGTAGCCTTTGCGTCTCGGTCACTAACCTCAGCCGAGCGTAACTACGCCCAGATTGACAAGGAGGCCCTCAGCCTAGTGTGGGGAGTGAAAAAGTTCAATCACTATCTGCACTGGCAGAAGTTCACCTTGCCGACTGACCACCAACCACTTGTCTCCATCTTCAATCCAAAGAAGGGCGTTCCGGTGATGACTGCGCAACGGCTACAAAAATGGTCCCTTTTTCTAGGGGCGCACCAATATGAAATCGAGTATAAGGGCACGAAACAGCATGGAAATGCTGATGGGCTATCACGCCTGCCACTGCCTACTGCAGAGGAAGCACCAGCAGTGGATCCTGTCGAAATATTTCATTCGACTATAATTGAATGCTTGCCAGTAACTAACGCTGGTATAGAGAAGGAGACCCGAAATGACCCGACACTGTCTCGGGTATATGATTTGACGGTGAAGGGATGGCCAGCACATGGCGACTCACTGTTGCCAGCATTCTCATCCAGAAGAGAACAGCTGTCAGTATGCCAGGGGACCTTGATGTGTGGATCCCGAGTGGTAATTCCACCCAAGTTAAGGGAGAGTGTGCTCAATGAGCTTCACAAAGGTCATCTGGGAGGGGTGAAAATGAAAAGCCTTGCTTGGGCTTATGTGTGGTAGCCGGGGATCGATCAGCAAATCGAGGACCTGACAAAGAGCTGCTCAGGATGCCAGAAGGTCCAAAATGCACCACCACATGCCCCTCTACACCCATGGGAGTGGCCCTCATCTCCATGGCAACGGGTGCATATTGATTTTGCTGGTCCATTCATGGACTCAATGTTTTTAATAGCCGTGGATGCGCACTCGAAATGGCCTGAGGTGATCAAAATGTCCTCCACCACCACGGAGAAAACTACTGCAGTCCTACGGACCATTTTTGCCAGGAACGGCTTGCCAGAGCAGATTTGCTCTGATAACGGACCACAGTTTGTGTCCGAAGAGTTTCGAAGATTTATGAAAAGGAATGGGGTAAGGCATTACACATCTGCCCCGTATCATCCAGCCACAAATGGATTGGCTGAGAGGTTCGTACAAGCCTTTAAAAAAGCAGTAAAGGCCATGTGCGATGACGACATTCCACTGCAGCATAAGGTGGACAATTTCCTGTTAGCCTACAGAAATGCGACACATGTAGTCACCAACCATGCCCCGGCCATGATGTTCTTTAACCGAAGGTTGAGATCTCGTCTGGATTTGCTCAGACCAAATGTACGAAGAGATGTTGAGAGTAAGCAATTCCAGCACATCAATGAGAAGCCGACAAGGAGCTTCAATGTAGGGCAACCAGTCTTGGCCTGCGACTATCGAACAGAGAAATGGCAACCAGGAACGATATGCACACGGCAGGGGCCACTAATGTACACAGTGGATGTTGGGGAGAACATTGTGAGACGCCATGCTGACCAGATCCTAGAGTCACAGGAACGAGTCAACCCCATGTCTCGGCCATACGTACCTGGTGAGGAACCCGACGTACAGGTAGCATCTACCTCAGAAACAATAGCATTGGAAGCTGATGAATCAACTGACGACAGGGTGCTAGAATCGCCTCCGCACCAAGAGCGAGACACTCGGGAAAGGCGTTATCCACAAAGAATCAGGAAGCCTCCCCAAAGACTGAATTTATAAATAGACTATTTTCAGCTAATGTTGCATGTTAAAAGTGTTAATTGTAATTAGTTTGATATTTAATTGTTAAATGAGTGTTATGGTACTGTTAATCTAAAAGGGGAGGAATTGTAATGTATGTACCTTTAAGGGAGAGAACTACTTTTTACAGCTCCTGTATACTGTAGTACCGGCAGTGACCACACCTGTATATAAGCCCTGAGTAGTGATCTGTACACTTAGTTCCAGAGTAACCCTCATTCAGTAAACACCTGTTGATCGTTCCCTGCAGTCTCGTGTCTGATTATTGAAGGACACAACAACAAGATACACGGATCTAACACTTACTATTGCTGTGCAGAACGGGGTCGGCATCTCCAGTGGCGATGGGGCCAATCATCCAGCCTGCCATAATCCGCTGGACTCGCTGCTCCAGATTGGTGAGGGCTTGAAGGTGTGGCCGGCCTCCCCCGGTCCATTGCTGCTGCCTCCTGTTATGGGCCAGCTTGCCCTGCAAGAGAAAGGATGGGCTCTGAGTACAGTGTGAAGCCCTGATCTTGGCTGCACTCCCTCCCATGGTGGAATAGCCCTTACAGTGTGAAGCCCTGATCTTGGCTGCACTGCCTCCCATGGTGGAATAGCCCTTACAGTGTGAAGCCCTGATCTTGGCTGCACTGCCTCCCATGGGCAAATAGCCCTTACAGTGTGTAAAGTGCTGAATGTGCGTGTGAGTTTCATGAAAGGCCCATAGGTGTTGGATGAGGGCTGGGCATTGGGGCTTTCAGGACCCTTTGGCCATAAAGTGAGGTGCACATGCAGGATGAAGAGGATTCTGAAAAGGGTACTCACCCTGACGACCCGATTGAGGTCGTTGAACTTCTTCCTGCATTGCACAGGGGTCCTAGGCACCATGCTGCTGGAGGTCACTCTGTGAGCCACCTCCCTCTAAGCTTTGCGATAGTCATTGGGCAGCGGCCTCCTGCCACTGTCCGGAAACAGGATAGATCGCCTGCGCTCCACTGCGCCAACCAGAACCTGCAGGGCTGCCTCACTGAAGCGCTGCGCTCGCTCCCTGGCCCTCTCCATGGTCCTAGGCGTCAGAATGTGGCAGCAGGTCTGTCCAGGCCGAGAATCAGGGCTCCGATGTGCAGGGTGTGGCTGCAATCCAAGATCGACCCTCCCCTTTAAGAGCTGACCGGCGCCAGCGTGTCTGCGTGCAATCGCTAACTGGCCGCACCTGCGCTGCGCCCGCCCTCAGTGGTAGCGCCTCGCTTCGCCGGCTTAGCGCCTTAGGACAGTCGTGCAACGCCTGTTTTAGCACTCCAAGCACCTCCTGGGGCGAAGCAGGTCAATTTAGCTGTAGGTGGCGTTAATTTGCGCTGGGCGCTAAATTTCACGCCCGCTTGAGTATAACGCCCCAAACGTGGCGATACTGAATTTCTCCCCCAATATCTCCAAGTTTGCAGACGACACAAAGCTGGGTGGGCGTGTGTGCGGTGAGGAGGATGCCGAGAAACTCCAGTATGATTTGGACAGGTTGGGTGATTGGGCAGATGCATGGCAGATGCAGCATAATGTGGATAAATGCGAGGTTATCCACTTTGGTGGCAAAAACAGGAAGGCAGATTATTATCTGAATGGCAATAGATTGGGAGAAGGGGAAGTGCAACGAGACCTGGGTGTCCTTGTGCACCAGTCGCTGAAGGTAAGCATGCAGGTGCAGCAGGCGGTTAAGAAGGCAAATGGTATGTTGGCCTTCATAGCGAGAGGGTTTGAGTACAGGAACAAGGATGTCTTGCTGCAGTTGTACAGGGCCTTGGTGAGACCACACCTTGAGTATTGTGTGCAGTTTTGGTCACCTTATCTGAGGAAGGATGTTCTTACCATGGAGGGAGTGCAGCGAAGATTCACCAGGCTGATACCTGGGATGGCAGGAATGACGTATGAGGAGAGATTGGGTCGCTGAGGCTTATATTCGCTAGTGTTTAGAAGAATGAGAGGGGATCTCATTGAAACTTATAAAATTCTAACAGGACTAGACAGACTAGATGCAGGAAGGATGTTTATGATGGCCGGGGAGTCCAGAACCAGGGGTCACATTCTAAGGATAAGGGGTAAGCCATTTAGGACAGAGATGAGGAGGAATTTCTTTATCCAGAGAGTGGTGAACCTGTGGAATTCTCTACCACAGAGGGCGGTGGAGGCCAATTCATTAAATATATTCAAGAAGGACTTAGATATATTTCTTAAGGCTAAAGAGATCAAGGGATATGGGGAGAAAGCAGGGACAGGGTACTGAATTTGGATGATCAGCCATGATCTCATTAAATGGCGGAACAGGCTCAAGGGGCCGAATGGCCTGCTCCTGCTCCTATCTTCTATGTTTCTACTAAATACAGAGACACGCAGACACAGAAATACAGTGACACACCGACACAGAAATACAGTGACACACAGACACACTGCCTCTCTCTCACTGTCCAGTCCCAGACCAGTTTCCAGCAGCACTCTCCGATCCCTGGCCCGTGTCCGGGAGCACTGTCCAATCCTAGACCAGTGATTGTAATGATATCAGCAAATAGTGATGGTACTTGCCTGTTTGATTATGATGCCTTACCAGCATATTTGCCTGTTTGATTATTTATGCCTTACCAGCAGAGGGCATGTGAGAGAGGCAGTTTAGTTTTAGTTTCGTTTTAGATGGATCTCTAACATGGTGTCTCCTGTAATGCTGTTAACTTAGATGAACAAACTTTAGATTAAAAGACATTCTCTTTCATCAATGTGTCGTCATTGTACCCAAATAGAAATCAATACATGGTGTCAGAAGTGATTGAAAGAGATGAAGAGGAAAAATCTGAAGTTAGCAACTCGACGAGATAGTGAACGGAGTCGTGGCAAGTAAGCTACCCAGCGAAATCAGCTCTTCACATATTAGCAAGCCAAAAGAGAACATCGTTACTTACCTTTGGAGAATAGCTAACGAAGTGGAAAAATGGAAGGTTTACACCCACCGGCGAAGCTTCAGTTGACAGGTAATGTGGCTGAAAGTTGGAGGAGGTACAAACAACGTTTGGAGTTGTATTTAGCGGCAATCGGAGCTGACGAGAAAAGTGATAAAATGAAAGCGTCAGTGTTACATGTCGTGGGTGATGAAGCACTGGAGGTGTATAATAACTTCACATTCGCTGCTGATGGAGACAAAATGAAGCTGGATAAAATAATGGAACAGTTTGAGGCCTACTGCATACCTAAGCGTAATGTGACGTTTGAGACGCACAGATTTTTCACATGTGTACAGAAAATGGGAGAGACTATTGATCAGTATGTGACTGATCTGAGAAACAGAAGCAAAACGTGTGAATTTGGGGGACTGACAGACTCGCTGATAAAAGACAGACTGGTGTGTGGTATTCCAGATAATGGTCTAAGGGAAAGACTGCTAAGAGAGCAAAATCTAGACCTGGGAAAAGCCACAGCACTGTGTAGGGCTACAGAGACTGTGAAGTCGCAGGCAAAGGAGCTGTTCAGTGAGAGTAGCTGCAACGTGGATGCAGTGAGAAAGAACGGACACAAACCGTTTAACAAAAAGAGCGCCAATGTGAAAAAAGAGGCGTGGCCAGCGAACAAAAATGAAAGGGGCAATCGAAAGTCATGTAGTCGATGCGGTACACAGCATCCACCAAAAAAGTGTCCAGCATATGGTAAAACATGCAATAGTTGCAACAAAAACAACCATTATGCCCGTTGCTGTAAGAACCAAGTGCAACAAAGCAAGGTCCATGCAGTAGATGAAAGCGAGATAGAGGAGTTCTATGTGGATGTTGTGTCTGAAAACGAAAAAGAAAAAAGAGACTGGATGTTGACACTAAAAGTGAATGACATACACATTCCATTTAAATTGGATACTGGAGCACAAGTTAATGTGATATCAGAGACTGATTTTAAGAAAATTAGACCCAGACCAAAGATACATGGAATAAAAGTGAAAGTGACAGGCTACTCAGGTACTGATATACCAGTGAAAGGAAGATGCATTGTCAAAGTGACACACGAGGACAGAGAGCACACGCTAGCATTAATCGTGGTGCCAAAGGATGTGCAAGCCATACTAGGTTTAATAGCCTGTGAGAGACTGAACCTGGTAAAGAGAGTCCTCGTTGTGGAAAGCGAAGGAGAGACAGTCTATGATGAACTCATGAAAGAGTACAACGACCTATTTCAGGGTCTAGGCTGCCTTCCAGGAGAACACACGATCAGAGTAGATAAAAGTATGCCAACGGTCATACATCCAAGCAGAAAAGTTCCGTTTGCTCTTCAAAAGCAATTGAAGGCAGAGTTGGACAGGATGGAAAGCCTGAAAGTGATTCAGAAGATAGATGAGCCAACTGAGTGGGTGAGTCCCCTCGTCATTGTGGACAAAAAGAATGGAAAGCTCAGAATTTGCCTGGATCCAAGAGATCTAAACAGAGCAATAAAGAGAGAGCACTTCAAGCTTCCTACACGTGAGGAAATCATGTCACAGTTTGCAAATGCAAAGTATTTCAGCAAGTTAGATGCATCATCAGGATTTTGGCAGATGAAACTGGACGAGGCAAGTTCAAGACTGTGCACGTTCAACAGTCCATTTGGCAGATACAGATTCCTAAGGTTACCATTTGGCATTGCCTCAGCTCCTGAAGTGTATCACAAAACTATCCATATGATCTATGAGCACCTGAAGGGAGTTGATACATCAATGGATGACATCATAGTATGGGGAACCACGAGAACTGAGCATGACGAGAGACTGAAAAAAGTGCTGGAAGCAACAAGGAAAACAAACCTGAAGCTGAATAGAGAGAAATGCCAGCTCGGGGTGACAGAACTGACATTCGTGGGAGATATCCTTAGCAGTGAGGGCATCAGACCAGGTCCCAGAAAGGTGTCCGCCATTGAGAATATGCCAAAGCCACAATGCAAAAAGGATGTGCAGAGGTTTAATGGAATGATCAATTACATGGGTAAATTCATATCCAACCTCTCAGAAAAAATGGCGCCACTGAGACGACTAACTGAAAAGAACATAGAATGGGAATGGAATCATGAGCATGAGAAGTCATGGAACGATCTAAAGAAACTGCTCACAGAGGAACCAGTTCTGAGGTTTTATGACCCAGCGAGACCCCTCAAGATATCATCAGATGCATCACAGAGTGGGCTCGGTGCCGTTCTTCTGCAAAAATATGACAACTGGCAACCTATTGCATATGCATCGCGCTCAATGACAGACGCGGAGACGCGATATGCTCAAATAGAAAAGGAGCTGCTCAGCATCACACACGCCTGTGAAAGATTTCACCAGTTTGTGTCAGGACAAGCAATCAGTGTAGAGACTGACCATAAGCCCTTGATTGCATTGTTCCAAAAGCCACTAAATAGCTGTCCGTTTAGAATACAAAGAATGATGATCAGGCTGCAACGCTATACACTGAATGTTGCGTACACACCGGGTAAGCTGATGTATACAGCAGACACGTTGTCCAGAGCTGTAGACCCAAGTGAGCCCGCAAACACCACAATGGATGAAAAAGTGAACGTCTACGTGGACATGATCACAAGTGCACTGCCCATAGCAGATGCAAAAATGGAGCTCATAAAGACTGAGACAAACAAAGATGAAACAATGAGACGACTGAGGAAAAGCATCTTGGATGGATGGCCCAACATGAAGCAAGACTGCTCACCTGACATGGCAGAGTACTGGAACTGCAGGGCGGAACTCTCACTGGTCGAAGACATCATCTACAAAGGAAGTAAAATAGTTATCCCAAAGAGTCTGAGAAAAGAGATGCTAAAAAGGATCCATGGAGGACATCTGGGAATCGAAAAGTGTAAGAAAAGAGCACGAGAGGTGATGTACTGGCCACGAATCAACCAAGATGTGACAAATGAGGTGTCAAACTGCACAATATGCCTGAAATATCAAGCAAGCAATCCTGCAGAACCACTAAAGCCACACCCAGCGCCAGACAGACCTTACCAGAAGGTAGGCGCTGACCT
This sequence comes from Somniosus microcephalus, assembly GCF_052327205.1. Taxonomy (NCBI): domain Eukaryota; kingdom Metazoa; phylum Chordata; class Chondrichthyes; order Squaliformes; family Somniosidae; genus Somniosus; species Somniosus microcephalus. The sequence continues at coordinate 5,809,547 of NC_140998.1, read as the reverse complement.
ATTCGTATGTCAAGGGAAGGACTATCTTGTAGTCACAGACTATTACTCCCTGTATCCAGAGGTTTGTAGACTGTACACCACCACTGCAGATGCTGTGATAACACGTATGAAAGCCATATTCTCCAGACATGGCGTGGCAAGCGAGGTCTTCACAGACAACGGACCCCAGTTTTACAATGCAAGTTTCCGACACTTTGCCAAAGAGTGGGACTTTGTCCACACAAAGTCAAGTCCTCACTATCCACAGTCCAATGGACTAGTGGAAAAATCGGTCCAGACAGTGAAAAGACTGATGGACAAGGCAAAAGACAGTGGAACTGACTTCTACCAGAGCATGCTTGTATACCGCACAACGCCGCTCGAGTGTGGTATGTCACCAGCCCAACTCCTTATGGGACGTCTGCTAAGGTCAAACCTACCCATCCCGGAGAACCTCCTGAAAACAAAAGAGGGGGAGAAAGTGAGGAAGTTCAAAGAAGAACAGAAAGAAAAGCAAAAGTACTACTATGACAGAGGAACACAAAACCTACCTGAACTCCACACTGGTGACCAAGTAAGGTTCAAAGACAAAACAAACATATGGACTCAGAAGGGAACTGTCCTGAGTGAAGTCCAACCAAGATCATACACCATTCAGACAGATGAGGGTGCTGTTCTGAGAAGAAATCGTCGGGATCTTCTCATGGGACCAGCCACAGCAGGTCAAAAGACTGATACCGTTGAACAACCTGATCACTCAGCAGGTCAAAAGACTGATACTGTTGAACAACCTGATCACACAGCTGAGAAAGCATCATCTGAGGCAACAACTCAGATTCAAGGACAATCAATCAGAAAATCCTCAAGACACGTGAAGCCTCCTGAGAGACTCATTGAGCAAGTTTAAGGACTCTTGTTACAGAAGGAAGTAATGTTATCTTATTCTCTCTTCAAGTTCAAGTGTATTTACATATTTCATGTGAACACACAAAACAAGGTTAAAAAACCTTGATCATGATAATGATAATGTAAGTTCATTAAGTGTTACAGTAAAAATGCAGAGTAATACAAAGAAAACATGTTGTTAGCTAAAAGTAAAATATTTTGTTTTAAGAAAGGGAGATGTAATGATATCAACAAATAGTGATGGTATTTGCCTGTTTGATTATGATGCCTTACCAGCATATTAGCCTGTTTGATTATTTATGCCTTACCAGCAGAGGGCATGTGAGAGAGGCAGTTTAGTTTTAGTTTCGTTTTAGATGGATCTCTAACATGGTGTCTCCTGTAATGCTATTAACTTAGATGAACAAACTTTAGATTAAAAGACATTCTCTTTCATCAATGTGTCCAGGAGCAATGTCCAATCCTAGACCAGTATCCAGGAGCACTGTCCAGTCCTAGACCAGTGTTCAGGAGCACTGTCTAGTCCCAGACCAGTGTCCAGGAGCACTGTCTAATCCCAGACCAGTGTCCAGGAACACTGTCCAATCTTAGACCAGTGTCCAGGAGCACTGTCCAATCCTAGACCAGTGTCCAGTAGCACTGCCCAATCTTAAACCAGTGTCCAGGAGCACTGTCCAATCATAGACCAGTGTCCAGGAGCACTGTCCAATCCTAGACCAGTGTCCAGGAGCACTGTCCAATCTTAGACCAGTGTCCAGGAGCACTGTCCAATCACAGACCACTGTCCAGGAGCACTGTCCAATCCCAGACCACTGTCCTGGAGCACTGTCCAATCCTAGACCAGTGTCCAGGAGCACTGTCCAATCATAGACCAGTGTCCAGGAGCACTGTCCAATCCCAGCCCAGTGTCCAGGAGCACTGTCCAATCCTAGACCAGTGTCCAGGAGCACTGTCCAGTCCGAGACCAGTGTCCAGGAGCACTGTCCAATCCTAGACCAGTGTCCAGGAGCACTGTCCAATCCCAGACCAGTGTTCAGGAGCACTGTCCAATCCTAGACCAGTGTCCAGGGGCACTGTCTAATCCCAGACCAGTGTCCAGGAGCACTGTCCAATCCCAGACCAGTGTCAAGGAGCACTGTCCAATCCTAGACCAGTGTCCAGGAGCACTGTCTAATCCCAGACCAGTGTCCAGGAGCACTGTTGAACCCCAGACCAGTGTCAAGGAGCACTGTCCAGTCCTAGACCAGTGTCCAGGAGCACTGTCAAAACCTATATCAGTGTCCAGGAGCACTGTCCAATCCTAGACCAGTGTCCAGGAGTACTGTCCAATCCCAGACCAGTGTTCAGGAGCACTGTCCAATCCTAGACCAGTGTCCAGGAGCACTGTCTAATCATAGACCACTGTCCAGGAGCACTGTCCCATCCCAGACCAGTGTCCAGGAGCACTGTCCAATCGCAGACCAGTGTCCAGGAGCACTGTCCAATCCTAGACCAGTGTCCAGGAGCACTGTCCAATCCTAGACCAGTGTCCAGGAGCACTCTCTAATCCGAGACCAGTGTCCAGGAGCACTGTCCAATCCCAGACAAGTGTCCAGGAGCATTGTCCAATCCAAGACCAGTGTCCAGGAGCACTGTCCAATTCTAGACCAGTGTCCAGGAGCACTGTCCAATCACAGACTGATATACCTATCAATTCGTCCAATAAAAAGCGACGAGTTAGGAACGTAACTAAAGGTTTTTATTGACTAAATAACAGAGCCCACCCTCGTGGGTGATCGGGTCCAACAAGGAGGAATACCAGCCAGTCGACTACCTTTATACCTGGGCAGGTAGGTGGAGCCATGGGCGGAGTCGGAGGTGGTCAGCCCAGGTATAACAGCGCGATAAGAGGCGACCTCGTATCGTGATACAACAGTGATAACGGTGATAACAATACAACAGTGATAACTATAGTGTAACGATAAAAGTGGTTTACCACATTCACCCCTTGTTTAGATTTGAGTCCGGCGGGGTGAAGTGTACTACCAGTTCTGGTATGTCAGTCTGTCCGGAGGCCTCGTAAGCCTCTCCGATCGTCGCAGCGGCGGTGCTGCATTATCCGGTGTTAGTGCTGGTGTCTGCGTGGTCGGCGAAGGCTCGTGGGGTTCCGGCATGCCGTCTACCTGGGCTGGAATTGGGGGGGTGGTGGGGGGGGGTAAAGGTGGTGTCTCCGGAGTGCCCGAGGGTGCGAGGTCTCGTAAGGAGACAGTGTCCTCCCGCCCGTCTGGGTAAGCCACGTAGGCGTACTGGGGGTTGGCGTGCAGGAGGTTCACCCTTTCGACCAGGGGGTCTGTTTTATGGGCCCTCACGTGCTTTCGCAGCAAGACGGGCCCCGGAGAGGTCAGCCAGGTTGGTAGAGTGGTTCCCGTAGTCGACTTCCTGGGGAAAACAAACATTCGTTCATGGGGGGTGGCGTTAACGGCAGTGCAAAGTAGTGACCGGATGGAGTGCAGCGCTGTCGGGAGGACTTCCTGCCAGCGGGAAGTTGGGAGGCCCTTAGACTTTAAGGCTAAGAGGACGGCCTTCCATACCGTCGCGTTCTCTCTTTCCACCTGGCCGTTCCCTTGGGGGTTGTAGCTGGTGGTCCTACTTGCTGCAATACCTCTCGCTAGTAGGAACTGACGGAGTTCCTCGCTCATGAAAGAGGAGCCCCGGTCACTATGTATATAGTTTGGGAACCCGAACAAGGCGAAGAGGTCGTTCAGGCATTTAATGACCGTGGTACTGGTCATGTCTGGGCAGGGGAAGGCAAAGGGGAAACGGGAGTACTCATCAACAATGTTGAGGAAGTACACATTACGGTCAGAGGACGGGAGGGGCCCCTTAAAGTCGATGCTCAGGCGCTCGAAGGGGCGGGTGGCCTTGATCAGGCTTGCTCTGTCCGGCCTAAAGAAGTGCGGTTTGCACTCGGCGCAGGTCTGGCAGTTCCTGGTTATGGTCCTGACCTCCTCGATGGAGTAGGGCAGGTTGCGGGCCTTAATGAAGTGGTAAAGTCTGGTGACCCCGGGGTGGCAGAGGTCGTTGTGGAGGGTCTGAAGTCTATCACTTTGCGCGCTGGCGCATGTAATTCGTGACAGAGCATCGGGGGGTTCGTTCAGCTTACCTGGCCGGTACAAGATATCATAATCGTAGGTGGAGAGCTCGATTCTCCACCTCAAGATCTTGTCATTCTTGATTTTGCCCCTCAGCTTGTTATTAAACATAAAAGCGACCGAACGTTGGTCGGTAAGGAGGGTAAATCGTTTGCCTGCCAGGTAGTGCCTCCAGCGTCGTACCGCCTCCACAATCGCCTGGGCCTCCTTCTCGACCGACGAGTGTCGGATCTCAGGGCCCTGTAGGGTCCTTGAGAAGAAGGCCACCGGTCTCCCCTCCTGGTTAAGGGTGGCGGCTAGGGTGAAGTCGGATGCATCGCTCTCGACTTGGAAGGGGATGGACTCATCCACTGCGTGCATAGTGGCCTTGGCAATGTCTCCCTTAATGAGGGAGAAGGCTGCGCACGCTTCCTCCGTAAGGGGGAAGGATGTGGACTTCATGAGGGGTCTGGCTTTGTCCGCATAATTGGGCACCCATTGGGCATAGTAGGCGAAGAGCCCCAGGGTTCTCTTAAGTGCCTTAGGGCAGTGGGGGAGGGGTAGCTCCATGAGGGGGCGCATTCTTTCGGGGTCGGGGCCGATGAGTCCGTTCTCTACTACACAGCCAAGGATGGCAAGGCGCGAGGTGTTAAACACACATTTCTCCTTATTGTAGGTGAGGTTCAGCCGTTGGGCTGTACGGAGGAATTTCTCCAGATTCACGTCGTGGTCCTGCCGGTCGCGGCCGCAGATGGTGACGTTATCTAGGTAGGGGAATGTGGCCTGCAGTCCGTTCTGGTCAACCATCCGGTCCATCTCCCTTTGGAAGACCGAGACCCCGTTGGTGACACCGAAGGGGACCCTAAGGAAGTGGTATAGGCGCCCATTCGCCTCGAAGGCGGTGTACTGGCGGTCCTCGGGGTGGATAGGGAGTTGGTGGTAGGCCGACTTAAGGTCGATGGTCGAGAATACGCGGTATTGTGCAATCTGATTGACCATGTCAGATATGCGGGGAAGGGGGTATGCGTCCAGCTGGGTGTATCTGTTTATGGTCTGGCTGTAGTCGATGACCAGGCGATTTTTATCGCCGGTCTTAACGACCACGACCTGGGCACGCCAGGGGCTGTTGCTCCCCTCGATGATGCCCTCCTTCAGGAGACGCTGCACCTCAGAGCTAATGAAAGCTCTGTCCCCAGCGCTGTACCGCCTGCTTTTGGTAGCGACGGGTTTGCAGTCGGGGGTGAGGTTAGCGAACAGGGAAGGTGGCGGCACCTTGAGGGTGGATAGGCTGCAGGTGTTACGCGGTGGGCGGTTTAACCTTCGCTGGTTGTCGACTGTGAGTGGGGGGAGGGGTCCACCGTATGCTAGGGTTACACTTTGGAGGTGGGATTGGAAGTCCAGCCCTAGTAGGACGGCAGCGCAGAGCTGGGGGAGGACGAGGAGTTTAAAGTTTTTATACTCTGTACCCTTAACCGACAAGGTCACAGCACAGTAGCCGCTAATGTCCGTGGCGTGGGACCTCGATGCCATCGAGATTCGGTTGCGCGTTGGCAGGACAGGGAGGGAGTAGTGGCTCACCGTGTCTGGGTGGATGAAGCTCTCCGTGCTTCCGCTGTCGAACAGGCAGGTCGTGGCGTGGCCGTTTACTTTGATGTCCATCATCGACTTGGACAGGTGGTGTGGGCGGGCTTGATCCAGAGTGACGGAGGCTAGCGTGTAGGTAAGCGAGTCGTTGTCGTCTGCGGGCGAGGCGGTCGTCGGGTCCGGGGGCCCGGTGGCAGTCGGGCGTGGTGGGTAAAATGGCGTCTCCCACGAGGTAGGACAAAATGGCGGAGAAGATGGCTGCCCCCATAACTCACATGAGGCACTATTGGGGTCGGTTGCCTTGATCAAAGATGGCCGCCCCCATGACTCACGTGTGGGGATACTGGCCTCAGTTGCCGTGAAAGAAGATGGCCGCCCCCACAGTTCGCATGAGGCACTGCTGGCCTCTGAAGATCCGCTCCTGCAGGCCTTAGAGACGTGGCCTTTCTTCCTGCAGGTTGTGCAGGTAGAGTTCCTGGCTGGGCAGCGCGACCTCGGGTGCTTCTCCTGGCCGCAAAAGAAGCAGCCGGCGGCCCGATCGCGGGTGCCCGATGTCGGAGCCGGTACCGGGGGTGGCGGGCCCGGTCGGGTCCGGGACGCCGACGCTGAGGTAGGTCCCGGGGGCGGCGCTGCGAAGGGTATTGCGGTAGGGGTCGGGCCCGAGTCCCAGGGTCGCGAGCAGTACCTGGAAAACGCCTCCTGGTCCTGATGGGCCACCTCCAGGGAGAGAGCGAGGGCTTCAGCTTTGTCCAGGTCGAGGTCTTTAGCTTCAAGCAGTCTTTGCCGTGAGTAGTCGGACCGCAGGCCTTTCACAAAGGCATCGCGGATATTATCCTCCGTATTTTCAACAGCCGTCACCGCTTTAAAGTCACAGTACCTGCCGAGTGCTCTTAGCGCCCGTAAAAATTCAGCTACAGACTCTCCTGGCTGTTGCGGGCGGGATCTTAGGAGGTGCCTGGTGTACATGTAATTTACCGGGCTGCGGTACTGCTGTTTCAGTAGGTTGATAGCGGCCTCGTACGTAGTCGTGTCCTGTATGAGTGCGTATACTCTCGGGCTCGCTTGGGCGTTCAGAAGTCTTAGTTTGGATCTCTGCGGGGCGCCGGATTCTTCCAGGTAGGATTCGAAGCAGTCCAGCCAGTGTTTGAAGTTGAGGGCTGCGTTTGCTGCCTGTGGGTTTAGATCCAGGTACGGTGGTTTGAGGGCTTGCAGCCACGCCGGCTGGTGTGGCTGTGCTTCTGGGAGGGCTTCTGGCTGGCCAGTAGTAGACATCTTTAAAATGTAGTCAATAAAATTGATATACCTATCAATTCGTCCAATAAAAAGCGACGAGTTAGGAACGTAACTAAAGGTTTTTATTGACTAAATAACAGAGCCCACCCTCGTGGGTGATCGGGTCCAACAAGGAGGAATACCAGCCAGTCGACTACCTTTATACCTGGGCAGGTAAGTGGAGCCATGGGCGGAGTCGGAGGTGGTCAGCCCAGGTATAACAGCGCGACAAGAGGCGACCTCGTATCGTGATACAACAGTGAGAACAGTGAGAACAATACAACAGTGATAACTATAGTGTAACGATAAAAGTGGTTTACCACACAGACCAGTGTCCAGGAGCACTGTCCAATCACAGACCAGTGTCCAGGAGCACTGTCCAATCCCAGACCACTGTTCAGGAGCACTGTCCAATCCTAGACCAGTGTCCAGGAGCACTGTCCAATCCTAGACCAGTGTCCAGGAGCACTGTCCAGTCCCAGACAAGTGTCCAGGAGCACTGTCCAATCCTAGACCAGTGTCCAGGATCTCTGTCCAATCCCAGACCAGTGTCCAAGAGCACTGTCCAATCCTAGACCAGTGTCCAGGAGCTCTGTCCAATCCCAGACCAGTGTCCGGGAGCACTGTCCAATCCTAGACCAGCATCCAGGAGCACTGTCCAGTCCGAGACCTGTGTCCAGGAGCACTGTCTAATACCAGACCAGTGTCCAGGAGCACTGTCCAATCACAGACCAGTGTCCAAGAGCACTGTCCAATCCTAGACCAGTGTCCAGGAGCAATGTCCAATCCTAGACCAGTATCCAGGAGCACTGTCCAGTCCTAGACCAGTGTCCAGGAGCACTGTCTAGTCCCAGACCAGTGTCCAGGAGCACTGTCTAATCCCAGACCAGTGTCCAGGAACACTGTCCAATCTTAGACCAGTGTCCAGGAGCACTGTCCAATCCTAGACCAGTGTCCAGTAGCACTGTCCAATCTTAGACCAGTGTCCAGGAGCACTGTCCAATCATAGACCAGTGTCCAGAAGCACTGTCCAATCCTAGACCAATGTCCAGGAGCACTGTCCAATCTTAGACCAGTGTCCAGGAGAGTTGTCCAATCACAGACCACTGTCCAAGAGCACTGTCCAATCCCAGACCACTGTTCAGGAGCACTGTCCAATCCTAGACCAGTGTCCAGGAGCACTGTCCAATCCCAGACCAGTGTCCAGGAGCACTGTCCAATCCTAGACCAGAGTCCAGGAGCACAGTCTAATCCCAGACCAGTGTACAGGAGCACTTTCTAATCCCAGACCAATGTCCAGGAGCACTGTCCAATCCCAGACCAGTGTCCAGGAGCGCTGTCCAATCCTAGACCAGCGTCCAGGAGCACTGTCCAATCACAGACCAGTGTTCAGGAGCACTGTCTAATCCCGGTCCAGTGCCCAGGAGCACTGTCCAATCCCAGACCAGTGTCCAGGAGCACTGTCTAATCCCAGACCAGTGTGCAGGAGCACTGTCTAATCACAGACCAGTGTCCAGGGGCGCTGTCCAGTACTAGAAAAGTGTCCAGGAGCACTGTCCAATCCTAGACCAGTGTCCAGGGCCACTGTCCAATCATAGACCAGTGTCCAGGAGCACTGTCCAGTCCTAGACCAGTGTCCAGGAGCACTGTCCAATCCTAGACCAGTGTCCAGGAGCACTGTTCAATCACAGACCAGTGTCCAGGAGCACTGTCCAATCCCAGACCAGTGTCCAGGAGCACTGTCCAATCCCAGACCAGTGTCCTGGAGCAATGTCCAATGCCAGACCAGTGTCCAGGAGCACTGTCCAATCCTAGACCAGTGTCCAGGAGCACTGTCCAATCCCAGACCAATGTCCAGGAGCACTGTCCAATCCTAGACCAATGTCCAGGAGCACTGTCCAATCCTAGACCAATGTCCAGGAGCACTGTCCAATCCCAGACCAGTGTCCAGGAGCACTGTCCAAACCGATATCAGTGTCCAGGAGCACTGTCCAATCTTAGACCAGTGTCCAGGAGCACTGTCCAATCCCAGACCAGTGTCCAGGAGCACTGTCCAATCCTAGACCAGTGTCCAGGAGCACTGTCCAATCCTAGACCAGTGTCCAGGAGCACTGTCCAATCCTAGACCAGTGTCCAGGAGCACTGTCCAATCCTAGACCAGTGTCCAGGAGCACTGTCCAATCCAAGACCAGTGTCCAGGAGCACTGTCTAATCATAGACCACTGTCCAGGAGCACTGTCCAATCCCAGACCAGTGTCCAGGAGCATTGTCCAATCCCAGACCAGTGTCCAGGAGCACTGTCCAATCCCAGACCACTGTTCAGGAGCACTGTCTAATCCCAGACCAGTGACCAGGAGCACTGTCCAATCCTAGACCAATGTCCAGGAGCACTGTCCAATCCTAGACCAGTGTCAAGGAGCACTGTCCAATCCTAGACCAGTGTCCAGGAGCACTGTCCAATCCCAGACCAGTGTCAAGGAGCACTGTCCAATCCCAGACCAGTGTCCAGGAGCACTGTCCAATCCCAGACCAGTGTCCAGGAGCACTGTCTAACCCCAGACCAGTGTCAAGGAGCACTGTCCAGTCCTAGACCAGTGCCCAGGAGCACTGTCCAAACCTATATCAGTGTCCAGGAGCACTGTCCAATCCTAGACCAGTGTCCAGGAGCACTGTCCAATCCCAGACCAGTGTCCAGGAGCACTGTCCAATCCTAGACCAGTGTCCAGGAGCACTGTCCAATCCTAGACCAGTGTCCAGGAGCACTGTCCAATCCTAGACCAGTGTCCAGGAGCACTGTCTAATCATAGACCACTGTCCAGGAGCACTGTCCAATCCCAGACCAGTGTCCAGGAGCACTGTCTAACCCCAGACCAGTGTCAAGGAGCACTGTCCAGTCCTAGACCAGTGTCCAGGAGCACTGTCCAAACCTATATCAGTGTCCAGGAGCACTGTCCAATCCTAGACCAGTGTCCAGGAGCACTGTCCAATCCCAGACCAGTGTCCAGGAGCACTGTCCAATCCTAGACCAGTGTCCAGGAGCACTGTCCAATCCTAGACCAGTGTCCAGGAGCACTGTCCAATCCTAGACCAGTGTCCAGGAGCACTGTCTAATCAAAGACCACTGTCCAGGAGCACTGTCCAATCCCAGACCAGTGTCCAGGAGCACTGTCCAATCACAGACAAGTGTCCAGGAGCACTGTCCAATCCTAGACCATTGTCCAGGAGCACTGTCCAATCCTAGACCAGTGTCCAGGAGCACTCTCTAATCCCAGACCAGTGTCTAGGAGCACTGTCCAATCCCAGACCAGTGTCCAGGAGCATTGTCCAATCCCAGACCAGTGTCCAGGAGCACTGTCCAATTCTGGACCAGTGTCCAGGAGCACTGTCCAATCACAGACCAGTGTCCAGGAGCACTGTCCAATCACAGACCAGTGTCCAGGAGCACTGTCCAATCCCAGACCACTGTTCAGGAGCACTGTCCAATCCTAGACCAGTGTCCAGGAGCACTGTCCATTCCTAGACCAGTGTCCAGGAGCACTGTCCAATCACAGACCAGTGTCCAGGAGCACTGTCTAATCCCAGACCATTGTCCAGGAGCATTGTCCAATCCAAGACCAGTGTCCAGGACCACTGTCTAATCCCAGACAAGTGTGCAGGAGCACTGTCTAATCCCAGACAAGTCTCCAGGTGCACGGTCCAGTCCCAGACCAGTGTCCAGGAGCACTGTCCAATCCTAGACCAGTGTCCAGGAGCACTGTCCAATCCTAGACCAGTGTCCAGGAGCACTGTCCAATCCCAGACCAGTGTCCAGGAGTACTGTCTAATCCCAGACAAGTGTCCAGGAGCACTGTCTAATCCCAGACAAGTGTCCAGGAGCACTGTCCAGTCCCAGACAAGTGTCCAGGAGCACTGTCCAATCCTAGACCAGTGTCCAGGTGCACTGTCCAATCCTAGACCAGTGTCCAGTAGCACTATCCAATCCTAGACCAGTGTCCATGAGCACTGTCCAATCATAGACCAGTGTCCAGGAGGATTGTCCAATCCTAGACCAGTGTCCAGGAGCACTGTCCAATCCTAGACCAGTGCCCAGGAGCACTGTCCAATCCCAGACCAGTGTCCAGGAGCACTGTCCAATCCTAGACCAGTGTCCAGGAGCACTGTCCAATCCTAGACCAGTGTCCAGGAGCACTGTTCAATCCTAGACCAGTGTCCAGGAGCACTGTCCAGTCCTAGACCAGTGTCCAGGAGCACTGTCCAATCCTAGACCAGTGTCCAGGAGCACTGTCCAATCCTAGACCTGTGTCCAGGAGCACTGTCCAATCCCAGACCAGTGTCCAGGAGCACTGTCCAATCCCACACCAGTGTCCAGGAGCACTGTCCAATCCCAGACCAGTGACCAAGAGCACTGTCCAATCCTAGACCAGTGTCCAGGAGCACTGTCCAATCCTAGACCAGTATCCAGGAGCACTGTCCAGTCCTAGACCAGTGTCCAGGAGCACTGTCTAGTCCCAGACCAGTGTCCAGGAGCACTGTCTAATCCCAGACCAGTGTCCAGGAACACTGTCCAATCTTGGACCAGTGTCCAGGAGCACTGTCCAATCCTAGACCAGTGTCCAGGAGCACTGTCCAATCTTAGACCAGTGTCCAGGAGCACTGTCCAATCATAGACCAGTGTCCAGGAGCACTGTCCAATCCTAGACCAGTGTCCAGGAGCACTGTCCAATCATAGACCAGTGTCCAGGAGCACTGTCCAATCACAGACCAGTGTCCAGGAGCACTGTCCAATCCCAGACCACTGTTCAGGAGCACTGTCCAATCCTAGACCAGTGTCCAGGAGCACTGTCCAATCCCAGACCAGTGTCCAGGAGCACTGTCTAATCCTAGACCAGTGTCCAGGAGCACGGTCTAATCCCAGACCAGTGTACAGGAGCACTTTCTAATCCCAGAGCAGTGTCCAGGAGCACTGTCCAACCCCAGACCAGTGTCCAGGAGCGCTGTCAAATCCTAGACCAGCGTCCAGGAGCACTGTCCAATCCCAGACCAGTGTTCAGGAGCACTGTCTAATCCCAGTCCAGTGCCCAGGAGCACTGTTTAATCCCAGACCAGTGTGCAGGAGCACTGTCTAATCACAGACCAGTGTCCAGGAGCACTGTCCAGTCCTAGACCAGTGTCCACGAGCACTGTCCAATCCTAGACCAGTGTCCAGGGCCACTGTCCAATCATAGACCAGTGTCCAGGAGCACTGTCCAGTCCTAGACCAATGTCTAGGAGCACTGTCCAATCCTAGACCAGTGTCCAGGGCCACTGTCCAATCCCAGACCAGTGTCCAGGAGCACTGTCCAATCCTAGACCAGTGTCCAGGAGCACTGTCCAATCCTAGACCAGTGTCCAGGAGCACTGTCCATTCACAGACCAGTGTCGAGGAGCACTGTCTAATCCCAGACCACTGTTCAGGAGCACTGTCCAATCCCAGACCAGTGTCCAGGAGCACTGTCCAATCACAGACCACTGTTCAGGAGCACTGTCTAATCCCAGACCAGTGACCAGGAGCACTGTCCAATCCTAGACCAGTGTCCAGGAGCACTGTCCAATCCTAGACCAGTGTCAAGGAGCACTTTCCAATCCCAGACCAGTGTCCAGGAGCACTGTCCAATCCTAGACCAGTGTCCAGGAGCACTGTCCAATCCTAGACCAGTGTCCAGGAGCACTGTCCAATCCTAGACCAGTGTCCAGGAGTACTGTCCAATCACAGACCAGTGTCCTGGAGCACTGTCCAATCACAGTCCAGTGTCCAGGAGCACTGTCTAATCCCAGACCACTGTTCAGGAGCACTGTCCAATCCCAGACCCGTGTCCAGGATCACTGTCCAATCCCAGACCAGTGTCCAGGAGCACTGTCCAATCCTAGACCAGTGTTCAGGAGCACTGTCCAATCCTAGACCAGCATCCAGGAGTACTGTCCAGTCCTAGACCAGTGTCCAGGAGTACTGTCTAATGCCAGACCAGTGTCCAGGAGCACTGTCTAATCCCAGACCAGTGTCCAGGAGCACTGTACAATCCTAGACCAGCGTCGAGGAGCACTGTCCAACCCTAGACCAGTATCCAGGAACACTGTCCAGTCCTAGACCAGTGTCCAGGAGCACTGTCCAATCCTAGACCAGTGTCCAGGAGCACTGTCTAATCCCAGACCAGTGTCCAGGAACACTGTGCAATCTTAGACCAGCGTCCAGGAGCACTGTTCGATCCTAGACCAGTGTTGAAGAGCACTGTCCAATCTTAGACCAGTGTCAGGAGCACTGTCCAAACCTAGACCAGTGTCCAGGAACATTGTCCAATCTTAGACCAGTGTCCAGGAGCACTGTCCAATCCTAGACCAGTGTCCAGGAGCACTGTCCAATCCTAGACCAGTGTCCAGGAGCACTGTCTAATCCCAGACCAGTGTCGAGGAGCACTGTCTAATCCCAGACCAGTGACCAGGAGCACTGTGTAATCCCAGACCAGTGTCCAGGAGCACTGTCCAATCCTAGACCAGTGTCCAGGAGCACTGTCCAATCCTAGACCAGTGTCCAGGAGCACTGTCTAATCATAGACCACTGTCCAGGAGCACTGTCCAATCCCAGACCAGTGTCCAGGAGCACTGTCTAACCCCAGACCAGTGTCAAGGAGCACTGTCCAGTCCTAGACCAGTGTCCAGGAGCACTGTCCAAACCTATATCAGTGTCCAGGAGCACTGTCCAATCCTAGACCAGTGTCCAGGAGCACTGTCCAATCCCAGACCAGTGTCCAGGAGCACTGTCCAATCCTAGACCAGTGTCCAGGAGCACTGTCCAATCCTAGACCAGTGTCCAGGAGCACTGTCCAATCCTAGACCAGTGTCCAGGAGCACTGTCTAATCATAGACCACTGTCCAGGAGCACTGTCCAATCCCAGACCAGTGTCCAGGAGCACTGTCCAATCACAGACAAGTGTCCAGGAGCACTGTCCAATCCTAGACCATTGTCCAGGAGCACTGTCCAATCCTAGACCAGTGTCCAGGAGCACTCTCTAATCCCAGACCAGTGTCCAGGAGCACTGTCCAATCCCAGACCAGTGTCCAGGAGCATTGTCCAATCCCAGACCAGTGTCCAGGAGCACTGTCCAATTCTAGACCAGTGTCCAGGAGCACTGTCCAATCACAGACCAGTGTCCAGGAGCACTGTCCAATCACAGACCAGTGTCCAGGAGCACTGTCCAATCCCAGACCACTGTTCAGGAGCACTGTCCAATCCTAGACCAGTGTCCAGGAGCACTGTCCAATCCTAGACCTGTGTCCAGGAGCACTGTCCAATCCCAGACCAGTGTCCAGGAGCACTGTCCAATCCCACACCAGTGTCCAGGAGCACTGTCCAATCCCAGACCAGTGACCAAGAGCACTGTCCAATCCTAGACCAGTGTCCAGGAGCACTGTCCAATCCTAGACCAGTATCCAGGAGCACTGTCCAGTCCTAGACCAGTGTCCAGGAGCACTGTCTAGTCCCAGACCAGTGTCCAGGAGCACTGTCTAATCCCAGACCAGTGTCCAGGAACACTGTCCAATCTTGGACCAGTGTCCAGGAGCACTGTCCAATCCTAGACCAGTGTCCAGGAGCACTGTCCAATCTTAGACCAGTGTCCAGGAGCACTGTCCAATCATAGACCAGTGTCCAGGAGCACTGTCCAATCCTAGACCAGTGTCCAGGAGCACTGTCCAATCATAGACCAGTGTCCAGGAGCACTGTCCAATCACAGACCAGTGTCCAGGAGCACTGTCCAATCCCAGACCACTGTTCAGGAGCACTGTCCAATCCTAGACCAGTGTCCAGGAGCACTGTCCAATCCCAGACCAGTGTCCAGGAGCACTGTCTAATCCTAGACCAGTGTCCAGGAGCACGGTCTAATCCCAGACCAGTGTACAGGAGCACTTTCTAATCCCAGAGCAGTGTCCAGGAGCACTGTCCAACCCCAGACCAGTGTCCAGGAGCGCTGTCAAATCCTAGACCAGCGTCCAGGAGCACTGTCCAATCCCAGACCAGTGTTCAGGAGCACTGTCTAATCCCAGTCCAGTGCCCAGGAGCACTGTTTAATCCCAGACCAGTGTGCAGGAGCACTGTCTAATCACAGTCCAGTGTCCAGGAGCACTGTCCAGTCCTAGACCAGTGTCCACGAGCACTGTCCAATCCTAGACCAGTGTCCAGGGCCACTGTCCAATCATAGACCAGTGTCCAGGAGCACTGTCCAGTCCTAGACCAATGTCTAGGAGCACTGTCCAATCCTAGACCAGTGTCCAGGGCCACTGTCCAATCCCAGACCAGTGTCCAGGAGCACTGTCCAATCCTAGACCAGTGTCCAGGAGCACTGTCCAATCCTAGACCAGTGTCCAGGAGCACTGTCCATTCACAGACCAGTGTCGAGGAGCACTGTCTAATCCCAGACCACTGTTCAGGAGCACTGTCCAATCCCAGACCAGTGTCCAGGAGCACTGTCCAATCACAGACCACTGTTCAGGAGCACTGTCTAATCCCAGACCAGTGACCAGGAGCACTGTCCAATCCTAGACCAGTGTCCAGGAGCACTGTCCAATCCTAGACCAGTGTCAAGGAGCACTTTCCAATCCCAGACCAGTGTCCAGGAGCACTGTCCAATCCTAGACCAGTGTCCAGGAGCACTGTCCAATCCTAGACCAGTGTCCAGGAGTACTGTCCAATCACAGACCAGTGTCCTGGAGCACAGTGCAATCACAGACCAGTGTCCAGGAGCACTGTCCAATCACAGTCCAGTGTCCAGGAGCACTGTCTAATCCCAGACCACTGTTCAGGAGCACTGTCCAATCCCAGACCAGTGTCCAGGATCACTGTCCAATCCCAGACCAGTGTCCAGGAGCACTGTCCAATCCTAGACCAGTGTCCAGGAACACTGTCTAATCCCAGACCAGTGTCCAGGAGCACTGTCCAATCCTAGACCAGTGTTCAGGAGCACTGTCCAATCCTAGACCAGCATCCAGGAGTACTGTCCAGTCCTAGACCAGTGTCCAGGAGTACTGTCTAATGCCAGACCAGTGTCCAGGAGCACTGTCTAATCCCAGACCAGTGTCCAGGAGCACTGTCCAATCCTAGACCAGCGTCGAGGAGCACTGTCCAACCCTAGACCAGTATCCAGGAACACTGTCCAGTCCTAGACCAGTGTCCAGGAGCACTGTCCAATCCTAGACCAGTGTCCAGGAGCACTGTCTAATCCCAGACCAGTGTCCAGGAACACTGTGCAATCTTAGACCAGCGCCCAGGAGCACTGTTCGATCCTAGACCAGTGTCGAAGAGCACTGTCCAATCTTAGACCAGTGTCAGGAGCACTGTCCAAACCTAGACCAGTGTCCAGGAACATTGTCCAATCTTAGACCAGTGTCCAGGAGCACTGTCCAATCCTAGACCAGTGTCCAGGAGCACTGTCCAATCCTAGACCAGTGTCCAGGAGCACTGTCTAATCCCAGACCAGTGTCGAGGAGCACTGTCTAATCCCAGACCAGTGTCCAGGAGCACTGTCCAATCCCAGACCAGTGTCCAGGAGCACTGTCCAATCCTAGACCAGAATCCAGGAGCACTGTCCAATCCCACACCAGTCACCAGGAGCGATGTCTAATCCCAGTCCAGTGTCCAGGAGCACTGTCCACTCCCAGACCAGTGTCCAGGAGCACTGTCTAATCCCAGAACAGTGACCAGGAGCACTGTGTAATCCCAGACCAGTGTCCAGGAGCACTGTCCAATCCTAGACCAGTGTCCAGGAGCACTGTCCAATCCTAGACCAGTGTCCAGGAGCACTGTCTAATCATAGACCACTGTCCAGGAGCACTGTCCAATCCCAGACCAGTGTCCAGGAGCACTGTCTAACCCCAGACCAGTGTCAAGGAGCATTGTCCAGTCCTAGACCAGTGTCCAGGAGCACTGTCCAAACCTATATCAGTGTCCAGGAGCACTGTCCAATCCTAGACCAGTGTCCAGGAGCACTGTCCAATCCCAGACCAGTGTCCAGGAGCACTGTCCAATCCTAGACCAGTGTCCAGGAGCACTGTCCAATCCTAGACCAGTGTCCAGGAGCACTCTCTAATCCCAGACCAGTGTCCAGGAGCACTGTCCAATCCCAGACCAGTGTCCAGGAGCATTGTCCAATCCCAGACCAGTGTCCAGGAGCACTGTCCAATTCTAGACCAGTGTCCAGGAGCACTGTCCAATCACAGACCAGTGTCCAGGAGCACTGTCCAATCACAGACCAGTGTCCAGGAGCACTGTCCAATCCCAGACCACTGTTCAGGAGCACTGTCCAATCCTAGACCAGTGTCCAGGAGCACTGTCCATTCCTAGACCAGTGTCCAGGAGCACTGTCCAATCGCAGACCAGTGTCCAGGAGCACTGTCTAATCCCAGACCATTGTCCAGGAGCATTGTCCAATCCAAGACCAGTGTCCAGGACCACTGTCTAATCCCAGACAAGTGTGCAGGAGCACTGTCTAATCCCAGACAAGTCTCCAGGTGCACGGTCCAGTCCCAGACCAGTGTCCAGGAGCACTGTCCAATCCTAGACCAGTGTCCAGGAGCACTGTCCAATCCTAGACCAGTGTCCAGGAGCACTGTCCAATCCCAGACCAGTGTCCAGGAGTACTGTCTAATCCCAGACAAGTGTCCAGGAGCACTGTCTAATCCCAGACAAGTGTCCAGGAGCACTGTCCAGCCCCAGACAAGTGTCCAGGAGCACTGTCCAATCCTAGACCAGTGTCCAGGTGCACTGTCCAATCCTAGACCAGTGTCCAGTAGCACTATCCAATCCTAGACCAGTGTCCATGAGCACTGTCCAATCATAGACCCGTGTCCAGGAGGATTGTCCAATCCTAGACCAGTGTCCAGGAGCACTGTCCAATCCTAGACCAGTGCCCAGGAGCACTGTCCAATCCCAGACCAGTGTCCAGGAGCACTGTCCAATCCTAGACCAGTGTCCAGGAGCACTGTCCAATCCTAGACCAGTGTCCAGGAGCACTGTTCAATCCTAGACCAGTGTCCAGGAGCACTGTCCAGTCCTAGACCAGTGTCCAGGAGCACTGTCCAATCCTAGACCAGTGTCCAGGAGCACTGTCCAATCCTAGACCTGTGTCCAGGAGCACTGTCCAATCCCAGACCAGTGTCCAGGAGCACTGTCCAATCCCACACCAGTGGCCAGGAGCACTGTCCAGTCCTAGACCAGTGTCCAGGAGCACTGTCTAGTCCCAGACCAGTGTCCAGGAGCACTGTCTAATCCCAGACCAGTGTCCAGGAACACTGTCCAATCTTGGACCAGTGTCCAGGAGCACTGTCCAATCCTAGACCAGTGTCCAGGAGCACTGTCCAATCTTAGACCAGTGTCCAGGAGCACTGTCCAATCATAGACCAGTGTCCAGGAGCACTGTCCAATCACAGACCACTGTTCAGGAGCACTGTCTAATCCCAGACCAGTGACCAGGAGCACTGTCCAATCCTAGACCAGTGTCCAGGAGCACTGTCCAATCCTAGACCAGTGTCAAGGAGCACTTTCCAATCCCAGACCAGTGTCCAGGAGCACTGTCCAATCCTAGACCAGTGTCCAGGAGCACTGTCCAATCCTAGACCAGTGTCCAGGAGTACTGTCCAATCACAGACCAGTGTCCTGGAGCACAGTGCAATCACAGACCAGTGTCCAGGAGCACTGTCCAATCACAGTCCAGTGTCCAGGAGCACTGTCTAATCCCAGACCACTGTTCAGGAGCACTGTCCAATCCCAGACCAGTGTCCAGGATCACTGTCCAATCCCAGACCAGTGTCCAGGAGCACTGTCCAATCCTAGACCAGTGTCCAGGAACACTGTCTAATCCCAGACCAGTGTCCAGGAGCACTGTCCAATCCTAGACCAGTGTTCAGGAGCACTGTCCAATCCTAGACCAGCATCCAGGAGTACTGTCCAGTCCTAGACCAGTGTCCAGGAGTACTGTCTAATGCCAGACCAGTGTCCAGGAGCACTGTCTAATCCCAGACCAGTGTCCAGGAGCACTGTCCAATCCTAGACCAGCGTCGAGTAGCACTGTCCAACCCTAGACCAGTATCCAGGAACACTGTCCAGTCCTAGACCAGTGTCCAGGAGCACTGTCCAATCCTAGACCAGTGTCCAGGAGCACTGTCTAATCCCAGACCAGTGTCCAGGAACACTGTGCAATCTTAGACCAGCGTCCAGGAGCACTGTCCGATCCTAGACCAGTGTCGAAGAGCACTGTCCAATCTTAGACCAGTGTCAGGAGCACTGTCCAAACCTAGACCAGTGTCCAGGAGCACTGTCTAATCCCAGACCAGTGTCGAGGAGCACTGTCTAATCCCAGACCAGTGTCCAGGAGCACTGTCCAATCCCAGACCAGTGTCCAGGAGCACTGTCCAATCCTAGACCAGAATCCAGGAGCACTGTCCAATCCCACACCAGTCACCAGGAGCGATGTCTAATCCCAGTCCAGTGTCCAGGAGCACTGTCCACTCCCAGACCAGTGTCCAGGAGCACTGTCTAATCCCAGAACAGTGACCAGGAGCACTGTGTAATCCCAGACCAGTGTCCAGGAGCACTGTCCAGTCCTAGACCAGTGTCCAGGAGCACTGTACAATCCTAGACCAGTGTCTAGGGCCACTGTCCAATCATAGACCAGTGTCCAGGAGCACTGTCCAGTCCTAGACCAGTGTCCAGGGGCACTGTCCAATCCTAGACCAGTGTCCAGGGCCACTGTCCAATCCTAGACCAGTGTCCAGGAGCACTGTCCATTCCCAGACCAGTGTCCAGGAGCACTGTCCAATCCCAGACCAGTGTCCAGGAGCACTGTCCAATCCCAGACCAGTGTCCAGGAGCACTGTCCAACCCCAGACCAGTGTCCTGGAGCAATGTCCAATCCCAGACCAGTGTCCAGGAGCACTGTCTAATCCTAGACCATTGTCCAGGAGCACTGTCCAATCCTAGACCATTGTCCAGGAGCACTGTCCAAACCTAGACCAGTGTTCAGGAGCACTGTCCAATCGCAGACCAGTGTCCAGGAGCACTGTCCAATGCTAGACCAGTGTCCAGGAGCACTGTCCAATCCTAGACCAGTGTCCAGGAGTACTGTCCAATCACAGACCAGTGTTCAGGAGCACTGTGCAATCACAGACCAGTGTCCAGGAGCACTGTCCAATCCCAGACCAGTGTCCAGGAGCACTGTCCAATCCCAGACCACTGTTCAAGAGCACTGTCTAATCGCAGACCAGTGACCAGGAGCACTGTCCAATCCTAGACCAGTGTCCAGGAGCACTGTCTAATCCAAGACCAGTGTCAAGGAGCACTGTCCAATCCCAGACCAGTGTCCAGGAGCACTGTCCAATCCTAGACCAGTGTCCAGGAGCACTGTCCAGTCCTTGACCAGTGTCCAGGAGTACTGTCCAATCACAGACCAGTGTCCAGGAGCACTGTGCAATCACAGACCAGTGTCCAGGAGCACTGTCCAATCACAGTCCAGTGTCCAGGAGAACTGTCTAATCCCAGACCACTGTACAGGAGCACTGTCCAATCCCAGACCAGTGTCCAGGATCACTGTCCAATCCCAGACCAGTGTCGAGGAGCACTGTCCAATCCTAGACCAGTGTCCAGGAACACTGTCTAATCGCAGACCAGTGTCCAGGAGCACTGTCCAATCCTAGACCAGTGTCCAGGAGCACTGTGCAATCCTAGACCAGCATCCAGGAGCACTGTCCAGTCCTAGACCAGTGTGCAGGAGTACTGTCTAATCCCAGACCAGTGTCCAGGAGCACTGTCTAATCCCAGACCAGTGTCCAGGAGCACTGTCCAATCCTAGACCAGTGTCCAGGAGCACTGTCCAATCCTAGACCAGTATCCAGGAGCACTGTCCAGTCCTAGGCCAGTGTCCAGGAGCACTGTCCAATCCTAGACCAGTGTGCAGGAGCACTGTCTAATCCCAGACCAGTGTCCAAGAGCACTGTCCAATCTTAGGCCAGTGTCCAGGAGCACTGTCCAAACCTAGACCAGTGTCCAGGAGCACTGTCCAATCCTGGACCAGTGTCCAAGAGCACTGTCCAATCTTAGACCAGTGTCCAGGAGCACTGTCCAAACCCAGACCAGTGTCCAGGAGCACTGTCCAATCCTAGGCCAGTGTCCAGGAGCACTGTCTAATCCCAGACCAGTGTCCAGGAGCACTGTCGAATCCCAGACCAGTGTCCAGGAGCACTGTCCAATCCCAGACCAGTGTCCAGGAGCACTGTCCAATCCTAGACCAGTTTCCAGGAGCACTGTCCAATACCAGACCAGTCACCAGGAGCACTGTCTAATCCCAGTCCAGTGTCCAGGAGCACTGTCGAATCCCAGACCAGTGTCCAGGAGCGCTGTCCAATCCTAGACCAGTGTCCAGGAGCACTGTCCATTCACAGACCAGTGGCCAGGCGCACTGTCTAATCCCAGATCACTGTTCAGGAGCACTGTCCAATCCCAGACCAGTGTCCAGGAGCACTGTCCAATCCCAGACCACTGTTCAGGAGCATTGTCTAATCCCAGACCAGTGACCAGGAGCACTGTCCAATCCTAGACCAGTGTCCAGGAGCACTGTCCA
Organism: Somniosus microcephalus; assembly: GCF_052327205.1. Taxonomy (NCBI): domain Eukaryota; kingdom Metazoa; phylum Chordata; class Chondrichthyes; order Squaliformes; family Somniosidae; genus Somniosus; species Somniosus microcephalus. The sequence goes on along the minus strand of NC_140998.1, from coordinate 5,788,057 downwards.
ATCCTAGACCATTGTCAAGGAGCACTGTCCAATCCCAGACCAGTGTCCAGGAGCACTGTCCAATCCTAGAGCAGTGTCCAGGAGCACTGTGCAATCCTAGACCAGTGCCCAGGAGTACTGTACAATCACAGACCAGTGTCCAGGAGCACTGTGCAATCACAGACCACTGTTCAGGAGCACTGTCCAATCCCAGACCAGTGTCCAGGATCACTGTCCAATCCCAGACCAGTGTCCAGGAGCATTGTCCAATCCTAGACCAGTGTCCAGGAACACTGTCTAATCCCAGACCAGTTTCCAGGAGCACTGTCCAATCCTAGACCAGTGTCCAGGAGCATTGTCCAATCCTAGACCAGCATCCAGGAGCCCTGTCCAGTCCTAGACCAGTGTCCAGGAGTACTGTCTAATCGCAGACCAGTGTCCAGGAGCACTGTCCAATCCTAGACCAGTATCCAGGAGCACTGTCCAATCCCAGACCAGTCACCGGGAGCACTGTCTAATCCCAGTCCAGTGTCAAGGAGCACTGTCCAATCCCAGACCAGTGTCCAGGAGCGCTGTCCAAACCTAGACCAGTGTCCAGGAGCACTGTCCATTCACAGACCAGTGTCCAGGAGCACTGTCTAATCCCAGACCAGTGTCCAGGAGCGCTGTCCAATCCTAGACCAGTGTCCAGGAGCACTGTCCATTCGCAGACCAGTGTCCAGGAGCACTGTCTAATCCCAGACCAGTGTCCAGGAGCACTGTCCAGTCCTAGACCAGTGTCCAGGAGCACTGTCCAATCCCAGACCAGTGTCCAGGGCCACTGTCCAATCATAGACCAGTGTCCAGGAGCACTGTCCAGTCCTAGACCAGTGTCCAGGAGCACTGTCCAATCCTAGACCAGTGTCCAGGGCCACTGTCCAATCCCAGACCAGTGTCCAGGAGCACTGTCCAATCCCAGACCAGTGTCCAGAAGCAATGTCCAATCCCAGAGCAGTGTCCAGGAGCACTGTCCAATCCCAGACCAGTGTCCAGGAGCACTGTCCAATCCCAGACCAGTGTCCTGGAGCAATGTCCAATGCCAGACCAGTGTCCAGGAGCACTGTCTAATCCTAGACCAATGTCCAGGAGCACTGTCCAATCCTAGACCATTGTCCAGGAGCAGTGTCCAATTCTAGACCAGTCTCCAGGAGCACTGTCCATTCACAGACCAATGTCCAGGAGCACTGTCTAATCCCAGACCACTGTTCAGGAGCACTGTCCAATTCGAGACCAGTGTCCAGGAGCACTGTGCAATCACAGACCACTGTTCAGGAGCACTGTCCAATCCCAGACCAGTGTCCAGGATCACTGTCCAATCCCAGACCAGTGTCCAGGAGCATTGTCCAATCCTAGACCAGTGTCCAGGAACACTGTCTAATCCCAGACCAGTTTCCAGGAGCACTGTCCAATCCTAGACCAGTGTCCAGGAGCATTGTCCAATCCTAGACCAGCATCCAGGAGCCCTGTCCAGTCCTAGACCAGTGTCCAGGAGTACTGTCTAATCGCAGACCAGTGTCCAGGAGCACTGTCCAATCCTAGACCAGTATCCAGGAGCACTGTCCAATCCCAGACCAGTCACCGGGAGCACTGTCTAATCCCAGTCCAGTGTCAAGGAGCACTGTCCAATCCCAGACCAGTGTCCAGGAGCGCTGTCCAAACCTAGACCAGTGTCCAGGAGCACTGTCCATTCACAGACCAGTGTCCAGGAGCACTGTCTAATCCCAGACCAGTGTCCAGGAGCGCTGTCCAATCCTAGACCAGTGTCCAGGAGCACTGTCCATTCGCAGACCAGTGTCCAGGAGCACTGTCTAATCCCAGACCAGTGTCCAGGAGCACTGTCCAGTCCTAGACCAGTGTCCAGGAGCACTGTCCAATCCCAGACCAGTGTCCAGGGCCACTGTCCAATCATAGACCAGTGTCCAGGAGCACTGTCCAGTCCTAGACCAGTGTCCAGGAGCACTGTCCAATCCTAGACCAGTGTCCAGGGCCACTGTCCAATCCCAGACCAGTGTCCAGGAGCACTGTCCAATCCCAGACCAGTGTCCAGAAGCAATGTCCAATCCCAGAGCAGTGTCCAGGAGCACTGTCCAATCCCAGACCAGTGTCCAGGAGCACTGTCCAATCCCAGACCAGTGTCCTGGAGCAATGTCCAATCCCAGACCAGTGTCCAGGAGCACTGTCTAATCCTAGACCAATGTCCAGGAGCACTGTCCAATCCTAGACCATTGTCCAGGAGCAGTGTCCAATTCTAGACCAGTCTCCAGGAGCACTGTCCATTCACAGACCAATGTCCAGGAGCACTGTCTAATCCCAGACCACTGTTCAGGAGCACTGTCCAATTCGAGACCAGTGTCCAGGAGCACTGTCCAATCCCAGGCCACTGTTCAGGAGCACTGTCTAATCCCAGACCAGTGACCAGGAACACTGTCCAATCCTAGACCAGTGTCCAGGAGCACTGTCCAATCCTAGACCAGTGTCAAGGAGCACTGTCCAATCCCAGACCAGTGTCCAGGAGCACTGTCCAATCCTAGACCAGTGTCCAGGAGCAATCTCCAATCCCAGACCACTGTTCAGGAGCACTGTCTAATCCCAGACCAGTGACCAGGAGCACTGTCCAATCCTAGTCCAGTGTACAGGAGCACTGTCCAATCCTAAACCAGTGTCCAGGAGCACTGTCCAATCCCAGACAAGTGTCCAGGAGCACTGTCCAATCCTAGACCAGTGTCCAGGAGCACTGTCCAATCACAGACCAGTGTTCAGGAACACTGTCCAATCACAGACCAGTGTTCAGGAACACTGTGCAATCACAGACCAGTGTCCAGGAGCACTGTCTAATCCCAGACCACTGTTCAGGAGCACTATCCAATCCCAGACCAGTGTCCAAGAGCACTGTCCAATCCTAGACCAGTGTCCAGGAGTACTGTCCAATCCTAGACCAGTGTCCAGGAGCACTGTCCAATCCTAGACCAGTATCCAGGAGCACTGTCCAGTCCTAGACCAGTGTCCAGGAGCATTGTCCAATCCTAGACCAGTGTGCAGGAGCACTGTCTAATCCCAGACCAGTGTCCAGGAACACTGTGCAATCTTAGGCCAGTGTCCAGGAGCACTGTCCAATCCTAGACCAGTATCCAGGAGCACTGTCCAATCTTAGACCAGTGTCCAGGAGCACTGTCCAAACCTAGACCAGTGTCCAGGAACACTGTCCAACCTTAGACCAGTGTCCAGGAGCACTGTCCAATCCTAGACCAGTGTCCAGGAGCACTGTCCAATCTTAGACCAGTGTCCAGGAGCACTGTCCAATCCTAGACCAGTGTCCAGGAGCACTGTCCATTCCTAGGCCAGTGTCCAGAAGCACTGTCTAATCCCAGACCAGTGTCCAGGAGCACTGTCAAATCCCAGACCAGTGTCCAAGAGCACTGTCCAATCCCAGACCAGTGTCCAGGAGCACTGTCCAATCCTAGACCAGTGTCCAGGAGCACTGTCCAATCCCAGACCAGTCTCCAGGAGCACTGTCTAATCCCAGTCCAGTGTCCAGGAGCACTGTCCAATCCCAGACCAGTGTCCAGGAGCACTGTCTAATCCCAGACCAGTGTCCAGGAGCACTGTCTAATCCCAGACCAGTGTCCAGGAGCACTGTCCATTCCTAGACCAGTGTCCAGGAGCACTGTCCAATCCTAGAGCAGTGTCCAGGGCCACTGTCCAATCCCAGACCAGTGTCCAGGAGCACTGTCCAGTCCTAGACCAGTGTCCAGGAGCACTGTCCAATCCTAGACCAGTGTCCAGGGCCACTGTCCAATCCCAGACCAGTGTCCAGGAGCACTGTCCAATCCCAGACCAGTGTCCAGAAGCAATGTCCAATCCCAGAGCAGTGTCCAGGAGCACTGTCCAATCCCAGACCAGTGTCCAGGAGCACTGTCCAATCCCAGACCAGTGTCCTGGAGCAATGTCCAATCCCAGACCAGTGTCCAGGAGCACTGTCTAATCCTAGACCAATGTCCAGGAGCACTGTCCAATCCTAGACCATTGTCCAGGAGCAGTGTCCAATTCTAGACCAGTCTCCAGGAGCACTGTCCATTCACAGACCAATGTCCAGGAGCACTGTCTAATCCCAGACCACTGTTCAGGAGCACTGTCCAATTCGAGACCAGTGTCCAGGAGCACTGTGCAATCACAGACCACTGTTCAGGAGCACTGTCCAATCCCAGACCAGTGTCCAGGATCACTGTCCAATCCCAGACCAGTGTCCAGGAGCATTGTCCAATCCTAGACCAGTGTCCAGGAACACTGTCTAATCCCAGACCAGTTTCCAGGAGCACTGTCCAATCCTAGACCAGTGTCCAGGAGCATTGTCCAATCCTAGACCAGCATCCAGGAGCCCTGTCCAGTCCTAGACCAGTGTCCAGGAGTACTGTCTAATCGCAGACCAGTGTCCAGGAGCACTGTCCAATCCTAGACCAGTATCCAGGAGCACTGTCCAATCCCAGACCAGTCACCGGGAGCACTGTCTAATCCCAGTCCAGTGTCAAGGAGCACTGTCCAATCCCAGACCAGTGTCCAGGAGCGCTGTCCAAACCTAGACCAGTGTCCAGGAGCACTGTCCATTCACAGACCAGTGTCCAGGAGCACTGTCTAATCCCAGACCAGTGTCCAGGAGCGCTGTCCAATCCTAGACCAGTGTCCAGGAGCACTGTCCATTCGCAGACCAGTGTCCAGGAGCACTGTCTAATCCCAGACCAGTGTCCAGGAGCACTGTCCAGTCCTAGACCAGTGTCCAGGAGCACTGTCCAATCCCAGACCAGTGTCCAGGGCCACTGTCCAATCATAGACCAGTGTCCAGGAGCACTGTCCAGTCCTAGACCAGTGTCCAGGAGCACTGTCCAATCCTAGACCAGTGTCCAGGGCCACTGTCCAATCCCAGACCAGTGTCCAGGAGCACTGTCCAATCCCAGACCAGTGTCCAGAAGCAATGTCCAATCCCAGAGCAGTGTCCAGGAGCACTGTCCAATCCCAGACCAGTGTCCAGGAGCACTGTCCAATCCCAGACCAGTGTCCTGGAGCAATGTCCAATCCCAGACCAGTGTCCAGGAGCACTGTCTAATCCTAGACCAATGTCCAGGAGCACTGTCCAATCCTAGACCATTGTCCAGGAGCAGTGTCCAATTCTAGACCAGTCTCCAGGAGCACTGTCCATTCACAGACCAATGTCCAGGAGCACTGTCTAATCCCAGACCACTGTTCAGGAGCACTGTCCAATTCGAGACCAGTGTCCAGGAGCACTGTCCAATCCCAGGCCACTGTTCAGGAGCACTGTCTAATCCCAGACCAGTGACCAGGAACACTGTCCAATCCTAGACCAGTGTCCAGGAGCACTGTCCAATCCTAGACCAGTGTCAAGGAGCACTGTCCAATCCCAGACCAGTGTCCAGGAGCACTGTCCAATCCTAGACCAGTGTCCAGGAGCAATCTCCAATCCCAGACCACTGTTCAGGAGCACTGTCTAATCCCAGACCAGTGACCAGGAGCACTGTCCAATCCTAGTCCAGTGTACAGGAGCACTGTCCAATCCTAAACCAGTGTCCAGGAGCACTGTCCAATCCCAGACAAGTGTCCAGGAGCACTGTCCAATCCTAGACCAGTGTCCAGGAGCACTGTCCAATCACAGACCAGTGTTCAGGAACACTGTCCAATCACAGACCAGTGTTCAGGAACACTGTGCAATCACAGACCAGTGTCCAGGAGCACTGTCTAATCCCAGACCACTGTTCAGGAGCACTATCCAATCCCAGACCAGTGTCCAAGAGCACTGTCCAATCCTAGACCAGTGTCCAGGAGTACTGTCCAATCCTAGACCAGTGTCCAGGAGCACTGTCCAATCCTAGACCAGTATCCAGGAGCACTGTCCAGTCCTAGACCAGTGTCCAGGAGCATTGTCCAATCCTAGACCAGTGTGCAGGAGCACTGTCTAATCCCAGACCAGTGTCCAGGAACACTGTGCAATCTTAGGCCAGTGTCCAGGAGCACTGTCCAATCCTAGACCAGTATCCAGGAGCACTGTCCAATCTTAGACCAGTGTCCAGGAGCACTGTCCAAACCTAGACCAGTGTCCAGGAACACTGTCCAACCTTAGACCAGTGTCCAGGAGCACTGTCCAATCCTAGACCAGTGTCCAGGAGCACTGTCCAATCTTAGACCAGTGTCCAGGAGCACTGTCCAATCCTAGACCAGTGTCCAGGAGCACTGTCCATTCCTAGGCCAGTGTCCAGAAGCACTGTCTAATCCCAGACCAGTGTCCAGGAGCACTGTCAAATCCCAGACCAGTGTCCAAGAGCACTGTCCAATCCCAGACCAGTGTCCAGGAGCACTGTCCAATCCTAGACCAGTGTCCAGGAGCACTGTCCAATCCCAGACCAGTCTCCAGGAGCACTGTCTAATCCCAGTCCAGTGTCCAGGAGCACTGTCCAATCCCAGACCAGTGTCCAGGAGCACTGTCTAATCCCAGACCAGTGACCAGGAGCACTGTCTAATCCCAGACCAGTGTCCAGGAGCACTGTCCATTCCTAGACCAGTGTCCAGGAGCACTGTCCAATCCTAGAGCAGTGTCCAGGGCCACTGTCCAATCCTAGGCCAGTGTCCAGGAGCACTGTCCAGTCCTAGACCAGTGTCCTGGAGCACTGTCCAATCCTAGACCAGTGTCCAGGGCCACTGACCAATCCCAGGTCAGTGTCCAGGAGCACTGTCCAATCCCAGACCAGTGTCAAGGAGCACTGTCCAATCCCAGACCAGTGTCCAGGAGCACTGTCTAATCCCAGACCAGTGACCAGGAGCACTGTCCCGTCCCAGACCAGTGTCCAGGAGCACTGTCCAATCCCAGACCTGTGTCCAGGAGCACTGTCCAATCCCAGACCCGTGTCCAGGAGCACTGTCCAATCCCAGACCAGTGTCCAGGAGCACTGTCTAATCCTAGACCAGTGGCCAGGAGCACTGTCCAATCCAAACCAGTGTCCAGGAGCACTGTCCAATCCTAGACCAGTGTCCATGACCACTGTCCAATCCTAGACCAGTGTCCAGGAGCACTGTCCAATCCTAGACCAGTGTCCAGGAGCACTGTCCAATCCTAGACCAGTGTCCAGGAGCACTGTCCAATCCCAGACCAGTGTCCAGGAGCACTGTCCAGTCCTAGACCAGTGTCCAGGAGCACTGTCCAATCCTAGACCAGTGTCCAGGAGCACTGTCCAATCCTAGACCTGTGTCCAGGAGCACTGTCCAATCCCAGACCAGTGTCCAGGAGCACTGTCCAATCCCACACCAGTGTCCAGGAGCACTGTCCAATCCCAGACCAGTGACCAAGAGCACTGTCCAATCCTAGACCAGTGTCCAGGAGCACTGTCCAATCCTAGACCAGTATCCAGGAGCACTGTCCAGTCCTAGACCAGTGTCCAGGAGCACTGTCTAGTCCCAGACCAGTGTCCAGGAGCACTGTCTAATCCCAGACCAGTGTCCAGGAACACTGTCCAATCTTGGACCAGTGTCCAGGAGCACTGTCCAATCCTAGACCAGTGTCCAGGAGCACTGTCCAATCTTAGACCAGTGTCCAGGAGCACTGTCCAATCATAGACCAGTGTCCAGGAGCACTGTCCAATCCTAGACCAGTGTCCAGGAGCACTGTCCAATCATAGACCAGTGTCCAGGAGCACTGTCCAATCACAGACCAGTGTCCAGGAGCACTGTCCAATCCCAGACCACTGTTCAGGAGCACTGTCCAATCCCAGAGCAGTGTCCAGGAGCACTGTCCAACCCCAGACCAGTGTCCAGGAGCGCTGTCAAATCCTAGACCAGCGTCCAGGAGCACTGTCCAATCCCAGACCAGTGTTCAGGAGCACTGTCTAATCCCAGTCCAGTGCCCAGGAGCACTGTTTAATCCCAGACCAGTGTGCAGGAGCACTGTCTAATCACAGACCAGTGTCCAGGAGCACTGTCCAGTCCTAGACCAGTGTCCACGAGCACTGTCCAATCCTAGACCAGTGTCCAGGGCCACTGTCCAATCATAGACCAGTGTCCAGGAGCACTGTCCAGTCCTAGACCAATGTCCAGGAGCACTGTCCAATCCTAGACCAGTGTCCAGGGCCACTGTCCAATCCCAGACCAGTGTCCAGGAGCACTGTCCAATCCCAGACCAGTGACCAGGAGCACTGTCCAATCCTAAACCAGTGTCCAGGAGCACTGTCCAATCCTAGACCAGTGTCCAGGAGCACTGTCCAATCCCAGACCAGTGTCCAGGAGAACTGTCTAATCCCAGACCACTGTACAGGAGCACTGTGCAATCACAGACCAGTGTCCAGGAGCACTGTCCAATCACAGTCCAGTGTCCAGGAGAACTGTCTAATCCCAGACCACTGTACAGGAGCACTGTCCAATCCCAGACCAGTGTCCAGGATCACTGTCCAATCCCAGACCAGTGTCGAGGAGCACTGTCCAATCCTAGACCAGTGTCCAGGAACACTGTCTAATCGCAGACCAGTGTCCAGGAGCACTGTCCAATCCTAGACCAGTGTCCAGGAGCACTGTGCAATCCTAGACCAGCATCCAGGAGCACTGTCCAGTCCTAGACCAGTGTGCAGGAGTACTGTCTAATCCCAGACCAGCGTCCAGGAGCACTGTCCAATCCCAGACCAGTGTTCAGGAGCACTGTCTAATCCCAGTCCAGTGCCCAGGAGCACTGTTTAATCCCAGACCAGTGTGCAGGAGCACTGTCCAGGAGCACTGTCCAGTCCTAGACCAGTGTCCACGAGCACTGTCCAATCCTAGTCCAGTGTCCAGGGCCACTGTCCAATCATAGACCAGTGTCCAGGAGCATTGTCCAGTCCTAGACCAATGTCCAGGAGCACTGTCCAATCCTAGACCAGTGTCCAGGGCCACTGTCCAATCCCAGACCAGTGTCCAGGAGCACTGTCCAATCCCAGAACAGTGTCCTGGAGCACTGTCCAATCCCAGACCAGTGTCCTGGAGCAACGTCCAATCCCAGACCAGTGTCCAGGAGCACTGTCTATTCCTAGACAAATGTCCAGGAGCACTGTCCAATCCTAGACCAGTGTCCAGGAGCACTGTCCAATCCTAGACCAGTGTCCAGGAGCACTGTCCATTCACAGACCAGTGTCGAGGAGCACTGTCTAATCCCAGACCACTGTTCAGGAGCACTGTCCAATCCCAGACCAGTGTCCAGGAGCACTGTCCAATCCCAGACCACTGTTCAGGAGCACTGTCTAATCCCAGACCAGTGACCAGGAGCACTGTCCAATCCTAGACCAGTGTCCAGGAGCACTGTCCAATCCTAGACCAGTGTCAAGGAGCACTTTCCAATCCCAGACCAGTGTCCAGGAGCACTGTCCAATCCTAGACCAGTGTCCAGGAGCACTGTCCAATCCTAGACCAGTGTCCAGGAGTACTGTCCAATCACAGACCAGTGTCCTGGAGCACAGTGCAATCACAGACCAGTGTCCAGGAGCACTGTCCAATCACAGTCCAGTGTCCAGGAGCACTGTCTAATCCCAGACCACTGTTCAGGAGCACTGTCCAATCCCAGACCAGTGTCCAGGATCACTGTCCAATCCCAGACCAGTGTCCAGGAGCACTGTCCAATCCTAGACCAGTGTCCAGGAACACTGTCTAATCCCAGACCAGTGTCCAGGAGCACTGTCCAATCCTAGACCAGTGTTCAGGAGCACTGTCCAATCCTAGACCAGCATCCAGGAGTACTGTCCACTCCTAGACCAGTGTCCAGGAGTACTGTCTAATGCCAGACCAGTGTCCAGGAGCACTGTCTAATCCCAGACCAGTGTCCAGGAGCACTGTCCAATCCTAGACCAGCGTCGAGGAGCACTGTCCAACCCTAGACCAGTATCCAGGAACACTGTCCAGTCCTAGACCAGTGTCCAGGAGCACTGTCCAATCCTAGACCAGTGTCCAGGAGCACTGTCTAATCCCAGACCAGTGTCCAGGAACACTGTGCAATCTTAGACCAGCGTCCAGGAGCACAGTCCGATCCTAGACCAGTGTCGAAGAGCACTGTCCAATCTTAGACCAGTGTCAGGAGCACTGTCCAAACCTAGACCAGTGTCCAGGAACATTGTCCAATCTTAGACCAGTGTCCAGGAGCACTGTCCAATCCTAGACCAGTGTCCAGGAGCACTGTCCAATCCTAGACCAGTGTCCAGGAGCACTGACTAATCCCAGACCAGTGTCGAGGAGCACTGTCTAATCCCAGACCAGTGTCCAGGAGCACTGTCCAATCCCAGACCAGTGTCCAGGAGCACTGTCCAATCCTAGACCAGAATCCAGGAGCACTGTCCAATCCCACACCAGTCACCAGGAGCACTGTCTAATCCCAGTCCAGTGTCCAGGAGCACTGTCCACTCCCAGACCAGTGTGCAGGAGCACTGTCCAGGAGCACTGTCCAGTCCTAGACCAGTGTCCACGAGCACTGTCCAATCCTAGACCAGTGTCCAGGGCCACTGTCCAATCATAGACCAGTGTCCAGGAGCATTGTCCAGTCCTAGACCAATGTCCAGGAGCACTGTCCAATCCTAGACCAGTGTCCAGGGCCACTGTCCAATCCCAGACCAGTGTCCAGGAGCACTGTCCAATCCCAGAACAGTGTCCTGGAGCACGGTCCAATCCTAGACCAGTGTCCAGGAGCACTGTCCAATCCTAGACCAGTGTCCAGGAGCACTGTCCATTCACAGACCAGTGTCGAGGAGCACTGTCTAATCCCAGACCACTGTTCAGGAGCACTGTCCAATCCCAGACCAGTGTCCAGGAGCACTGTCCAATCCCAGACCACTGTTCAGGAGCACTGTCTAATCCCAGACCAGTGACCAGGAGCACTGTCCAATCCTAGACCAGTGTCCAGGAGCACTGTCCAATCCTAGACCAGTGTCAAGGAGCACTTTCCAATCCCAGACCAGTGTCCAGGAGCACTGTCCAATCCTAGACCAGTGTCCAGGAGCACTGTCCAATCCTAGACCAGTGTCCAGGAGTACTGTCCAATCACAGACCAGTGTCCTGGAGCACAGTGCAATCACAGACCAGTGTCCAGGAGCACTGTCCAATCACAGTCCAGTGTCCAGGAGCACTGTCTAATCCCAGACCACTGTCCAGGAGTACTGTCCAATCACAGACCAGTGTCCTGGAGCACAGTGCAATCACAGACCAGTGTCCAGGAGCCCTGTCCAATCACAGTCCAGTGTCCAGGAGCACTGTCTAATCCCAGACCACTGTTCAGGAGCACTGTCCAATCCCAGACCAGTGTCCTGGAGCAACGTCCAATCCCAGACCAGTGTCCAGGAGCACTGTCTATTCCTAGACAAATGTCCAGGAGCACTGTCCAATCCTAGACCAGTGTCCAGGAGCACTGTCCAATCCTAGACCAGTGTCCAGGAGCACTGTCCATTCACAGACCAGTGTCGAGGAGCACTGTCTAATCCCAGACCACTGTTCAGGAGCACTGTCCAATCCCAGACCAGTGTCCAGGAGCACTGTCCAATCCCAGACCACTGTTCAGGAGCACTGTCTAATCCCAGACCAGTGACCAGGAGCACTGTCCAATCCTAGACCAGTGTCCAGGAGCACTGTCCAATCCTAGACCAGTGTCAAGGAGCACTTTCCAATCCCAGACCAGTGTCCAGGAGCACTGTCCAATCCTAGACCAGTGTCCAGGAGCACTGTCCAATCCTAGACCAGTGTCCAGGAGTACTGTCCAATCACAGACCAGTGTCCTGGAGCACAGTGCAATCACAGACCAGTGTCCAGGAGCACTGTCCAATCACAGTCCAGTGTCCAGGAGCACTGTCTAATCCCAGACCACTGTTCAGGAGCACTGTCCAATCCCAGACCAGTGTCCAGGATCACTGTCCAATCCCAGACCAGTGTCCAGGAGCACTGTCCAATCCTAGACCAGTGTCCAGGAACACTGTCTAATCCCAGACCAGTGTCCAGGAGCACTGTCCAATCCTAGACCAGTGTTCAGGAGCACTGTCCAATCCTAGACCAGCATCCAGGAGTACTGTCCACTCCTAGACCAGTGTCCAGGAGTACTGTCTAATGCCAGACCAGTGTCCAGGAGCACTGTCTAATCCCAGACCAGTGTCCAGGAGCACTGTCCAATCCTAGACCAGCGTCGAGGAGCACTGTCCAACCCTAGACCAGTATCCAGGAACACTGTCCAGTCCTAGACCAGTGTCCAGGAGCACTGTCCAATCCTAGACCAGTGTCCAGGAGCACTGTCTAATCCCAGACCAGTGTCCAGGAACACTGTGCAATCTTAGACCAGCGTCCAGGAGCACAGTCCGATCCTAGACCAGTGTCGAAGAGCACTGTCCAATCTTAGACCAGTGTCAGGAGCACTGTCCAAACCTAGACCAGTGTCCAGGAACATTGTCCAATCTTAGACCAGTGTCCAGGAGCACTGTCCAATCCTAGACCAGTGTCCAGGAGCACTGTCCAATCCTAGACCAGTGTCCAGGAGCACTGACTAATCCCAGACCAGTGTCGAGGAGCACTGTCTAATCCCAGACCAGTGTCCAGGAGCACTGTCCAATCCCAGACCAGTGTCCAGGAGCACTGTCCAATCCTAGACCAGAATCCAGGAGCACTGTCCAATCCCACACCAGTCACCAGGAGCACTGTCTAATCCCAGTCCAGTGTCCAGGAGCACTGTCCACTCCCAGACCAGTGTGCAGGAGCACTGTCCAGGAGCACTGTCCAGTCCTAGACCAGTGTCCACGAGCACTGTCCAATCCTAGACCAGTGTCCAGGGCCACTGTCCAATCATAGACCAGTGTCCAGGAGCATTGTCCAGTCCTAGACCAATGTCCAGGAGCACTGTCCAATCCTAGACCAGTGTCCAGGGCCACTGTCCAATCCCAGACCAGTGTCCAGGAGCACTGTCCAATCCCAGAACAGTGTCCTGGAGCACGGTCCAATCCTAGACCAGTGTCCAGGAGCACTGTCCAATCCTAGACCAGTGTCCAGGAGCACTGTCCATTCACAGACCAGTGTCGAGGAGCACTGTCTAATCCCAGACCACTGTTCAGGAGCACTGTCCAATCCCAGACCAGTGTCCAGGAGCACTGTCCAATCCCAGACCACTGTTCAGGAGCACTGTCTAATCCCAGACCAGTGACCAGGAGCACTGTCCAATCCTAGACCAGTGTCCAGGAGCACTGTCCAATCCTAGACCAGTGTCAAGGAGCACTTTCCAATCCCAGACCAGTGTCCAGGAGCACTGTCCAATCCTAGACCAGTGTCCAGGAGCACTGTCCAATCCTAGACCAGTGTCCAGGAGTACTGTCCAATCACAGACCAGTGTCCTGGAGCACAGTGCAATCACAGACCAGTGTCCAGGAGCACTGTCCAATCACAGTCCAGTGTCCAGGAGCACTGTCTAATCCCAGACCACTGTCCAGGAGTACTGTCCAATCACAGACCAGTGTCCTGGAGCACAGTGCAATCACAGACCAGTGTCCAGGAGCCCTGTCCAATCACAGTCCAGTGTCCAGGAGCACTGTCTAATCCCAGACCACTGTTCAGGAGCACTGTCCAATCCCAGACCAGTGTCCAGGAGCACTGTCCAATCCTAGACCAGTGTCCAGGAACACTGTCTAATCCCAGACCAGTGTCCAGGAGCACTGTCCAATCCTAGACCAGTGTTCAGGAGCACTGTCCAATCCTAGACCAGCATCCAGGAGTACTGTCCACTCCTAGACCAGTGTCCAGGAGTACTGTCTAATGCCAGACCAGTGTCCAGGAGCACTGTCTAATCCCAGACCAGTGTCCAGGAACACTGTCCAATCCTAGACCAGCGTCGAGGAGCACTGTCCAACCCTAGACCAGTATCCAGGAACACTGTCCAGTCCTAGACCAGTGTCCAGGAGCACTGTCCAATCCTAGACCAGTGTCCAGGAGCACTGTCTAATCCCAGACCAGTGTCCAGGAACACTGTGCAATCTTAGACCAGCGTCCAGGAGCACAGTCCGATCCTAGACCAGTGTCGAAGAGCACTGTCCAATCTTAGACCAGTGTCAGGAGCACTGTCCAATCCTAGACCAGTGTCCAGGAGCACTGTCCAATCCTAGACCAGTGTCCAGGAGCACTGTCCAATCCTAGACCAGTGTCAGGAGCACTGTCCAATCCTAGACCAGTGTCCAGGAACATTGTCCAATCTTAGACCAGTGTCCAGGAGCACTGTCCAATCCTAGACCAGTGTCCAGGAGCACTGTCCAATCCTAGACCAGTGTCAGGAGCACTGTCCAATCCTAGACCAGTGTCCAGGAACATTGTCCAATCTTAGACCAGTGTCCAGGAGCACTGTCCAATCCTAGACCAGTGTCCAGGAGCACTGTCCAATCCTAGACCAGTGTCCAGGAGCACTGTCTAATCCCAGACCAGTGTCGAGGAGCACTGTCTAATCCCAGACCAGTGTCCAGGAGCACTGTCCAATCCCAGACCAGTGTCCAGGAGCACTGTCCAATCCTAGACCAGAATCCAGGAGCACTGTCCAATCCCACACCAGTCACCAGGAGCACTGTCTAATCCCAGTCCAGTGTCCAGGAGCACTGTCCACTCCCAGAACAGTGTCCAGGAGCACTGTCTAATCCCAGAACAGTGACCAGGAGCACTGTCTAATCCCAGACCAGTGTCCAGGAGCACTGTCCAGTCCTAGACCAGTGTCCAGGAGCACTGTACAATCCTAGACCAGTGTCTAGGGCCACTGTCCAATCATAGACCAGTGTCCAGGAGCACTGTCCAGTCCTAGACCAGTGTCCAGGGGCCCTGTCCAATCCTAGACCAGTGTCCAGGGCCACTGTCCAATCCTAGACCAGTGTCCAGGAGCACTGTCCAATCCCAGACCAGTGTCCAGGAGCACTGTCCAATCCCAGACCAGTGTCCAGGAGCACTGTCCAACCCCAGACCAGTGTCCTGGAGCAATGTCCAATCCCAGACCAGTGTCCAGGAGCACTGTCTAATCCTAGACCATTGTCCAGGAGCACGGTCCAATCCTAGACCATTGTCCAGGAGCACTGTCCAAACCTAGACCAGTGTCCAGGAGCACTGTCCAATCGCAGACCAGTGTCCAGGAGCACTGTCCAATGCTAGACCAGTGTCCAGGAGCACTGTCCAATCCTAGACCAGTGTCCAGGAGTACTGTCCAATCACAGACCAGTGTTCAGGAGCACTGTGCAATCACAGACCAGTGTCCAGGAGCACTGTCCAATCCCACACCAGTGTCCAGGAGCACTGTCCAATCCCAGACCACTGTTCAAGAGCACTGTCTAATCGCAGACCAGTGACCAGGAGCACTGTCCAATCCTAGACCAGTGTCCAGGAGCACTGTCTAATCCTAGACCAGTGTCAAGGAGCACTGTCCAATCCCAGACCAGTGTCCAGGAGCACTGTCCAATCCTAGACCAGTGTCCAGGAGCACTGTCCAGTCCTTGACCAGTGTCCAGGAGTACTGTCCAATCACAGACCAGTGTCCAGGAGCACTGTGCAATCACAGACCAGTGTCCAGGAGCACTGTCCAATCACAGTCCAGTGTCCAGGAGAACTGTCTAATCCCAGACCACTGTACAGGAGCACTGTCCAATCCCAGACCAGTGTCCAGGATCACTGTCCAATCCCAGACCAGTGTCGAGGAGCACTGTCCAATCCTAGACCAGTGTCCAGGAACACTGTCTAATCGCAGACCAGTGTCCAGGAGCACTGTCCAATCCTAGACCAGTGTCCAGGAGCACTGTGCAATCCTAGACCAGCATCCAGGAGCACTGTCCAGTCCTAGACCAGTGTGCAGGAGTACTGTCCAATCCTAGACCAGTGTCCAGGAGCACTGTCCAATCCTAGACCAGTATCCAGGAGCACTGTCCAGTCCTAGACCAGTGTCCAGGAGCACTGTCCAATCCTAGACCAGTGTGCAGGAGCACTGTCTAATCCCAGACCAGTGTCCAAGAGCACTGTCCAATCTTAGGCCAGTGTCCAGGAGCACTGTCCAAACCTAGACCAGTGTCCAGGAGCACTGTCCAATCCTGGACCAGTGTCCAAGAGCACTGTCCAATCTTAGACCAGTGTCCAGGAGCACTGTCCAAACCCAGACCAGTGTCCAGGAGCACTGTCCAATCCTAGGCCAGTGTCCAGGAGCACTGTCTAATCCCAGACTAGTGTCCAGGAGCACTGTCTAATCCCAGACCAGTGTCCAGGAGCACTGTCCAATCCCAGACCAGTGTCCAGGAGCACTGTCCAATCCTCGACCAGTTTTCAGGAGCACTGTCCAATACCAGACCAGTCACCAGGAGCACTGTCTAATCCCAGTCCAGTGTCCAGGAGCACTGTCGAATCCCAGACCAGTGTCCAGGAGCGCTGTCCAATCCTAGACCAGTGTCCAGGAGCACTGTCCATTCACAGATCAGTGTCCAGGCGCACTGTCTAATCCCAGATCACTGTTCAGGAGCACTGTCCAATCCCAGACCAGTGTCCAGGAGCACTGTCCAATCCCAGACCACTGTTCAGGAGCATTGTCTAATCCCAGACCAGTGACCAGGAGCACTGTCCAATCCTAGACCAGTGTCCAGGAGCACTGTCCAATCCTAGACCAGTGTCAAGGAGCACTGTCCAATCCCAGACCAGTGTCCAGGAGCACTGTCCAATCCTAGAGCAGTGTCCAGGAGCACTGTGCAATCCTCGACCAGTGCCCAGGAGTACTGTACAATCACAGACCAGTGTCCAGGAGCACTGTGCAATCACAGACCACTGTTCAGGAGCACTGTCTAATCCCAGACCAGTGTCCAGGAGCACTGTCCAGTCCTAGACCAGTGTCCAGGAGCACTGTCCAATCCCAGACCAGTGTCCAGGGCCACTGTCCAATCATAGACCAGTGTCCAGGAGCACTGTCCAGTCCTAGACCAGTGTCCAGGAGCACTGTCCAATCCTAGACCAGTGTCCAGGGCCACTGTCCAATCCCAGACCAGTGTCCAGGAGCACTGTCCAATCCCAGACCAGTGTCCAGAAGCACTGTCCAATCCCAGAGCAGTGTCCAGGAGCACTGTCCAATCCCAGACCAGTGTACAGGAGCACTGTCCAATCCCAGACCAGTGTCCTGGAGCAATGTCCAATCCCAGACCAGTGTCCAGGAGCACTGTCTAATCCTAGACCAATGTCCAGGAGCACTGTCCAATCCTAGACCATTGTCCAGGAGCAGTGTCCAAACCTAGACCAGTGTCCAGGAGCACAGTCCATTCACAGACCAGTGTCCAGGAGCACTGTCTAATCCCAGACCACTGTTCAGGAGCACTGTCCAATCCCAGACCAGTGTCCAGGAGCACTGTCCAATCCCAGACCACTGTTCAGGAGCACTGTCTAATTCCAGACCAGTGTCCAGGAGCACTGTACAATCCTAGACCAGTGTCCAGGAGCACTGTCCAATCCGAGACCAGTGTCCAGGAGCAATGTCCAATCCCAGACCAGTTTCCAGGAGCACTGTCCAATCCTAGACCAGTGTCCAGGAGCAATGTCCAATCCTAGACCAGTGTCCAGGAGCACTGTCCATTCACAGACCAATGTCCAGGAGCACTGTTTAATCCCAGACCACTGTTCAGGAGCACTGTCCAATTCGAGACCAGTGTCCAGGAGCACTGTCCAATCCCAGGCCACAGTTCAGGAGCACTGTCTAATCCCAGACCAGTGACCAGGAGCACTGTCCAATCCTAGACCAGTGTCCAGGAGCACTGTCCAATCCTAGACCAGTGTCAAGGAGCACTGTCCAATCCCAGACCAGTGTCCAGGAGCACTGTCCAATCCTAGACCAGTGTCCAGGAGCACTCTCCAATCCCAGACCACTGTTCAGGACCACTGTCTAATCCCAGACCAGTGACCAGGAGCACTGTCCAATCCTAGTCCAGTGTACAGGAGCACTGTCCAATCCTAAACCAGTGTCCAGGAGCACTGTCCAATCCTAGACCAGTGTCCAGGAGCACTGTCCAATCACAGACCAGTGTTCAGGAACACTGTCCAATCACAGACCAGTGTTCAGGAACACTGTGCAATCACAGACCAGTGTCCAGGAGCACTGTCTAATCCCAGACCACTGTTCAGGAGCACTATCCAATCCCAGACCAGTGTCCAAGAGCACTGTCCAATCCTAGACCAGTGTCCAGGAGTACTGTCCAATCCTAGACCAGTGTCCAGGAGCACTGTCCAATCCTAGACCAGTATCCAGGAGCACTGTCCAGTCCTAGACCAGTGTCCAGGAGCATTGTCCAATCCTAGACCAGTGTGCAGGAGCACTGTCTAATCCCAGACCAGTGTCCAGGAACACTGTGCAATCTTAGACCAGTGTCCAGGAGCACTGTCCAATCCTAGACCAGTATCCAGGAGCACTGTCCAATCTTAGACCAGTGTCCAGGAGCACTGTCCAAACCTAGGCCAGTGTCCAGGAACAATGTCCAACCTTAGACCAGTGTCCAGGAGCACTGTCCAATCCTAGACCAGTGTCCAGGAGCACTGTCCAATCTTAGACCAGTGTCCAGGAGCACTGTCCAATCCTAGACCAGTGTCCAGGAGCACTGTCCATTCCTAGACCAGTGTCCAGGAGCACTGTCTAATCCCAGACCAGTGTCCAGGAGCACTGTCAAATCCCAGACCAGTGTCCAAGAGCACTGTCCAATCCCAGACCAGTGTCCAGGAGCACTGTCCAATCCTAGACCAGTGTCCAGGAGCACTGTCCAATCCCAGACCAGTCTCCAGGAGCACTGTCTAATCCCAGTCCAGTGTCCAGGAGCACTGTCCAATCCCAGACCAGTGTCCAGGAGCACTGTCTAATCCCAGACCAGTGACCAGGAGCACTGTCTAATCCCAGACCAGTGTCCAGGAGCACTGTCCATTCCTAGACCAGTGTCCAGGAGCACTGTCCAATCCTAGAGCAGTGTCCAGGGCCACTGTCCAATCCTAGGCCAGTGTCCAGGAGCACTGTCCAGTCCTAGACCAGTGTCCTGGAGCACTTTCCAATCCTAGACCAGTGTCCAGGGCCACTGACCAATCCCAGGTCAGTGTCCAGGAGCACTGTCCAATCCCAGACCAGTGTCAAGGAGCACTGTCCAATCCCAGACCAGTGTCCAGAAGCACTGTCCAATCTTAGACCAGTGTCCAGGAGCACTGTCCAATCCTAGACCAGTGTCCAGGAGCACTGTCCATTCCTAGACCAGTGTCCAGGAGCACTGTCTAATCCCAGACCAGTGTCCAGGAGCACTGTCAAATCCCAGACCAGTGTCCAAGAGCACTGTCCAATCCCAGACCAGTGTCCAGGAGCACTGTCCAATCCTAGACCAGTGTCCAGGAGCACTGTCCAATCCCAGACCAGTCTCCAGGAGCACTGTCTAATCCCAGTCCAGTGTCCAGGAGCACTGTCCAATCCCAGACCAGTGTCCAGGAGCACTGTCTAATCCCAGACCAGTGACCAGGAGCACTGTCTAATCCCAGACCAGTGTCCAGGAGCACTGTCCATTCCTAGACCAGTGTCCAGGAGCACTGTCCAATCCTAGAGCAGTGTCCAGGGCCACTGTCCAATCCTAGGCCAGTGTCCAGGAGCACTGTCCAGTCCTAGACCAGTGTCCTGGAGCACTTTCCAGTCCTAGACCAGTGTCCAGGGCCACTGACCAATCCCAGGTCAGTGTCCAGGAGCACTGTCCAATCCCAGACCAGTGTCAAGGAGCACTGTCCAATCCCAGACCAGTGTCCAGGAGCACTGTCTCATCCCAGACCAGTGACCAGGAGCACTGTCCCGTCCCAGACCAGTGTCCAGGAGCACTGTCCAATCCCAGACCTGTGTCCAGGAGCACTGTCCAATCCCAGACCAGTGTCCAGGAGCACTGTCCAATCCCAGACCAGTGTCCAGGAGCACTGTCTAATCCTAGACCAGTGGCCAGGAGCACTGTCCAATCCAAACCAGTGTCCAGGAGCACTGTCCAATCCTAGACCAGTGTCCATGACCACTGTCCAATCCTAGACCAGTGTCCAGGAGCACTGTCCAATCCTAGACCAGTGTCCAGGAGCACTGTCCAATCCTAGACCAGTGTCCAGGAGCACTGTCCAATCCCAGACCAGTGTCCAGGAGCACTGTCCAATCCTAGACCAGTGTCCAGGAGCACTGTCCAATCCTAGACCAGTGTGCAGGAGTACTGTCCAATCCTAGACCAGTGTCCAGGAGCACTGTCTAATCCTAGACCAGTGTCAAGGAGCACTGTCCAATCCCAGACCAGTGTCCAGGAGCACTGTCCAATCCTAGACCAGTGTCCAGGAGCACTGTCCAGTCCTTGACCAGTGTCCAGGAGTACTGTCCAATCACAGACCAGTGTCCAGGAGCACTGTGCAATCACAGACCAGTGTCCAGGAGCACTGTCCAATCACAGTCCAGTGTCCAGGAGAACTGTCTAATCCCAGACCACTGTACAGGAGCACTGTCCAATCCCAGACCAGTGTCCAGGATCACTGTCCAATCCCAGACCAGTGTCGAGGAGCACTGTCCAATCCTAGACCAGTGTCCAGGAACACTGTCTAATCGCAGACCAGTGTCCAGGAGCACTGTCCAATCCTAGACCAGTGTCCAGGAGCACTGTGCAATCCTAGACCAGCATCCAGGAGCACTGTCCAATCCTAGACCAGTATCCAGGAGCACTGTCCAGTCCTAGACCAGTGTGCAGGAGTACTGTCCAATCCTAGACCAGTGTCCAGGAGCACTGTCCAATCCTAGACCAGTATCCAGGAGCACTGTCCAGTCCTAGACCAGTGTCCAGGAGCACTGTCCAATCCTAGACCAGTGTGCAGGAGCACTGTCTAATCCCAGACCAGTGTCCAAGAGCACTGTCCAATCTTAGGCCAGTGTCCAGGAGCACTGTCCAAACCTAGACCAGTGTCCAGGAGCACTGTCCAATCCTGGACCAGTGTCCAAGAGCACTGTCCAATCTTAGACCAGTGTCCAGGAGCACTGTCCAAACCCAGACCAGTGTCCAGGAGCACTGTCCAATCCTAGGCCAGTGTCCAGGAGCACTGTCTAATCCCAGACTAGTGTCCAGGAGCACTGTCTAATCCCAGACCAGTGTCCAGGAGCACTGTCCAATCCCAGACCAGTGTCCAGGAGCACTGTCCAATCCTCGACCAGTTTTCAGGAGCACTGTCCAATACCAGACCAGTCACCAGGAGCACTGTCTAATCCCAGTCCAGTGTCCAGGAGCACTGTCGAATCCCAGACCAGTGTCCAGGAGCGCTGTCCAATCCTAGACCAGTGTCCAGGAGCACTGTCCATTCACAGATCAGTGTCCAGGCGCACTGTCTAATCCCAGATCACTGTTCAGGAGCACTGTCCAATCCCAGACCAGTGTCCAGGAGCACTGTCCAATCCCAGACCACTGTTCAGGAGCATTGTCTAATCCCAGACCAGTGACCAGGAGCACTGTCCAATCCTAGACCAGTGTCCAGGAGCACTGTCCAATCCTAGACCAGTGTCAAGGAGCACTGTCCAATCCCAGACCAGTGTCCAGGAGCACTGTCCAATCCTAGAGCAGTGTCCAGGAGCACTGTGCAATCCTCGACCAGTGCCCAGGAGTACTGTACAATCACAGACCAGTGTCCAGGAGCACTGTGCAATCACAGACCACTGTTCAGGAGCACTGTCTAATCCCAGACCAGTGTCCAGGAGCACTGTCCAGTCCTAGACCAGTGTCCAGGAGCACTGTCCAATCCCAGACCAGTGTCCAGGGCCACTGTCCAATCATAGACCAGTGTCCAGGAGCACTGTCCAGTCCTAGACCAGTGTCCAGGAGCACTGTCCAATCCTAGACCAGTGTCCAGGGCCACTGTCCAATCCCAGACCAGTGTCCAGGAGCACTGTCCAATCCCAGACCAGTGTCCAGAAGCACTGTCCAATCCCAGAGCAGTGTCCAGGAGCACTGTCCAATCCCAGACCAGTGTACAGGAGCACTGTCCAATCCCAGACCAGTGTCCTGGAGCAATGTCCAATCCCAGACCAGTGTCCAGGAGCACTGTTTAATCCCAGACCACTGTTCAGGAGCACTGTCCAATTCGAGACCAGTGTCCAGGAGCACTGTCCAATCCCAGGCCACAGTTCAGGAGCACTGTCTAATCCCAGACCAGTGACCAGGAGCACTGTCCAATCCTAGACCAGTGTCCAGGAGCACTGTCCAATCCTAGACCAGTGTCAAGGAGCACTGTCCAATCCCAGACCAGTGTCCAGGAGCACTGTCCAATCCTAGACCAGTGTCCAGGAGCACTCTCCAATCCCAGACCACTGTTCAGGAGCACTGTCTAATCCCAGACCAGTGACCAGGAGCACTGTCCAATCCTAGTCCAGTGTACAGGAGCACTGTCCAATCCTAAACCAGTGTCCAGGAGCACTGTCCAATCCTAGACCAGTGTCCAGGAGCACTGTCCAATCACAGACCAGTGTTCAGGAACACTGTCCAATCACAGACCAGTGTTCAGGAACACTGTGCAATCACAGACCAGTGTCCAGGAGCACTGTCTAATCCCAGACCACTGTTCAGGAGCACTATCCAATCCCAGACCAGTGTCCAAGAGCACTGTCCAATCCTAGACCAGTGTCCAGGAGTACTGTCCAATCCTAGACCAGTGTCCAGGAGCACTGTCCAATCCTAGACCAGTATCCAGGAGCACTGTCCAGTCCTAGACCAGTGTCCAGGAGCATTGTCCAATCCTAGACCAGTGTGCAGGAGCACTGTCTAATCCCAGACCAGTGTCCAGGAACACTGTGCAATCTTAGACCAGTGTCCAGGAGCACTGTCCAATCCTAGACCAGTATCCAGGAGCACTGTCCAATCTTAGACCAGTGTCCAGGAGCACTGTCCAAACCTAGGCCAGTGTCCAGGAACAATGTCCAACCTTAGACCAGTGTCCAGGAGCACTGTCCAATCCTAGACCAGTGTCCAGGAGCACTGTCCAATCTTAGACCAGTGTCCAGGAGCACTGTCCAATCCTAGACCAGTGTCCAGGAGCACTGTCCATTCCTAGACCAGTGTCCAGGAGCACTGTCTAATCCCAGACCAGTGTCCAGGAGCACTGTCAAATCCCAGACCAGTGTCCAAGAGCACTGTCCAATCCCAGACCAGTGTCCAGGAGCACTGTCCAATCCTAGACCAGTGTCCAGGAGCACTGTCCAATCCCAGACCAGTCTCCAGGAGCACTGTCTAATCCCAGTCCAGTGTCCAGGAGCACTGTCCAATCCCAGACCAGTGTCCAGGAGCACTGTCTAATCCCAGACCAGTGACCAGGAGCACTGTCTAATCCCAGACCAGTGTCCAGGAGCACTGTCCATTCCTAGACCAGTGTCCAGGAGCACTGTCCAATCCTAGAGCAGTGTCCAGGGCCACTGTCCAATCCTAGGCCAGTGTCCAGGAGCACTGTC
The DNA here is from genome assembly GCF_052327205.1 of Somniosus microcephalus. Taxonomy (NCBI): domain Eukaryota; kingdom Metazoa; phylum Chordata; class Chondrichthyes; order Squaliformes; family Somniosidae; genus Somniosus; species Somniosus microcephalus. The sequence goes on along the minus strand of NC_140998.1, from coordinate 5,764,560 downwards.
CAGTCCTAGACCAGTGTCCTGGAGCACTTTCCAATCCTAGACCAGTGTCCAGGGCCACTGACCAATCCCAGGTCAGTGTCCAGGAGCACTGTCCAATCCCAGACCAGTGTCAAGGAGCACTGTCCAATCCCAGACCAGTGTCCAGAAGCACTGTCCAATCTTAGACCAGTGTCCAGGAGCACTGTCCAATCCTAGACCAGTGTCCAGGAGCACTGTCCATTCCTAGACCAGTGTCCAGGAGCACTGTCTAATCCCAGACCAGTGTCCAGGAGCACTGTCAAATCCCAGACCAGTGTCCAAGAGCACTGTCCAATCCCAGACCAGTGTCCAGGAGCACTGTCCAATCCTAGACCAGTGTCCAGGAGCACTGTCCAATCCCAGACCAGTCTCCAGGAGCACTGTCTAATCCCAGTCCAGTGTCCAGGAGCACTGTCCAATCCCAGACCAGTGTCCAGGAGCACTGTCTAATCCCAGACCAGTGACCAGGAGCACTGTCTAATCCCAGACCAGTGTCCAGGAGCACTGTCCATTCCTAGACCAGTGTCCAGGAGCACTGTCCAATCCTAGAGCAGTGTCCAGGGCCACTGTCCAATCCTAGGCCAGTGTCCAGGAGCACTGTCCAGTCCTAGACCAGTGTCCTGGAGCACTTTCCAGTCCTAGACCAGTGTCCAGGGCCACTGACCAATCCCAGGTCAGTGTCCAGGAGCACTGTCCAATCCCAGACCAGTGTCAAGGAGCACTGTCCAATCCCAGACCAGTGTCCAGGAGCACTGTCTCATCCCAGACCAGTGACCAGGAGCACTGTCCCGTCCCAGACCAGTGTCCAGGAGCACTGTCCAATCCCAGACCTGTGTCCAGGAGCACTGTCCAATCCCAGACCAGTGTCCAGGAGCACTGTCCAATCCCAGACCAGTGTCCAGGAGCACTGTCTAATCCTAGACCAGTGGCCAGGAGCACTGTCCAATCCAAACCAGTGTCCAGGAGCACTGTCCAATCCTAGACCAGTGTCCATGACCACTGTCCAATCCTAGACCAGTGTCCAGGAGCACTGTCCAATCCTAGACCAGTGTCCAGGAGCACTGTCCAATCCTAGACCAGTGTCCAGGAGCACTGTCCAATCCCAGACCAGTGTCCAGGAGCACTGTCCAATCCTAGACCAGTGTCCAGGAGCACTGTCCAATCCTAGAACAGTGTGCAGGAGTACTGTCCAATCCTAGACCAGTGTCCAGGAGCAGTGTCCAATCCTAGACCTGTGTTCAGGCGCACTCTCCAATCCCAGACCAGTGTCCAGGAGCACGGTCCAATCCTAGACCAGTGTCCAGGAGCACTGTCTAATCCCAGACCAGTGTCCAGGAGCACAGTCCAATCCCAGACCAGTGTCCAGGTGCACTGTCCAATCCTAGACCAGTGTCCAGGAGCACTGCCCAATCCTAGACCAGTATCCAGGAGCACTGTCCAGTCCTAGACCTGTGTCCAGGAGCACTCTCTAATCCCAGACCAGTGCCATGAGCACTGTCCAATCCCAGACCAGTGTCCAGGAGCACTGTCCAATCCTAGACCAGTGTGCAGGAGCACTGTCCAATTCTAGACCAGCATCCAGGAGCACTGTCCAGTCCTAGACCAGTGTCCAGGAGCACTGTCCACTCCCAGACCAGTGTCCAGGAGCACTGTCTAATCCCAGACCAGTGTCCAGGAACACTGTCCAATCTTAGACCAGTGTCCAGGAGCACTGTCCAATCCTAGACCAGTGTCCAGGAGCACTGTCCAATCCTAGACCAGCATCCAGGAGCCCTGTCCAGTCCTAGACCAGTGTCCAGGAGTACTGTCTAATCCCAGACAAGTGTCCAGGAGCACTGTCCAATCCTAGACCAGTATCCAAGAGCACTGTCCAATCCCAGACCAATCACCAGGAGCACTGACTAATCCCAGTCCATTGTCCAGGAGCACTGTCCAATCCCAGACCAGTGTCCAGGAGCACTGTCCAATCCTAGACCAGTGTCCAGGAGCACTGTCCATTCACAGACCAGTGTCCAGGAGCACTGTCTAATCCCAGACCAGTGTCCTGGAGCGCTGTCCAATCCTAGACCAGTGTCCAGGAGCACTGTCCATTCACAGACCAGTGTCCAGGAGCACTGTCCAATCCCAGACCACTCTTCAGAAGCACTGTCCAATCCCAGACCAGTGTCCAGGATCACTGTCCAATCCCAGACCAGTGTCCAGGAGCACTGGCCAATCCTAGACCAGTGCCCAGGAACACTGTCTAATCCCAGACCAGTGTCCAGGAGCACTGTCCAATCCTAGACCAGTGTCCAGGAGCACTGTCCAATCCTAGACCAGCGTCCAGGAGCACTGTCCAGTCCTAGACCAGTGTCCAGGAGTACTGTCTAATCCCAGGCCAGTGTCCAGGAGCACTGTCTAATCCCAGACCAGTGTCCAGGAGCACTGTCCAATCCGAGACCAGTGTCCAGGAGCACTGTCCAATCCTAGACCAGTATCCAGGAGCACTGTCCAGTCCTAGACCAGTGTCCAGGAGCACTGTCCAATCCTAGACCGGTGTCGAGGAGCACTGTCTAATCCCAGACCAGTGTCCAGGAACACTGTGCAATCTTAGACCAGTGTCCAGGAGCACTGTCCAATCCTAGACCAGTGTCCAAGAGCACTGTCCAATCTTAGACCAGTGTCCAGGAGCACTGTCCAACCCTAGACCAGTGTCCAGGAACATTGTCCAATCTTAGACCAGTGTCCAGGACCACGATCCAATCCTAGACCAGTGTCCAGGAGCACTGTCCAACCATAGACCAGTGTCCAGGAGCACTGTCTAATCCCAGACCAGTGTCCAGGAGCACTGTCCAATCCCAGACCAGTGTCCAGGAGCACTGTCCAATCCCAGACCAGGGTTCAGGAGCACTGTCCAATCCTAGACCAGTATCCAGGAGCACTGTCCAATCCCACACCAGTCACCAGGAGCACTGTCCAATCCCAGTCCAGTGTCCAGGAGCACTGTCTAATCCCAGAACAGTGACCAGGAGCACTGTCTAATCCCAGACCAGTGTCCAGGAACACTGTCCAGTCCTAGACCAGTGTCCAGGGGCACTGTCCAAACCTAGACCAATGTCCAGGGCCACTGTCCAATCATAGATCAGTGTCCAGGAGCACTGTCCAGTCCTAGACCAGTGTCCAGGAGCACTGTCCAATCCGAGACCAGTGTCCAGGGCCACTGTCCAATCCCAGACCAGTGTCCAGGAGCACTGTCCAATCCCAGACCAGTGTCCAGGAGCACTGTCCAATCCCAGAGCAGTGTCCAGGAGCACTGTCCAATCCCAGACCAGTGTCCAGGAGCACTGTCCAATCCCAGACCAGTGTCCTGGAGCAATGTCCAATCCCAGACCAGTGTCCAGGAGCACTGTCTAATCCTACACCAATGTCCAGGAGCACTGTCCAATCCTAGAACATTGTCCAGGAGCACTGTCCAAACCTAGACCAGTGTCCAGGAGCACAGTCCATTCACAGACCAGTGTCCAGGAGCACTGTCTAATCCCAGACCACTGTTCAGGAGCACTGTCCAATCCCAGGCCACTGTGCAGGAGCACTGTCCAATCCCAGACCACTGTTCAGGAGCACTGTCTAATTCCAGACCAGTGTCCAGGAGCACTGTCCAATCCTAGACCAGTGTCCAGGAGCACTGTCCAATCCTAGACCAGTGTCCAGGAGCAATGTCCAATCCCAGACCAGTGTCCAGGAGCACTGTCCAATCCTAGACCAGTGTCCAGGAGCACTGTCCAATCCTAGACCAGTGTCCAGGAGTACTGTCCAATCACAGACCAGTGTTCAGGAGCACTGTGCAATCACAGACCAGTGTCCAGGAGCACTGTCTAATCCCAGACCACTGTTCAGGAGTACTGTCCAATTCTAGACCAGTGTCCAGGAGCACTGTCCATTCACAGACCAATGTCCAGGAGCACTGTCTAATGCCAGACCACTGTTCAGGAGCACTGTCCAATTCCAGACCAGTGTCCAGGAGCACTGTCCAATCCCAGACAACTGTTCAGGAGCACTATCTCATCCCAGACCAGTGACCAGGAGCACTGTCCAATACTAGACCAGTGTCCAGGAGCACTGTCCAATCACAGACCAGTGTTCAGGAGCACTGTGCAATGACAGACCAGTGTCCAGGAGCACTGTCTAATCCCAGACCAGTGTCCAGGAGCAATGTCCAATCCTAGACCAGTGTCAAGGAGCACTGTCCAATCCCAGACCAGTGTCCAGGAGCACTGTCCAATCCTAGACCAGTGTCCAGGAGCACTCTCCAATCCCAGACCACTGTTCAGGAGCACTGTCTAATCCCAGACCAGTGACCAGGAGCACTGTCCAATCCTAGACCAGTGTCCAGGAGCACTGTCCAATCCTAGACCAGTGTCCAGGAGCACTGTCCAATCCCAGACCAGTGTCCAGGAGCACTGTCCAATCCTAGACCAGTGTCCAGGAGCTCTGTCCAATCCTAGGCCAGTGTCCAGGAGTACTGTCCAATCACAGACCACTGTTCAGGAGCACTATCCAATCCCAGACCAGTGTCCAGGAGCACTGTCCAATCCTAGACCAGTGTCCAGGAGTACTGTCCAATCCTAGACCAGTGTCCAGGAGCACTGTCCAATCCTAGACCAGTATCCAGGAGCACTGTCCAGTCCTAGACCAGTGTCCAGGAGCACTGTCTAATCCCAGACCAGTGTCCAGAAACACTGTGCAATCTTAGACCAGTGTCCAGGAGCACTGTCCAATCCTAGACCAGTGTCCAGGAGCTCTGTCCAATCTTAGACCAGTGTCCAGGAGCACTGTCCAAACCTAGACCAGTGTCCAGGAACACTGTCCAATCTTAGACCAGTGTCCAGGAGCACTGTCCAATCCTACACCAGTGTCCAGGAGCACTGTCCAATCTTAGACCAGTGTCCAGGAGCACTGTCCAATCCTAGACCAGTGTCCAGGAGCACTGTCCAATCCTAGACCAGTGTCCAGGAGCACTGCCTAATCCCAGACCAGTGTCCAGGAGCACTGTCTAATCCCAGACCAGTGTCCAGGAGCACTGTCCAATCCCAGACCAGTGTCCAGGAGCACTGTCCAATCCTAGACCAGTGTCCAGGAGCACTGTCCAATCCCAGACCAGTCTCCAGGAGCACTGTCTAATCCCAGTCCAGTGTCCAGGAACACTGTCCAATCCCAGACCAGTGTCCAGGAGCACTGTCTAATCCCAGACCAGTGACTAGGAGCACTGTCTAATCCCAGACCAGGGTCCAGGAGCACTGTCCAGTCCTAGACCAGTGTCCAGGAGCACTGTCCAATCCTAGAGCAGTGTCCAGGGCCACTGTCCAATCCTAGGCCAGTGTCCAGGAGCACTGTCCAGTCCTAGACCAGCGTCCTGGAGCACTTTCCAATCCTAGACCAGTGTCCAGGGCCACTGACCAATCCCAGATCAGTGTCCAGGAGCACTGTCCAATCCCAGACCAGTGTCCAGGAGCACTGTCCAATCCCAGACCAGTGTCCAGGAGCACTGTCTAATCCCAGACCAGTGTCCAGGAGCACTGTCCCGTCCCAGACCAGTGTCCAGGAGCACTGTCCAATCCCAGACCTGTGTCCAGGAGCACTGTCCAATCCCAGACCAGTGTCCAGGAGCACTGTCCAATCCCAGACCAGTGTCCAGGAGCACTGTCTAATCCTAGACCAGTGGCCAGGAGCGCTGTCCAATCCAAACCAGTGTCCAGGAGCACTGTCCAATCCTAGACCAGTGCCCATGAGCACTGTCCAATCCCAGACCAGTGTCCAGGAGCACTGTCCAATCCTAGACCAGTGTCCAGGAGCACTGTCCAATCCTAGACCAGTGTCCAGGAGCACTGCCCAATCCCAGACCAGTGTCCAGGAGCTATGTCCAATCCTAGACCAGTATCCAGGAGCACTGTCCAATCCTAGACCAGTGTGCAGGAGTACTGTCCAATCCTAGACCAGTGTCCAGGAGCACTGTCCAATCCTAGACCTGTGTCCAGGCGCACTCTCCAATCCCAGACCAGTGTCCAGGAGCACGGTCCAATCCTAGACCAGTGTCCAGGAGCACTGTCCAATCCCAGACCAGTGTCCAGGAGCACTGTCCAATCCTAGACCAGTGTCCAGGTGCACTGTCCAATCCTAGACCAGTATCCAGGAGCACTGTCCAGTCCTAGACCTGTGTCCAGGAGCACTGTCTAATCCCAGACCAGTGCCAGGAGCACTGTCCAATCCCAGACCAGTGTCCAGGAGCACTGTCTAATCCCAGACCAGTGTCCAGGAGCACTGTCCAATCCTAGACCAGTGTCCAGGAGCACTGTCCAATCCTAGACCAGTATCCAGGAGCACTGTCCAGTCCTAGACCAGTGTCCAGGAGCACTTTCCAATCCTAGACCAGTGTCGAGAAGCACTGTGTAATCCCAGACCTGTGTCCAGGAACATTGTCCAATCTTAGACCAGTGTCCAGGAGCACTATCCAATCCTAGACCAGTGTCCAGGAGCACTGTCCAACCATAGACCAGTGTCCAGGAGCACTGTCTAATTCCAGACCAGTGTCCAGGAGCACTGTCTAATCCCAGACCAGTGTCCAGGAGCACTGTCCAATCCCAGATCAGGGTTCAGGAGCACTGTCCAATCGTAGACCAGTATCCAGGAGCACTGTCCAATCCCACACCAGTCACCAGGAGCACTGTCTAATCCCAGTCCAGTGTCCAGGAGCACTGTCCAATCCCAGACCAGTGTCCAGCAGCACTGTCTAATCCAAGACCAGTGTGCAGGAGTACTGTCCAATCCTAGACCAGTGTCCAGGAGCACTGTCCAATCCTAGACCTGTGTCCAGGCGCACTCTCCAATCCCATACCAGTGTCCAGGAGCACGGTCCAATCCTAGACCAGTGTCCAGGAGCACTGTCTAATCTCAGACCAGTGTCCAGGAGCACTGTCCAATCCTAGACCAGTGTCCAGGAGCACTGGCCAATCCTAGACCAGTATCCAGGAGCACTGTCCAGTCCTAGACCTGTGTCCAGGAGCACTGTCTAATCCCAGACCAGTGCCAGGAGCACTGTCCAATCCCAGACCAGTGTCCAGGAGCACTGTCCAATCCTAGACCAGTGTGCAGGAGCACTGTCCAATCCTAGACCAATATCCAGGAGCACTGTCCAGTCCTAGACCAGTTTCCAGGAGCACTGTCCACTCCCAGACCAGTGTCCAGGAGCACTGTCTAATCCCAGACCAGTGTCCAGGAACACTGTCCAATCTTAGACCAGTGTCCAGGAGCACTGTCCAATCCTAGACCAGTGTCCAGGAGCACTGTCCAATCCTAGATCAGCATCCAGGAGCCCTGTCCAGTCCTAGACCAGTGTCCAGGAGTACTGTCTAATCCCAGACCAGTGTCCAGGAGCACTGTCCAATCCTAGACCAGTATCCAGGAGCACTGTCCAATCCCAGACCAGTCACCAGGAGCACTGACTAATCCCAGTCCAGTGTCCAGGAGCACTGTCCAATCCCAGACCAGTGTCCAGGAGCACTGTCCAATCCTAGACCAGTGTCCAGGAGCACTGTCCATTCACAGACCAGTGTCCAGGAGCACTGTCTAATCCCAGACCAGTGTCCAGGAGCGCTGTCCAATCCTAGACCAGTGTCCAGGAGCACTGTCCATTCACAGACCAGTGTCCAGGAACACTGTCTAATCCCAGACCACTGTTCAGGAGCACTGTCCAATCCCAGACCAGTGTCCAGGAGCACTGTCCAATCCTAGACCACTGTTCAGGAGCATTGTCTAATCCCAGACCAGTGACCAGGAGCACTGTCCAATCCTAGACCAGTGTCCAGGAGCACTGCCCAATCCTAGACCAGTGTCAAGGAGCACTGTCCAATCACAGACCAGTGTCCAGGAGCACTGTCCAATCCTAAAGCAGTTTCCAGGAGCACTGTCCAATCCTAGACCAGTGTCCAGGAGTACTGCACAATCACAGTCCAGTGTCCAGGAGCACTGTCTAATCCCAGACCACTGTTCAGGAGCACTGTCCAATCCCAGACCAGTGTCCAGGATCACTGTCCAATCCCAGACCAGTGTCCAGGAGCACTGTCCAATCCTAGACCAGTGTCCAGGAGCACTGTCCAATCCTAGACCAGCATCCAGGAGCACTGTCCAGTCCTAGACCAGTGTCCAGGAGTACTGTCTAATCCCAGACCAGTGTCCAGGAGCACTGTCTAATCCAAGACCAGTGTCCAGGAGCACTGTCCAATCCTAGACCAGTGTCCAGGAGCACTGTCCAATCCTAGACCAGTATCCAGGAGCACTGTCCAGTCCTAGACCAGTGTCCAGGAGCACTGTCCAATCCTAGACCAGTGTCGAGGAGCACTGTCTAATCCCAGACCAGTGTCCAGGAACACTGTGCAATCTTAGACCAGTGTCCAGGAACATTGTCCAATCTTAGACCAGTGTCCAGGACCACTATCCAATCCTAGACCAGTGTCCAGGAGCACTGTCCAACCATAGACCAGTATCCAGGAGCACTGTCTAATCCCAGACCAGTGTCCAGGAGCACTGTCTAATCCCAGACCAGTGTCCAGGAGCACTGTTCAATCCCAGACCAGGGTTCAGGAGCACTGTCCAATCCTAGGCCAGTATCCAGGAGCACTGTCCAATCCCACACCAGTCACCAGGAGCACTGTCTAATCCCAGTCCAGTGTCCAGGAGCACTGTCCAATCCCAGACCAGTGTCCAGCAGCACTGTCTAATCCCAGAACAGTGACCAGGAGCACTGTCTAATCCCAGACCAGTGTCCAGGAACACTGTCCAGTCCTAGACCAGTGTCCAGGAACACTGTCCAATCCTAGACCAGTGTCCAGGGCCACTGTCCAATCATAGACCAGTGTCCAGGAGCACTGTCCAGTCCTAGACCAGTGTCCAGGAGCACTGTCCAATCCTAGACCAGTGTCCAGGGCCACTGTCCAATCCCAGACCAGTGTCCAGGAGCACTGTCCAATCCCAGACCAGTGCCCAGGAGCACTGTCCAATCCCAGAACAGTGACCAGGAGCACTGTCTAATCCCAGACCAGTGTCCAGGAACACTGTCCAGTCCTAGACCAGTGTCCAGGGGCACTGTCCAATCCTAGACCAATGTCCAGGGCCACTGTCCAATCATAGATCAGTGTCCAGGAGCACTGTCCAGTCCTAGACCAGTGTCCAGGAGCACTGTCCAATCCGAGACCAGTGTCCAGGGCCACTGTCCAATCCCAGACCAGTGTCCAGGAGCACTGTCCAATCCCAGACCAGTGTCCAGGAGCACTGTCCAATCCCAGAGCAGTGTCCAGGAGCACTGTCCAATCCCAGACCAGTGTCCAGGAGCACTGTCCAATCCCAGACCAGTGTCCTGGAGCAATGTCCAATCCCAGACCAGTGTCCAGGAGCACTGTCTAATCCTACACCAATGTCCAGGAGCACTGTCCAATCCTAGAACATTGTCCAGGAGCACTGTCCAAACCTAGACCAGTGTCCAGGAGCACAGTCCATTCACAGACCAGTGTCCAGGAGCACTGTCTAATCCCAGACCACTGTTCAGGAGCACTGTCCAATCCCAGGCCACTGTGCAGGAGCACTGTCCAATCCCAGACCACTGTTCAGGAGCACTGTCTAATTCCAGACCAGTGTCCAGGAGCACTGTCCAATCCTAGACCAGTGTCCAGGAGCACTGTCCAATCCTAGACCAGTGTCCAGGAGCAATGTCCAATCCCAGACCAGTGTCCAGGAGCACTGTCCAATCCTAGACCAGTGTCCAGGAGCACTGTCCAATCCTAGACCAGTGTCCAGGAGTACTGTCCAATCACAGACCAGTGTCCAGGAGCACTGTGCAATCACAGACCAGTGTCCAGGAGCACTGTCCAATCACAGTCCAGTGTCCAGGAGAACTGTCTAATCCCAGACCACTGTACAGGAGCACTGTCCAATCCCAGACCAGTGTCCAGGATCACTGTCCAATCCCAGACCAGTGTCGAGGAGCACTGTCCAATCCTAGACCAGTGTCCAGGAACACTGTCTAATCGCAGACCAGTGTCCAGGAGCACTGTCCAATCCTAGACCAGTGTCCAGGAGCACTGTGCAATCCTAGACCAGCATCCAGGAGCACTGTCCAGTCCTAGACCAGTGTGCAGGAGTACTGTCCAGTCCTAGACCAGTGTCCAGGAGCACTGTCCAATCCTAGACCAGTGTGCAGGAGCACTGTCTAATCCCAGACCAGTGTCCAAGAGCACTGTCCAATCTTAGGCCAGTGTCCAGGAGCACTGTCCAAACCTAGACCAGTGTCCAGGAGCACTGTCCAATCCTGGACCAGTGTCCAAGAGCACTGTCCAATCTTAGACCAGTGTCCAGGAGCACTGTCCAAACCCAGACCAGTGTCCAGGAGCACTGTCCAATCCTAGGCCAGTGTCCAGGAGCACTGTCTAATCCCAGACTAGTGTCCAGGAGCACTGTCTAATCCCAGACCAGTGTCCAGGAGCACTGTCCAATCCCAGACCAGTGTCCAGGAGCACTGTCCAATCCTCGACCAGTTTTCAGGAGCACTGTCCAATACCAGACCAGTCACCAGGAGCACTGTCTAATCCCAGTCCAGTGTCCAGGAGCACTGTCGAATCCCAGACCAGTGTCCAGGAGCGCTGTCCAATCCTAGACCAGTGTCCAGGAGCACTGTCCATTCACAGATCAGTGTCCAGGCGCACTGTCTAATCCCAGATCACTGTTCAGGAGCACTGTCCAATCCCAGACCAGTGTCCAGGAGCACTGTCCAATCCCAGACCACTGTTCAGGAGCATTGTCTAATCCCAGACCAGTGACCAGGAGCACTGTCCAATCCTAGACCAGTGTCCAGGAGCACTGTCCAATCCTAGACCAGTGTCAAGGAGCACTGTCCAATCCCAGACCAGTGTCCAGGAGCACTGTCCAATCCTAGAGCAGTGTCCAGGAGCACTGTGCAATCCTCGACCAGTGCCCAGGAGTACTGTACAATCACAGACCAGTGTCCAGGAGCACTGTGCAATCACAGACCACTGTTCAGGAGCACTGTCTAATCCCAGACCAGTGTCCAGGAGCACTGTCCAGTCCTAGACCAGTGTCCAGGAGCACTGTCCAATCCCAGACCAGTGTCCAGGGCCACTGTCCAATCATAGACCAGTGTCCAGGAGCACTGTCCAGTCCTAGACCAGTGTCCAGGAGCACTGTCCAATCCTAGACCAGTGTCCAGGGCCACTGTCCAATCCCAGACCAGTGTCCAGGAGCACTGTCCAATCCCAGACCAGTGTCCAGAAGCACTGTCCAATCCCAGAGCAGTGTCCAGGAGCACTGTCCAATCCCAGACCAGTGTACAGGAGCACTGTCCAATCCCAGACCAGTGTCCTGGAGCAATGTCCAATCCCAGACCAGTGTCCAGGAGCACTGTCCAATCCTAGACCAGTGTCCAGGAGCACTGTCCAATCCTAGAACAGTGTGCAGGAGTACTGTCCAATCCTAGACCAGTGTCCAGGAGCAGTGTCCAATCCTAGACCTGTGTTCAGGCGCACTCTCCAATCCCAGACCAGTGTCCAGGAGCACGGTCCAATCCTAGACCAGTGTCCAGGAGCACTGTCTAATCCCAGACCAGTGTCCAGGAGCACAGTCCAATCCCAGACCAGTGTCCAGGTGCACTGTCCAATCCTAGACCAGTGTCCAGGAGCACTGCCCAATCCTAGACCAGTATCCAGGAGCACTGTCCAGTCCTAGACCTGTGTCCAGGAGCACTCTCTAATCCCAGACCAGTGCCATGAGCACTGTCCAATCCCAGACCAGTGTCCAGGAGCACTGTCCAATCCTAGACCAGTGTGCAGGAGCACTGTCCAATTCTAGACCAGCATCCAGGAGCACTGTCCAGTCCTAGACCAGTGTCCAGGAGCACTGTCCACTCCCAGACCAGTGTCCAGGAGCACTGTCTAATCCCAGACCAGTGTCCAGGAACACTGTCCAATCTTAGACCAGTGTCCAGGAGCACTGTCCAATCCTAGACCAGTGTCCAGGAGCACTGTCCAATCCTAGACCAGCATCCAGGAGCCCTGTCCAGTCCTAGACCAGTGTCCAGGAGTACTGTCTAATCCCAGACAAGTGTCCAGGAGCACTGTCCAATCCTAGACCAGTATCCAAGAGCACTGTCCAATCCCAGACCAATCACCAGGAGCACTGACTAATCCCAGTCCATTGTCCAGGAGCACTGTCCAATCCCAGACCAGTGTCCAGGAGCACTGTCCAATCCTAGACCAGTGTCCAGGAGCACTGTCCATTCACAGACCAGTGTCCAGGAGCACTGTCTAATCCCAGACCAGTGTCCTGGAGCGCTGTCCAATCCTAGACCAGTGTCCAGGAGCACTGTCCATTCACAGACCAGTGTCCAGGAGCACTGTCCAATCCCAGACCACTCTTCAGAAGCACTGTCCAATCCCAGACCAGTGTCCAGGATCACTGTCCAATCCCAGACCAGTGTCCAGGAGCACTGGCCAATCCTAGACCAGTGCCCAGGAACACTGTCTAATCCCAGACCAGTGTCCAGGAGCACTGTCCAATCCTAGACCAGTGTCCAGGAGCACTGTCCAATCCTAGACCAGCGTCCAGGAGCACTGTCCAGTCCTAGACCAGTGTCCAGGAGTACTGTCTAATCCCAGGCCAGTGTCCAGGAGCACTGTCTAATCCCAGACCAGTGTCCAGGAGCACTGTCCAATCCGAGACCAGTGTCCAGGAGCACTGTCCAATCCTAGACCAGTATCCAGGAGCACTGTCCAGTCCTAGACCAGTGTCCAGGAGCACTGTCCAATCCTAGACCGGTGTCGAGGAGCACTGTCTAATCCCAGACCAGTGTCCAGGAACACTGTGCAATCTTAGACCAGTGTCCAGGAGCACTGTCCAATCCTAGACCAGTGTCCAAGAGCACTGTCCAATCTTAGACCAGTGTCCAGGAGCACTGTCCAACCCTAGACCAGTGTCCAGGAACATTGTCCAATCTTAGACCAGTGTCCAGGACCACGATCCAATCCTAGACCAGTGTCCAGGAGCACTGTCCAACCATAGACCAGTGTCCAGGAGCACTGTCTAATCCCAGACCAGTGTCCAGGAGCACTGTCCAATCCCAGACCAGTGTCCAGGAGCACTGTCCAATCCCAGACCAGGGTTCAGGAGCACTGTCCAATCCTAGACCAGTATCCAGGAGCACTGTCCAATCCCACACCAGTCACCAGGAGCACTGTCCAATCCCAGTCCAGTGTCCAGGAGCACTGTCTAATCCCAGAACAGTGACCAGGAGCACTGTCTAATCCCAGACCAGTGTCCAGGAACACTGTCCAGTCCTAGACCAGTGTCCAGGGGCACTGTCCAAACCTAGACCAATGTCCAGGGCCACTGTCCAATCATAGATCAGTGTCCAGGAGCACTGTCCAGTCCTAGACCAGTGTCCAGGAGCACTGTCCAATCCGAGACCAGTGTCCAGGGCCACTGTCCAATCCCAGACCAGTGTCCAGGAGCACTGTCCAATCCCAGACCAGTGTCCAGGAGCACTGTCCAATCCCAGAGCAGTGTCCAGGAGCACTGTCCAATCCCAGACCAGTGTCCAGGAGCACTGTCCAATCCCAGACCAGTGTCCTGGAGCAATGTCCAATCCCAGACCAGTGTCCAGGAGCACTGTCTAATCCTACACCAATGTCCAGGAGCACTGTCCAATCCTAGAACATTGTCCAGGAGCACTGTCCAAACCTAGACCAGTGTCCAGGAGCACAGTCCATTCACAGACCAGTGTCCAGGAGCACTGTCTAATCCCAGACCACTGTTCAGGAGCACTGTCCAATCCCAGGCCACTGTGCAGGAGCACTGTCCAATCCCAGACCACTGTTCAGGAGCACTGTCTAATTCCAGACCAGTGTCCAGGAGCACTGTCCAATCCTAGACCAGTGTCCAGGAGCACTGTCCAATCCTAGACCAGTGTCCAGGAGCAATGTCCAATCCCAGACCAGTGTCCAGGAGCACTGTCCAATCCTAGACCAGTGTCCAGGAGCACTGTCCAATCCTAGACCAGTGTCCAGGAGTACTGTCCAATCACAGACCAGTGTTCAGGAGCACTGTGCAATCACAGACCAGTGTCCAGGAGCACTGTCTAATCCCAGACCACTGTTCAGGAGTACTGTCCAATTCTAGACCAGTGTCCAGGAGCACTGTCCATTCACAGACCAATGTCCAGGAGCACTGTCTAATGCCAGACCACTGTTCAGGAGCACTGTCCAATTCCAGACCAGTGTCCAGGAGCACTGTCCAATCCCAGACAACTGTTCAGGAGCACTATCTCATCCCAGACCAGTGACCAGGAGCACTGTCCAATACTAGACCAGTGTCCAGGAGCACTGTCCAATCACAGACCAGTGTTCAGGAGCACTGTGCAATGACAGACCAGTGTCCAGGAGCACTGTCTAATCCCAGACCAGTGTCCAGGAGCAATGTCCAATCCTAGACCAGTGTCAAGGAGCACTGTCCAATCCCAGACCAGTGTCCAGGAGCACTGTCCAATCCTAGACCAGTGTCCAGGAGCACTCTCCAATCCCAGACCACTGTTCAGGAGCACTGTCTAATCCCAGACCAGTGACCAGGAGCACTGTCCAATCCTAGACCAGTGTCCAGGAGCACTGTCCAATCCTAGACCAGTGTCCAGGAGCACTGTCCAATCCCAGACCAGTGTCCAGGAGCACTGTCCAATCCTAGACCAGTGTCCAGGAGCTCTGTCCAATCCTAGGCCAGTGTCCAGGAGTACTGTCCAATCACAGACCACTGTTCAGGAGCACTATCCAATCCCAGACCAGTGTCCAGGAGCACTGTCCAATCCTAGACCAGTGTCCAGGAGTACTGTCCAATCCTAGACCAGTGTCCAGGAGCACTGTCCAATCCTAGACCAGTATCCAGGAGCACTGTCCAGTCCTAGACCAGTGTCCAGGAGCACTGTCTAATCCCAGACCAGTGTCCAGAAACACTGTGCAATCTTAGACCAGTGTCCAGGAGCACTGTCCAATCCTAGACCAGTGTCCAGGAGCTCTGTCCAATCTTAGACCAGTGTCCAGGAGCACTGTCCAAACCTAGACCAGTGTCCAGGAACACTGTCCAATCTTAGACCAGTGTCCAGGAGCACTGTCCAATCCTACACCAGTGTCCAGGAGCACTGTCCAATCTTAGACCAGTGTCCAGGAGCACTGTCCAATCCTAGACCAGTGTCCAGGAGCACTGTCCAATCCTAGACCAGTGTCCAGGAGCACTGCCTAATCCCAGACCAGTGTCCAGGAGCACTGTCTAATCCCAGACCAGTGTCCAGGAGCACTGTCCAATCCCAGACCAGTGTCCAGGAGCACTGTCCAATCCTAGACCAGTGTCCAGGAGCACTGTCCAATCCCAGACCAGTCTCCAGGAGCACTGTCTAATCCCAGTCCAGTGTCCAGGAACACTGTCCAATCCCAGACCAGTGTCCAGGAGCACTGTCTAATCCCAGACCAGTGACTAGGAGCACTGTCTAATCCCAGACCAGGGTCCAGGAGCACTGTCCAGTCCTAGACCAGTGTCCAGGAGCACTGTCCAATCCTAGAGCAGTGTCCAGGGCCACTGTCCAATCCTAGGCCAGTGTCCAGGAGCACTGTCCAGTCCTAGACCAGCGTCCTGGAGCACTTTCCAATCCTAGACCAGTGTCCAGGGCCACTGACCAATCCCAGATCAGTGTCCAGGAGCACTGTCCAATCCCAGACCAGTGTCCAGGAGCACTGTCCAATCCCAGACCAGTGTCCAGGAGCACTGTCTAATCCCAGACCAGTGTCCAGGAGCACTGTCCCGTCCCAGACCAGTGTCCAGGAGCACTGTCCAATCCCAGACCTGTGTCCAGGAGCACTGTCCAATCCCAGACCAGTGTCCAGGAGCACTGTCCAATCCCAGACCAGTGTCCAGGAGCACTGTCTAATCCTAGACCAGTGGCCAGGAGCGCTGTCCAATCCAAACCAGTGTCCAGGAGCACTGTCCAATCCTAGACCAGTGCCCATGAGCACTGTCCAATCCCAGACCAGTGTCCAGGAGCACTGTCCAATCCTAGACCAGTGTCCAGGAGCACTGTCCAATCCTAGACCAGTGTCCAGGAGCACTGCCCAATCCCAGACCAGTGTCCAGGAGCTATGTCCAATCCTAGACCAGTATCCAGGAGCACTGTCCAATCCTAGACCAGTGTGCAGGAGTACTGTCCAATCCTAGACCAGTGTCCAGGAGCACTGTCCAATCCTAGACCTGTGTCCAGGCGCACTCTCCAATCCCAGACCAGTGTCCAGGAGCACGGTCCAATCCTAGACCAGTGTCCAGGAGCACTGTCCAATCCCAGACCAGTGTCCAGGAGCACTGTCCAATCCTAGACCAGTGTCCAGGTGCACTGTCCAATCCTAGACCAGTATCCAGGAGCACTGTCCAGTCCTAGACCTGTGTCCAGGAGCACTGTCTAATCCCAGACCAGTGCCAGGAGCACTGTCCAATCCCAGACCAGTGTCCAGGAGCACTGTCTAATCCCAGACCAGTGTCCAGGAGCACTGTCCAATCCTAGACCAGTGTCCAGGAGCACTGTCCAATCCTAGACCAGTATCCAGGAGCACTGTCCAGTCCTAGACCAGTGTCCAGGAGCACTTTCCAATCCTAGACCAGTGTCGAGAAGCACTGTGTAATCCCAGACCTGTGTCCAGGAACATTGTCCAATCTTAGACCAGTGTCCAGGAGCACTATCCAATCCTAGACCAGTGTCCAGGAGCACTGTCCAACCATAGACCAGTGTCCAGGAGCACTGTCTAATTCCAGACCAGTGTCCAGGAGCACTGTCTAATCCCAGACCAGTGTCCAGGAGCACTGTCCAATCCCAGATCAGGGTTCAGGAGCACTGTCCAATCGTAGACCAGTATCCAGGAGCACTGTCCAATCCCACACCAGTCACCAGGAGCACTGTCTAATCCCAGTCCAGTGTCCAGGAGCACTGTCCAATCCCAGACCAGTGTCCAGCAGCACTGTCTAATCCAAGACCAGTGTGCAGGAGTACTGTCCAATCCTAGACCAGTGTCCAGGAGCACTGTCCAATCCTAGACCTGTGTCCAGGCGCACTCTCCAATCCCATACCAGTGTCCAGGAGCACGGTCCAATCCTAGACCAGTGTCCAGGAGCACTGTCTAATCTCAGACCAGTGTCCAGGAGCACTGTCCAATCCTAGACCAGTGTCCAGGAGCACTGGCCAATCCTAGACCAGTATCCAGGAGCACTGTCCAGTCCTAGACCTGTGTCCAGGAGCACTGTCTAATCCCAGACCAGTGCCAGGAGCACTGTCCAATCCCAGACCAGTGTCCAGGAGCACTGTCCAATCCTAGACCAGTGTGCAGGAGCACTGTCCAATCCTAGACCAATATCCAGGAGCACTGTCCAGTCCTAGACCAGTTTCCAGGAGCACTGTCCACTCCCAGACCAGTGTCCAGGAGCACTGTCTAATCCCAGACCAGTGTCCAGGAACACTGTCCAATCTTAGACCAGTGTCCAGGAGCACTGTCCAATCCTAGACCAGTGTCCAGGAGCACTGTCCAATCCTAGATCAGCATCCAGGAGCCCTGTCCAGTCCTAGACCAGTGTCCAGGAGTACTGTCTAATCCCAGACCAGTGTCCAGGAGCACTGTCCAATCCTAGACCAGTATCCAGGAGCACTGTCCAATCCCAGACCAGTCACCAGGAGCACTGACTAATCCCAGTCCAGTGTCCAGGAGCACTGTCCAATCCCAGACCAGTGTCCAGGAGCACTGTCCAATCCTAGACCAGTGTCCAGGAGCACTGTCCATTCACAGACCAGTGTCCAGGAGCACTGTCTAATCCCAGACCAGTGTCCAGGAGCGCTGTCCAATCCTAGACCAGTGTCCAGGAGCACTGTCCATTCACAGACCAGTGTCCAGGAACACTGTCTAATCCCAGACCACTGTTCAGGAGCACTGTCCAATCCCAGACCAGTGTCCAGGAGCACTGTCCAATCCTAGACCACTGTTCAGGAGCATTGTCTAATCCCAGACCAGTGACCAGGAGCACTGTCCAATCCTAGACCAGTGTCCAGGAGCACTGCCCAATCCTAGACCAGTGTCAAGGAGCACTGTCCAATCACAGACCAGTGTCCAGGAGCACTGTCCAATCCTAAAGCAGTTTCCAGGAGCACTGTCCAATCCTAGACCAGTGTCCAGGAGTACTGCACAATCACAGTCCAGTGTCCAGGAGCACTGTCTAATCCCAGACCACTGTTCAGGAGCACTGTCCAATCCCAGACCAGTGTCCAGGATCACTGTCCAATCCCAGACCAGTGTCCAGGAGCACTGTCCAATCCTAGACCAGTGTCCAGGAGCACTGTCCAATCCTAGACCAGCATCCAGGAGCACTGTCCAGTCCTAGACCAGTGTCCAGGAGTACTGTCTAATCCCAGACCAGTGTCCAGGAGCACTGTCTAATCCAAGACCAGTGTCCAGGAGCACTGTCCAATCCTAGACCAGTGTCCAGGAGCACTGTCCAATCCTAGACCAGTATCCAGGAGCACTGTCCAGTCCTAGACCAGTGTCCAGGAGCACTGTCCAATCCTAGACCAGTGTCGAGGAGCACTGTCTAATCCCAGACCAGTGTCCAGGAACACTGTGCAATCTTAGACCAGTGTCCAGGAACATTGTCCAATCTTAGACCAGTGTCCAGGACCACTATCCAATCCTAGACCAGTGTCCAGGAGCACTGTCCAACCATAGACCAGTATCCAGGAGCACTGTCTAATCCCAGACCAGTGTCCAGGAGCACTGTCTAATCCCAGACCAGTGTCCAGGAGCACTGTTCAATCCCAGACCAGGGTTCAGGAGCACTGTCCAATCCTAGGCCAGTATCCAGGAGCACTGTCCAATCCCACACCAGTCACCAGGAGCACTGTCTAATCCCAGTCCAGTGTCCAGGAGCACTGTCCAATCCCAGACCAGTGTCCAGCAGCACTGTCTAATCCCAGAACAGTGACCAGGAGCACTGTCTAATCCCAGACCAGTGTCCAGGAACACTGTCCAGTCCTAGACCAGTGTCCAGGAACACTGTCCAATCCTAGACCAGTGTCCAGGGCCACTGTCCAATCATAGACCAGTGTCCAGGAGCACTGTCCAGTCCTAGACCAGTGTCCAGGAGCACTGTCCAATCCTAGACCAGTGTCCAGGGCCACTGTCCAATCCCAGACCAGTGTCCAGGAGCACTGTCCAATCCCAGACCAGTGCCCAGGAGCACTGTCCAATCCCAGAACAGTGACCAGGAGCACTGTCTAATCCCAGACCAGTGTCCAGGAACACTGTCCAGTCCTAGACCAGTGTCCAGGGGCACTGTCCAATCCTAGACCAATGTCCAGGGCCACTGTCCAATCATAGATCAGTGTCCAGGAGCACTGTCCAGTCCTAGACCAGTGTCCAGGAGCACTGTCCAATCCGAGACCAGTGTCCAGGGCCACTGTCCAATCCCAGACCAGTGTCCAGGAGCACTGTCCAATCCCAGACCAGTGTCCAGGAGCACTGTCCAATCCCAGAGCAGTGTCCAGGAGCACTGTCCAATCCCAGACCAGTGTCCAGGAGCACTGTCCAATCCCAGACCAGTGTCCTGGAGCAATGTCCAATCCCAGACCAGTGTCCAGGAGCACTGTCTAATCCTACACCAATGTCCAGGAGCACTGTCCAATCCTAGAACATTGTCCAGGAGCACTGTCCAAACCTAGACCAGTGTCCAGGAGCACAGTCCATTCACAGACCAGTGTCCAGGAGCACTGTCTAATCCCAGACCACTGTTCAGGAGCACTGTCCAATCCCAGGCCACTGTGCAGGAGCACTGTCCAATCCCAGACCACTGTTCAGGAGCACTGTCTAATTCCAGACCAGTGTCCAGGAGCACTGTCCAATCCTAGACCAGTGTCCAGGAGCACTGTCCAATCCTAGACCAGTGTCCAGGAGCAATGTCCAATCCCAGACCAGTGTCCAGGAGCACTGTCCAATCCTAGACCAGTGTCCAGGAGCACTGTCCAATCCTAGACCAGTGTCCAGGAGTACTGTCCAATCACAGACCAGTGTCCAGGAGCACTGTGCAATCACAGACCAGTGTCCAGGAGCACTGTCCAATCACAGTCCAGTGTCCAGGAGAACTGTCTAATCCCAGACCACTGTACAGGAGCACTGTCCAATCCCAGACCAGTGTCCAGGATCACTGTCCAATCCCAGACCAGTGTCGAGGAGCACTGTCCAATCCTAGACCAGTGTCCAGGAACACTGTCTAATCGCAGACCAGTGTCCAGGAGCACTGTCCAATCCTAGACCAGTGTCCAGGAGCACTGTGCAATCCTAGACCAGCATCCAGGAGCACTGTCCAGTCCTAGACCAGTGTGCAGGAGTACTGTCCAGTCCTAGACCAGTGTCCAGGAGCACTGTCCAATCCTAGACCAGTGTGCAGGAGCACTGTCTAATCCCAGACCAGTGTCCAAGAGCACTGTCCAATCTTAGGCCAGTGTCCAGGAGCACTGTCCAAACCTAGACCAGTGTCCAGGAGCACTGTCCAATCCTGGACCAGTGTCCAAGAGCACTGTCCAATCTTAGACCAGTGTCCAGGAGCACTGTCCAAACCCAGACCAGTGTCCAGGAGCACTGTCCAATCCTAGGCCAGTGTCCAGGAGCACTGTCTAATCCCAGACTAGTGTCCAGGAGCACTGTCTAATCCCAGACCAGTGTCCAGGAGCACTGTCCAATCCCAGACCAGTGTCCAGGAGCACTGTCCAATCCTCGACCAGTTTTCAGGAGCACTGTCCAATACCAGACCAGTCACCAGGAGCACTGTCTAATCCCAGTCCAGTGTCCAGGAGCACTGTCGAATCCCAGACCAGTGTCCAGGAGCGCTGTCCAATCCTAGACCAGTGTCCAGGAGCACTGTCCATTCACAGATCAGTGTCCAGGCGCACTGTCTAATCCCAGATCACTGTTCAGGAGCACTGTCCAATCCCAGACCAGTGTCCAGGAGCACTGTCCAATCCCAGACCACTGTTCAGGAGCATTGTCTAATCCCAGACCAGTGACCAGGAGCACTGTCCAATCCTAGACCAGTGTCCAGGAGCACTGTCCAATCCTAGACCAGTGTCAAGGAGCACTGTCCAATCCCAGACCAGTGTCCAGGAGCACTGTCCAATCCTAGAGCAGTGTCCAGGAGCACTGTGCAATCCTCGACCAGTGCCCAGGAGTACTGTACAATCACAGACCAGTGTCCAGGAGCACTGTGCAATCACAGACCACTGTTCAGGAGCACTGTCTAATCCCAGACCAGTGTCCAGGAGCACTGTCCAGTCCTAGACCAGTGTCCAGGAGCACTGTCCAATCCCAGACCAGTGTCCAGGGCCACTGTCCAATCATAGACCAGTGTCCAGGAGCACTGTCCAGTCCTAGACCAGTGTCCAGGAGCACTGTCCAATCCTAGACCAGTGTCCAGGGCCACTGTCCAATCCCAGACCAGTGTCCAGGAGCACTGTCCAATCCCAGACCAGTGTCCAGAAGCACTGTCCAATCCCAGAGCAGTGTCCAGGAGCACTGTCCAATCCCAGACCAGTGTACAGGAGCACTGTCCAATCCCAGACCAGTGTCCTGGAGCAATGTCCAATCCCAGACCAGTGTCCAGGAGCACTGTTTAATCCCAGACCACTGTTCAGGAGCACTGTCCAATTCGAGACCAGTGTCCAGGAGCACTGTCCAATCCCAGGCCACAGTTCAGGAGCACTGTCTAATCCCAGACCAGTGACCAGGAGCACTGTCCAATCCTAGACCAGTGTCCAGGAGCACTGTCCAATCCTAGACCAGTGTCAAGGAGCACTGTCCAATCCCAGACCAGTGTCCAGGAGCACTGTCCAATCCTAGACCAGTGTCCAGGAGCACTCTCCAATCCCAGACCACTGTTCAGGAGCACTGTCTAATCCCAGACCAGTGACCAGGAGCACTGTCCAATCCTAGTCCAGTGTACAGGAGCACTGTCCAATCCTAAACCAGTGTCCAGGAGCACTGTCCAATCCTAGACCAGTGTCCAGGAGCACTGTCCAATCACAGACCAGTGTTCAGGAACACTGTCCAATCACAGACCAGTGTTCAGGAACACTGTGCAATCACAGACCAGTGTCCAGGAGCACTGTCTAATCCCAGACCACTGTTCAGGAGCACTATCCAATCCCAGACCAGTGTCCAAGAGCACTGTCCAATCCTAGACCAGTGTCCAGGAGTACTGTCCAATCCTAGACCAGTGTCCAGGAGCACTGTCCAATCCTAGACCAGTATCCAGGAGCACTGTCCAGTCCTAGACCAGTGTCCAGGAGCATTGTCCAATCCTAGACCAGTGTGCAGGAGCACTGTCTAATCCCAGACCAGTGTCCAGGAACACTGTGCAATCTTAGACCAGTGTCCAGGAGCACTGTCCAATCCTAGACCAGTATCCAGGAGCACTGTCCAATCTTAGACCAGTGTCCAGGAGCACTGTCCAAACCTAGGCCAGTGTCCAGGAACAATGTCCAACCTTAGACCAGTGTCCAGGAGCACTGTCCAATCCTAGACCAGTGTCCAGGAGCACTGTCCAATCTTAGACCAGTGTCCAGGAGCACTGTCCAATCCTAGACCAGTGTCCAGGAGCACTGTCCATTCCTAGACCAGTGTCCAGGAGCACTGTCTAATCCCAGACCAGTGTCCAGGAGCACTGTCAAATCCCAGACCAGTGTCCAAGAGCACTGTCCAATCCCAGACCAGTGTCCAGGAGCACTGTCCAATCCTAGACCAGTGTCCAGGAGCACTGTCCAATCCCAGACCAGTCTCCAGGAGCACTGTCTAATCCCAGTCCAGTGTCCAGGAGCACTGTCCAATCCCAGACCAGTGTCCAGGAGCACTGTCTAATCCCAGACCAGTGACCAGGAGCACTGTCTAATCCCAGACCAGTGTCCAGGAGCACTGTCCATTCCTAGACCAGTGTCCAGGAGCACTGTCCAATCCTAGAGCAGTGTCCAGGGCCACTGTCCAATCCTAGGCCAGTGTCCAGGAGCACTGTCCAGTCCTAGACCAGTGTCCTGGAGCACTTTCCAATCCTAGACCAGTGTCCAGGGCCACTGACCAATCCCAGGTCAGTGTCCAGGAGCACTGTCCAATCCCAGACCAGTGTCAAGGAGCACTGTCCAATCCCAGACCAGTGTCCAGAAGCACTGTCCAATCTTAGACCAGTGTCCAGGAGCACTGTCCAATCCTAGACCAGTGTCCAGGAGCACTGTCCATTCCTAGACCAGTGTCCAGGAGCACTGTCTAATCCCAGACCAGTGTCCAGGAGCACTGTCAAATCCCAGACCAGTGTCCAAGAGCACTGTCCAATCCCAGACCAGTGTCCAGGAGCACTGTCCAATCCTAGACCAGTGTCCAGGAGCACTGTCCAATCCCAGACCAGTCTCCAGGAGCACTGTCTAATCCCAGTCCAGTGTCCAGGAGCACTGTCCAATCCCAGACCAGTGTCCAGGAGCACTGTCTAATCCCAGACCAGTGACCAGGAGCACTGTCTAATCCCAGACCAGTGTCCAGGAGCACTGTCCATTCCTAGACCAGTGTCCAGGAGCACTGTCCAATCCTAGAGCAGTGTCCAGGGCCACTGTCCAATCCTAGGCCAGTGTCCAGGAGCACTGTCCAGTCCTAGACCAGTGTCCTGGAGCACTTTCCAGTCCTAGACCAGTGTCCAGGGCCACTGACCAATCCCAGGTCAGTGTCCAGGAGCACTGTCCAATCCCAGACCAGTGTCAAGGAGCACTGTCCAATCCCAGACCAGTGTCCAGGAGCACTGTCTCATCCCAGACCAGTGACCAGGAGCACTGTCCCGTCCCAGACCAGTGTCCAGGAGCACTGTCCAATCCCAGACCTGTGTCCAGGAGCACTGTCCAATCCCAGACCAGTGTCCAGGAGCACTGTCCAATCCCAGACCAGTGTCCAGGAGCACTGTCTAATCCTAGACCAGTGGCCAGGAGCACTGTCCAATCCAAACCAGTGTCCAGGAGCACTGTCCAATCCTAGACCAGTGTCCATGACCACTGTCCAATCCTAGACCAGTGTCCAGGAGCACTGTCCAATCCTAGACCAGTGTCCAGGAGCACTGTCCAATCCTAGACCAGTGTCCAGGAGCACTGTCCAATCCCAGACCAGTGTCCAGGAGCACTGTCCAATCCTAGACCAGTGTCCAGGAGCACTGTCCAATCCTAGAACAGTGTGCAGGAGTACTGTCCAATCCTAGACCAGTGTCCAGGAGCAGTGTCCAATCCTAGACCTGTGTTCAGGCGCACTCTCCAATCCCAGACCAGTGTCCAGGAGCACGGTCCAATCCTAGACCAGTGTCCAGGAGCACTGTCTAATCCCAGACCAGTGTCCAGGAGCACAGTCCAATCCCAGACCAGTGTCCAGGTGCACTGTCCAATCCTAGACCAGTGTCCAGGAGCACTGCCCAATCCTAGACCAGTATCCAGGAGCACTGTCCAGTCCTAGACCTGTGTCCAGGAGCACTCTCTAATCCCAGACCAGTGCCATGAGCACTGTCCAATCCCAGACCAGTGTCCAGGAGCACTGTCCAATCCTAGACCAGTGTGCAGGAGCACTGTCCAATTCTAGACCAGCATCCAGGAGCACTGTCCAGTCCTAGACCAGTGTCCAGGAGCACTGTCCACTCCCAGACCAGTGTCCAGGAGCACTGTCTAATCCCAGACCAGTGTCCAGGAACACTGTCCAATCTTAGACCAGTGTCCAGGAGCACTGTCCAATCCTAGACCAGTGTCCAGGAGCACTGTCCAATCCTAGACCAGCATCCAGGAGCCCTGTCCAGTCCTAGACCAGTGTCCAGGAGTACTGTCTAATCCCAGACAAGTGTCCAGGAGCACTGTCCAATCCTAGACCAGTATCCAAGAGCACTGTCCAATCCCAGACCAATCACCAGGAGCACTGACTAATCCCAGTCCATTGTCCAGGAGCACTGTCCAATCCCAGACCAGTGTCCAGGAGCACTGTCCAATCCTAGACCAGTGTCCAGGAGCACTGTCCATTCACAGACCAGTGTCCAGGAGCACTGTCTAATCCCAGACCAGTGTCCTGGAGCGCTGTCCAATCCTAGACCAGTGTCCAGGAGCACTGTCCATTCACAGACCAGTGTCCAGGAGCACTGTCCAATCCCAGACCACTCTTCAGAAGCACTGTCCAATCCCAGACCAGTGTCCAGGATCACTGTCCAATCCCAGACCAGTGTCCAGGAGCACTGGCCAATCCTAGACCAGTGCCCAGGAACACTGTCTAATCCCAGACCAGTGTCCAGGAGCACTGTCCAATCCTAGACCAGTGTCCAGGAGCACTGTCCAATCCTAGACCAGCGTCCAGGAGCACTGTCCAGTCCTAGACCAGTGTCCAGGAGTACTGTCTAATCCCAGGCCAGTGTCCAGGAGCACTGTCTAATCCCAGACCAGTGTCCAGGAGCACTGTCCAATCCGAGACCAGTGTCCAGGAGCACTGTCCAATCCTAGACCAGTATCCAGGAGCACTGTCCAGTCCTAGACCAGTGTCCAGGAGCACTGTCCAATCCTAGACCGGTGTCGAGGAGCACTGTCTAATCCCAGACCAGTGTCCAGGAACACTGTGCAATCTTAGACCAGTGTCCAGGAGCACTGTCCAATCCTAGACCAGTGTCCAAGAGCACTGTCCAATCTTAGACCAGTGTCCAGGAGCACTGTCCAACCCTAGACCAGTGTCCAGGAACATTGTCCAATCTTAGACCAGTGTCCAGGACCACGATCCAATCCTAGACCAGTGTCCAGGAGCACTGTCCAACCATAGACCAGTGTCCAGGAGCACTGTCTAATCCCAGACCAGTGTCCAGGAGCACTGTCCAATCCCAGACCAGTGTCCAGGAGCACTGTCCAATCCCAGACCAGGGTTCAGGAGCACTGTCCAATCCTAGACCAGTATCCAGGAGCACTGTCCAATCCCACACCAGTCACCAGGAGCACTGTCCAATCCCAGTCCAGTGTCCAGGAGCACTGTCTAATCCCAGAACAGTGACCAGGAGCACTGTCTAATCCCAGACCAGTGTCCAGGAACACTGTCCAGTCCTAGACCAGTGTCCAGGGGCACTGTCCAAACCTAGACCAATGTCCAGGGCCACTGTCCAATCATAGATCAGTGTCCAGGAGCACTGTCCAGTCCTAGACCAGTGTCCAGGAGCACTGTCCAATCCGAGACCAGTGTCCAGGGCCACTGTCCAATCCCAGACCAGTGTCCAGGAGCACTGTCCAATCCCAGACCAGTGTCCAGGAGCACTGTCCAATCCCAGAGCAGTGTCCAGGAGCACTGTCCAATCCCAGACCAGTGTCCAGGAGCACTGTCCAATCCCAGACCAGTGTCCTGGAGCAATGTCCAATCCCAGACCAGTGTCCAGGAGCACTGTCTAATCCTACACCAATGTCCAGGAGCACTGTCCAATCCTAGAACATTGTCCAGGAGCACTGTCCAAACCTAGACCAGTGTCCAGGAGCACAGTCCATTCACAGACCAGTGTCCAGGAGCACTGTCTAATCCCAGACCACTGTTCAGGAGCACTGTCCAATCCCAGGCCACTGTGCAGGAGCACTGTCCAATCCCAGACCACTGTTCAGGAGCACTGTCTAATTCCAGACCAGTGTCCAGGAGCACTGTCCAATCCTAGACCAGTGTCCAGGAGCACTGTCCAATCCTAGACCAGTGTCCAGGAGCAATGTCCAATCCCAGACCAGTGTCCAGGAGCACTGTCCAATCCTAGACCAGTGTCCAGGAGCACTGTCCAATCCTAGACCAGTGTCCAGGAGTACTGTCCAATCACAGACCAGTGTTCAGGAGCACTGTGCAATCACAGACCAGTGTCCAGGAGCACTGTCTAATCCCAGACCACTGTTCAGGAGTACTGTCCAATTCTAGACCAGTGTCCAGGAGCACTGTCCATTCACAGACCAATGTCCAGGAGCACTGTCTAATGCCAGACCACTGTTCAGGAGCACTGTCCAATTCCAGACCAGTGTCCAGGAGCACTGTCCAATCCCAGACAACTGTTCAGGAGCACTATCTCATCCCAGACCAGTGACCAGGAGCACTGTCCAATACTAGACCAGTGTCCAGGAGCACTGTCCAATCACAGACCAGTGTTCAGGAGCACTGTGCAATGACAGACCAGTGTCCAGGAGCACTGTCTAATCCCAGACCAGTGTCCAGGAGCAATGTCCAATCCTAGACCAGTGTCAAGGAGCACTGTCCAATCCCAGACCAGTGTCCAGGAGCACTGTCCAATCCTAGACCAGTGTCCAGGAGCACTCTCCAATCCCAGACCACTGTTCAGGAGCACTGTCTAATCCCAGACCAGTGACCAGGAGCACTGTCCAATCCTAGACCAGTGTCCAGGAGCACTGTCCAATCCTAGACCAGTGTCCAGGAGCACTGTCCAATCCCAGACCAGTGTCCAGGAGCACTGTCCAATCCTAGACCAGTGTCCAGGAGCTCTGTCCAATCCTAGGCCAGTGTCCAGGAGTACTGTCCAATCACAGACCACTGTTCAGGAGCACTATCCAATCCCAGACCAGTGTCCAGGAGCACTGTCCAATCCTAGACCAGTGTCCAGGAGTACTGTCCAATCCTAGACCAGTGTCCAGGAGCACTGTCCAATCCTAGACCAGTATCCAGGAGCACTGTCCAGTCCTAGACCAGTGTCCAGGAGCACTGTCTAATCCCAGACCAGTGTCCAGAAACACTGTGCAATCTTAGACCAGTGTCCAGGAGCACTGTCCAATCCTAGACCAGTGTCCAGGAGCTCTGTCCAATCTTAGACCAGTGTCCAGGAGCACTGTCCAAACCTAGACCAGTGTCCAGGAACACTGTCCAATCTTAGACCAGTGTCCAGGAGCACTGTCCAATCCTACACCAGTGTCCAGGAGCACTGTCCAATCTTAGACCAGTGTCCAGGAGCACTGTCCAATCCTAGACCAGTGTCCAGGAGCACTGTCCAATCCTAGACCAGTGTCCAGGAGCACTGCCTAATCCCAGACCAGTGTCCAGGAGCACTGTCTAATCCCAGACCAGTGTCCAGGAGCACTGTCCAATCCCAGACCAGTGTCCAGGAGCACTGTCCAATCCTAGACCAGTGTCCAGGAGCACTGTCCAATCCCAGACCAGTCTCCAGGAGCACTGTCTAATCCCAGTCCAGTGTCCAGGAACACTGTCCAATCCCAGACCAGTGTCCAGGAGCACTGTCTAATCCCAGACCAGTGACTAGGAGCACTGTCTAATCCCAGACCAGGGTCCAGGAGCACTGTCCAGTCCTAGACCAGTGTCCAGGAGCACTGTCCAATCCTAGAGCAGTGTCCAGGGCCACTGTCCAATCCTAGGCCAGTGTCCAGGAGCACTGTCCAGTCCTAGACCAGCGTCCTGGAGCACTTTCCAATCCTAGACCAGTGTCCAGGGCCACTGACCAATCCCAGATCAGTGTCCAGGAGCACTGTCCAATCCCAGACCAGTGTCCAGGAGCACTGTCCAATCCCAGACCAGTGTCCAGGAGCACTGTCTAATCCCAGACCAGTGTCCAGGAGCACTGTCCCGTCCCAGACCAGTGTCCAGGAGCACTGTCCAATCCCAGACCTGTGTCCAGGAGCACTGTCCAATCCCAGACCAGTGTCCAGGAGCACTGTCCAATCCCAGACCAGTGTCCAGGAGCACTGTCTAATCCTAGACCAGTGGCCAGGAGCGCTGTCCAATCCAAACCAGTGTCCAGGAGCACTGTCCAATCCTAGACCAGTGCCCATGAGCACTGTCCAATCCCAGACCAGTGTCCAGGAGCACTGTCCAATCCTAGACCAGTGTCCAGGAGCACTGTCCAATCCTAGACCAGTGTCCAGGAGCACTGCCCAATCCCAGACCAGTGTCCAGGAGCTATGTCCAATCCTAGACCAGTATCCAGGAGCACTGTCCAATCCTAGACCAGTGTGCAGGAGTACTGTCCAATCCTAGACCAGTGTCCAGGAGCACTGTCCAATCCTAGACCTGTGTCCAGGCGCACTCTCCAATCCCAGACCAGTGTCCAGGAGCACGGTCCAATCCTAGACCAGTGTCCAGGAGCACTGTCCAATCCCAGACCAGTGTCCAGGAGCACTGTCCAATCCTAGACCAGTGTCCAGGTGCACTGTCCAATCCTAGACCAGTATCCAGGAGCACTGTCCAGTCCTAGACCTGTGTCCAGGAGCACTGTCTAATCCCAGACCAGTGCCAGGAGCACTGTCCAATCCCAGACCAGTGTCCAGGAGCACTGTCTAATCCCAGACCAGTGTCCAGGAGCACTGTCCAATCCTAGACCAGTGTCCAGGAGCACTGTCCAATCCTAGACCAGTATCCAGGAGCACTGTCCAGTCCTAGACCAGTGTCCAGGAGCACTTTCCAATCCTAGACCAGTGTCGAGAAGCACTGTGTAATCCCAGACCTGTGTCCAGGAACATTGTCCAATCTTAGACCAGTGTCCAGGAGCACTATCCAATCCTAGACCAGTGTCCAGGAGCACTGTCCAACCATAGACCAGTGTCCAGGAGCACTGTCTAATTCCAGACCAGTGTCCAGGAGCACTGTCTAATCCCAGACCAGTGTCCAGGAGCACTGTCCAATCCCAGATCAGGGTTCAGGAGCACTGTCCAATCGTAGACCAGTATCCAGGAGCACTGTCCAATCCCACACCAGTCACCAGGAGCACTGTCTAATCCCAGTCCAGTGTCCAGGAGCACTGTCCAATCCCAGACCAGTGTCCAGCAGCACTGTCTAATCCAAGACCAGTGTGCAGGAGTACTGTCCAATCCTAGACCAGTGTCCAGGAGCACTGTCCAATCCTAGACCTGTGTCCAGGCGCACTCTCCAATCCCATACCAGTGTCCAGGAGCACGGTCCAATCCTAGACCAGTGTCCAGGAGCACTGTCTAATCTCAGACCAGTGTCCAGGAGCACTGTCCAATCCTAGACCAGTGTCCAGGAGCACTGGCCAATCCTAGACCAGTATCCAGGAGCACTGTCCAGTCCTAGACCTGTGTCCAGGAGCACTGTCTAATCCCAGACCAGTGCCAGGAGCACTGTCCAATCCCAGACCAGTGTCCAGGAGCACTGTCCAATCCTAGACCAGTGTGCAGGAGCACTGTCCAATCCTAGACCAATATCCAGGAGCACTGTCCAGTCCTAGACCAGTTTCCAGGAGCACTGTCCACTCCCAGACCAGTGTCCAGGAGCACTGTCTAATCCCAGACCAGTGTCCAGGAACACTGTCCAATCTTAGACCAGTGTCCAGGAGCACTGTCCAATCCTAGACCAGTGTCCAGGAGCACTGTCCAATCCTAGATCAGCATCCAGGAGCCCTGTCCAGTCCTAGACCAGTGTCCAGGAGTACTGTCTAATCCCAGACCAGTGTCCAGGAGCACTGTCCAATCCTAGACCAGTATCCAGGAGCACTGTCCAATCCCAGACCAGTCACCAGGAGCACTGACTAATCCCAGTCCAGTGTCCAGGAGCACTGTCCAATCCCAGACCAGTGTCCAGGAGCACTGTCCAATCCTAGACCAGTGTCCAGGAGCACTGTCCATTCACAGACCAGTGTCCAGGAGCACTGTCTAATCCCAGACCAGTGTCCAGGAGCGCTGTCCAATCCTAGACCAGTGTCCAGGAGCACTGTCCATTCACAGACCAGTGTCCAGGAACACTGTCTAATCCCAGACCACTGTTCAGGAGCACTGTCCAATCCCAGACCAGTGTCCAGGAGCACTGTCCAATCCTAGACCACTGTTCAGGAGCATTGTCTAATCCCAGACCAGTGACCAGGAGCACTGTCCAATCCTAGACCAGTGTCCAGGAGCACTGCCCAATCCTAGACCAGTGTCAAGGAGCACTGTCCAATCACAGACCAGTGTCCAGGAGCACTGTCCAATCCTAAAGCAGTTTCCAGGAGCACTGTCCAATCCTAGACCAGTGTCCAGGAGTACTGCACAATCACAGTCCAGTGTCCAGGAGCACTGTCTAATCCCAGACCACTGTTCAGGAGCACTGTCCAATCCCAGACCAGTGTCCAGGATCACTGTCCAATCCCAGACCAGTGTCCAGGAGCACTGTCCAATCCTAGACCAGTGTCCAGGAGCACTGTCCAATCCTAGACCAGCATCCAGGAGCACTGTCCAGTCCTAGACCAGTGTCCAGGAGTACTGTCTAATCCCAGACCAGTGTCCAGGAGCACTGTCTAATCCAAGACCAGTGTCCAGGAGCACTGTCCAATCCTAGACCAGTGTCCAGGAGCACTGTCCAATCCTAGACCAGTATCCAGGAGCACTGTCCAGTCCTAGACCAGTGTCCAGGAGCACTGTCCAATCCTAGACCAGTGTCGAGGAGCACTGTCTAATCCCAGACCAGTGTCCAGGAACACTGTGCAATCTTAGACCAGTGTCCAGGAACATTGTCCAATCTTAGACCAGTGTCCAGGACCACTATCCAATCCTAGACCAGTGTCCAGGAGCACTGTCCAACCATAGACCAGTATCCAGGAGCACTGTCTAATCCCAGACCAGTGTCCAGGAGCACTGTCTAATCCCAGACCAGTGTCCAGGAGCACTGTTCAATCCCAGACCAGGGTTCAGGAGCACTGTCCAATCCTAGGCCAGTATCCAGGAGCACTGTCCAATCCCACACCAGTCACCAGGAGCACTGTCTAATCCCAGTCCAGTGTCCAGGAGCACTGTCCAATCCCAGACCAGTGTCCAGCAGCACTGTCTAATCCCAGAACAGTGACCAGGAGCACTGTCTAATCCCAGACCAGTGTCCAGGAACACTGTCCAGTCCTAGACCAGTGTCCAGGAACACTGTCCAATCCTAGACCAGTGTCCAGGGCCACTGTCCAATCATAGACCAGTGTCCAGGAGCACTGTCCAGTCCTAGACCAGTGTCCAGGAGCACTGTCCAATCCTAGACCAGTGTCCAGGGCCACTGTCCAATCCCAGACCAGTGTCCAGGAGCACTGTCCAATCCCAGACCAGTGCCCAGGAGCACTGTCCAATCCCAGAACAGTGACCAGGAGCACTGTCTAATCCCAGACCAGTGTCCAGGAACACTGTCCAGTCCTAGACCAGTGTCCAGGGGCACTGTCCAATCCTAGACCAATGTCCAGGGCCACTGTCCAATCATAGATCAGTGTCCAGGAGCACTGTCCAGTCCTAGACCAGTGTCCAGGAGCACTGTCCAATCCGAGACCAGTGTCCAGGGCCACTGTCCAATCCCAGACCAGTGTCCAGGAGCACTGTCCAATCCCAGACCAGTGTCCAGGAGCACTGTCCAATCCCAGAGCAGTGTCCAGGAGCACTGTCCAATCCCAGACCAGTGTCCAGGAGCACTGTCCAATCCCAGACCAGTGTCCTGGAGCAATGTCCAATCCCAGACCAGTGTCCAGGAGCACTGTCTAATCCTACACCAATGTCCAGGAGCACTGTCCAATCCTAGAACATTGTCCAGGAGCACTGTCCAAACCTAGACCAGTGTCCAGGAGCACAGTCCATTCACAGACCAGTGTCCAGGAGCAGTGTCTAATCCCAGACCACTGTTCAGGAGCACTGTCCAATCCCAGGCCACTGTGCAGGAGCACTGTCCAATCCCAGACCACTGTTCAGGAGCACTGTCTAATTCCAGACCAGTGTCCAGGAGCACTGTCCAATCCTAGACCAGTGTCCAGGAGCACTGTCCAATCCTAGACCAGTGTCCAGGAGCAATGTCCAATCCCAGACCAGTGTCCAGGAGCACTGTCCAATCCTAGACCAGTGTCCAGGAGCACTGTCCAATCCTAGACCAGTGTCCAGGAGTACTGTCCAATCACAGACCAGTGTTCAGGAGCACTGTGCAATCACAGACCAGTGTCCAGGAGCACTGTCTAATCCCAGACCACTGTTCAGGAGTACTGTCCAATTCTAGACCAGTGTCCAGGAGCACTGTCCATTCACAGACCAATGTCCAGGAGCACTGTCTAATCCCAGACCACTGTTCAGGAGCACTGTCCAATTCCAGACCAGTGTCCAGGAGCACTGTCCAATCCCAGACAACTGTTCAGGAGCACTGTCTCATCCCAGACCAGTGACCAGGAGCACTGTCCAATACTAGACCAGTGTCCAGGAGCACTGTCCAATCCTAGACCAGTGTCCAGGAGCACTCTCCAATCCCAGACCACTGTTCAGGAGCACTGTCGAATCCCAGACCAGTGACCAGGAGCACTGTCCAATCCTAGACCAGTGTCCAGGAGCACTGTCCAATCCTAGACCAGTGTCCAGGAGCACTGTCCAATCCCAGACCAGTGTCCAGGAGCACTGTCCAATCCTAGACCAGTGTCCAGGAGCACTGTCCAATCCTAGACCAGTGTCCAGGAGTACTGTCCAATCACAGACCAGTGTTCAGGAACACTGTGCAATGACAGACCAGTGTCCAGGAGCACTGTCTAATCCCAGACCAGTGTCCAGGAGCAATGTCCAATCCTAGACCAGTGTCAAGGAGCACTGTCCAATCCCAGACCAGTGTCCAGGAGCACTGTCCAATCCTAGACCAGTGTCCAGGAGCACTCTCCAATCCCAGACCACTGTTCAGGAGCACTGTCTAATCCCAGACCAGTGACCAGGAGCACTGTCCAATCCTAGACCAGTGTCCAGGAGCACTGTCCAATCCTAGACCAGTGTCCAGGAGCACTGTCCAATCCCAGACCAGTGTCCAGGAGCACTGTCCAATCCTAGACCAGTGTCCAGGAGCTCTGTCCAATCCTAGGCCAGTGTCCAGGAGTACTGTCCAATCACAGACCACTGTTCAGGAGCACTATCCAATCCCAGACCAGTGTCCAGGAGCACTGTCCAATCCTAGACCAGTGTCCAGGAGTACTGTCCAATCCTAGACCAGTGTCCAGGAGCACTGTCCAATCCTAGACCAGTATCCAGGAGCACTGTCCAGTCCTAGACCAGTGTCCAGGAGCACTGTCTAATCCCAGACCAGTGTCCAGAAACACTGTGCAATCTTAGACCAGTGTCCAGGAGCACTGTCCAATCCTAGACCAGTGTCCAGGAGCTCTGTCCAATCTTAGACCAGTGTCCAGGAGCACTGTCCAAACCTAGACCAGTGTCCAGGAACACTGTCCAATCTTAGACCAGTGTCCAGGAGCACTGTCCAATCCTACACCAGTGTCCAGGAGCACTGTCCAATCTTAGACCAGTGTCCAGGAGCACTGTCCAATCCTAGACCAGTGTCCAGGAGCACTGTCCAATCCTAGACCAGTGTCCAGGAGCACTGCCTAATCCCAGACCAGTGTCCAGGAGCACTGTCTAATCCCAGACCAGTGTCCAGGAGCACTGTCCAATCCCAGACCAGTGTCCAGGAGCACTGTCCAATCCTAGACCAGTGTCCAGGAGCACTGTCCAATCCCAGACCAGTCTCCAGGAGCACCGTCTAATCCCAGTCCAGTGTCCAGGAACACTGTCCAATCCCAGACCAGTGTCCAGGAGCACTGTCTAATCCCAGACCAGTGACTAGGAGCACTGTCTAATCCCAGACCAGGGTCCAGGAGCACTGTCCAGTCCTAGACCAGTGTCCAGGAGCACTGTCCAATCCTAGAGCAGTGTCCAGGGCCACTGTCCAATCCTAGGCCAGAGTCCAGGAGCACTGTCCAGTCCTAGACCAGCGTCCTGGAGCACTTTCCAATCCTAGACCAGTGTCCAGGGCCACTGACCAATCCCAGATCAGTGTCCAGGAGCACTGTCCAATCCCAGACCAGTGTCCAGGAGCACTGTCCAATCCCAGACCAGTGTCCAGGAGCACTGTCTAATCCCAGACCAGTGTCCAGGAGCACTGTCCCGTCCCAGACCAGTGTCCAGGAGCACTGTCCAATCCCAGACCTGTGTCCAGGAGCACTGTCCAATCCCAGACCAGTGTCCAGGAGCACTGTCCAATCCCAGACCAGTGTCCAGGAGCACTGTCTAATCCTAGACCAGTGGCCAGGAGCGCTGTCCAATCCAAACCAGTGTCCAGGAGCACTGTCCAATCCTAGACCAGTGCCCATGAGCACTGTCCAATCCCAGACCAGTGTCCAGGAGCACTGTCCAATCCTAGACCAGTGTCCAGGAGCACTGTCCAATCCTAGACCAGTGTCCAGGAGCACTGCCCAATCCCAGACCAGTGTCCAGGAGCTATGTCCAATCCTAGACCAGTATCCAGGAGCACTGTCCAATCCTAGACCAGTGTGCAGGAGTACTGTCCAATCCTAGACCAGTGTCCAGGAGCACTGTCCAATCCTAGACCTGTGTCCAGGCGCACTCTCCAATCCCAGACCAGTGTCCAGGAGCACGGTCCAATCCTAGACCAGTGTCCAGGAGCACTGTCCAATCCCAGACCAGTGTCCAGGAGCACTGTCCAATCCTAGACCAGTGTCCAGGTGCACTGTCCAATCCTAGACCAGTATCCAGGAGCACTGTCCAGTCCTAGACCTGTGTCCAGGAGCACTGTCTAATCCCAGACCAGTGCCAGGAGCACTGTCCAATCCCAGACCAGTGTCCAGGAGCACTGTCTAATCCCAGACCAGTGTCCAGGAGCACTGTCCAATCCTAGACCAGTGTCCAGGAGCACTGTCCAATCCTAGACCAGTATCCAGGAGCACTGTCCAGTCCTAGACCAGTGTCCAGGAGCACTTTCCAATCCTAGACCAGTGTCGAGAAGCACTGTGTAATCCCAGACCTGTGTCCAGGAACATTGTCCAATCTTAGACCAGTGTCCAGGAGCACTATCCAATCCTAGACCAGTGTCCAGGAGCACTGTCCAACCATAGACCAGTGTCCAGGAGCACTGTCTAATTCCAGACCAGTGTCCAGGAGCACTGTCTAATCCCAGACCAGTGTCCAGGAGCACTGTCCAATCCCAGATCAGGGTTCAGGAGCACTGTCCAATCGTAGACCAGTATCCAGGAGCACTGTCCAATCCCACACCAGTCACCAGGAGCACTGTCTAATCCCAGTCCAGTGTCCAGGAGCACTGTCCAATCCCAGACCAGTGTCCAGCAGCACTGTCTAATCCAAGACCAGTGTGCAGGAGTACTGTCCAATCCTAGACCAGTGTCCAGGAGCACTGTCCAATCCTAGACCTGTGTCCAGGCGCACTCTCCAATCCCATACCAGTGTCCAGGAGCACGGTCCAATCCTAGACCAGTGTCCAGGAGCACTGTCTAATCTCAGACCAGTGTCCAGGAGCACTGTCCAATCCTAGACCAGTGTCCAGGAGCACTGGCCAATCCTAGACCAGTATCCAGGAGCACTGTCCAGTCCTAGACCTGTGTCCAGGAGCACTGTCTAATCCCAGACCAGTGCCAGGAGCACTGTCCAATCCCAGACCAGTGTCCAGGAGCACTGTCCAATCCTAGACCAGTGTGCAGGAGCACTGTCCAATCCTAGACCAATATCCAGGAGCACTGTTCAGTCCTAGACCAGTTTCCAGGAGCACTGTCCACTCCCAGACCAGTGTCCAGGAGCACTGTCTAATCCCAGACCAGTGTCCAGGAACACTGTCCAATCTTAGACCAGTGTCCAGGAGCACTGTCCAATCCTAGACCAGTGTCCAGGAGCACTGTCCAATCCTAGATCAGCATCCAGGAGCCCTGTCCAGTCCTAGACCAGTGTCCAGGAGTACTGTCTAATCCCAGACCAGTGTCCAGGAGCACTGTCCAATCCTAGACCAGTATCCAGGAGCACTGTCCAATCCCAGACCAGTCACCAGGAGCACTGACTAATCCCAGTCCAGTGTCCAGGAGCACTGTCCAATCCCAGACCAGTGTCCAGGAGCACTGTCCAATCCTAGACCAGTGTCCAGGAGCACTGTCCATTCACAGACCAGTGTCCAGGAGCACTGTCTAATCCCAGACCAGTGTCCAGGAGCGCTGTCCAATCCTAGACCAGTGTCCAGGAGCACTGTCCATTCACAGACCAGTGTCCAGGAACACTGTCTAATCCCAGACCACTGTTCAGGAGCACTGTCCAATCCCAGACCAGTGTCCAGGAGCACTGTCCAATCCTAGACCACTGTTCAGGAGCATTGTCTAATCCCAGACCAGTGACCAGGAGCACTGTCCAATCCTAGACCAGTGTCCAGGAGCACTGCCCAATCCTAGACCAGTGTCAAGGAGCACTGTCCAATCACAGACCAGTGTCCAGGAGCACTGTCCAATCCTAAAGCAGTTTCCAGGAGCACTGTCCAAACCTAGACCAGTGTCCAGGAGTACTGCACAATCACACTCCAGTGTCCAGGAGCACTGTCTAATCCCAGACCACTGTTCAGGAGCACTGTCCAATCCCAGACCAGTGTCCAGGATCACTGTCCAATCCCAGACCAGTGTCCAGGAGCACTGTCCAATCCTAGACCAGTGTCCAGGAGCACTGTCCAATCCTAGACCAGCATCCAGGAGCACTGTCCAGTCCTAGACCAGTGTCCAGGAGTACTGTCTAATCCCAGACCAGTGTCCAGGAGCACTGTCTAATCCAAGACCAGTGTCCAGGAGCACTGTCCAATCCTAGACCAGTGTCCAGGAGCACTGTCCAATCCTAGACCAGTATCCAGGAGCACTGTCCAGTCCTAGACCAGTGTCCAGGAGCACTGTCCAATCCTAGACCAGTGTCGAGGAGCACTGTCTAATCCCAGACCAGTGTCCAGGAACACTGTGCAATCTTAGACCAGTGTCCAGGAACATTGTCCAATCTTAGACCAGTGTCCAGGACCACTATCCAATCCTAGACCAGTGTCCAGGAGCACTGTCCAACCATAGACCAGTATCCAGGAGCACTGTCTAATCCCAGACCAGTGTCCAGGAGCACTGTCTAATCCCAGACCAGTGTCCAGGAGCACTGTTCAATCCCAGACCAGGGTTCAGGAGCACTGTCCAATCCTAGGCCAGTATCCAGGAGCACTGTCCAATCCCACACCAGTCACCAGGAGCACTGTCTAATCCCAGTCCAGTGTCCAGGAGCACTGTCCAATCCCAGACCAGTGTCCAGCAGCACTGTCTAATCCCAGAACAGTGACCAGGAGCACTGTCTAATCCCAGACCAGTGTCCAGGAACACTGTCCAGTCCTAGACCAGTGTCCAGGAACACTGTCCAATCCTAGACCAGTGTCCAGGGCCACTGTCCAATCATAGACCAGTGTCCAGGAGCACTGTCCAGTCCTAGACCAGTGTCCAGGAGCACTGCCCAATCCTAGACCAGTGTCCAGGGCCACTGTCCAATCCCAGACCAGTGTCCAGGAGCACTGTCCAATCCCAGACCAGTGCCCAGGAGCACTGTCCAATCCCAGAGCAGTGTCCAGGAGCACTGTCCAATCCCAGACCAGTGTCCAGGAGCACTGTCCAATCCCAAGCCAGTGTCCTGGAGCAATGTCCAATCCCAGACCAGTGTCCAGGAGCACTGTCTAATCCAACACCAATGTCCAGGAGCACTGTCCAATCCTAGACCATTGCCCAGGAGCACTGTCCAAACCTAGACCAGTGTCCAGGAGCACAGTCCATTCACAGACCAGTGTCCAGGAGCACTGTCTAATCCCAGACCACTGTTCAGGAGCACTGTCCAATCCCAGGCCACTGTGCAGGAGCACTGTCCAATCCCAGACCACTGTTCAGGAGCACTGTCTAATTCCAGACCAGTGTCCAGGAGCACTGTCCAATCCTAGACCAGTGTCCAGGAGCACTGTCCAATCCTAGACCAGTGTCCAGGAGCAATGTCCATTCCCAGACCAGTGTCCAGGTGCACTGTCCAATCCTAGACCAGTGTCCAGGAGCACTGTCCAATCCTAGACCAGTGTCCAGGAGTACTGTCCAATCGCAGACCAGTGTTCAGGAGCACTGTGCAATCACAGACCAGTGTCCAGGAGCACTGTCTAATCCCAGACCACTGTTCAGGAGTGCTGTCCAATTCTAGACCAGTGTCCAGGAGCACTGTCCATTCACAGACCAATGTCCAGGAGCACTGTCTAATCCCAGACCACTGTTCAGGAGCACTGTCCAATTCCAGACCAGTGTCCAGGAGCACTGCCAATCCCAGACAACTGTTCAGGATCACTGTCCAATCCCAGACCAGTGTCCAGGAGCACTGTCCAATCCTAGACCAGTGTCCAGGAGCACTGTCCAATCCTAGACCAGCATCCAGGAGCACTGTCCAGTCCTAGACCAGTGTCCAGGAGTACTGTCTAATCCCAGACCAGTGTCCAGGAGCACTGTCTAATCCAAGACCAGTGTCCAGGAGCACTGTCCAATCCTAGACCAGTGTCCAGGAGCACTGTCCAATCCTAGACCAGTATCCAGGAGCACTGTCCAGTCCTAGACCAGTGTCCAGGAGCACTGTCCAATCCTAGACCAGTGTCGAGGAGCACTGTCTAATCCCAGACCAGTGTCCAGGAACACTGTGCAATCTTAGACCAGTGTCCAGGAACATTGTCCAATCTTAGACCAGTGTCCAGGAGCACTGTCTAATCCCAGACCAGTGTCCAGGAGCACTGTCTAATCCCAGACCAGTGTCCAGGAGCACTGTTCAATCCCAGACCAGGGTTCAGGAGCACTGTCCAATCCTAGGCCAGTATCCAGGAGCACTGTCCAATCCCACACCAGTCACCAGGAGCACTGTCTAATCCCAGTCCAGTGTCCAGGAGCACTGTCCAATCCCAGACCAGTGTCCAGCAGCACTGTCTAATCCCAGAACAGTGACCAGGAGCACTGTCTAAACCCAGACCAGTGTCCAGGAACACTGTCCAGTCCTAGACCAGTGTCCAGGAACACTGTCCAATCCTAGACCAGTGTCCAGGGCCACTGTCCAATCATAGACCAGTGTCCAGGAGCACTGTCCAGTCCTAGACCAGTGTCCAGGAGCACTGTCCAATCCTAGACCAGTGTCCAGGGCCACTGTCCAATCCCAGACCAGTGTCCAGGAGCACTGTCCAATCCCAGACCAGTGCCCAGGAGCACTGTCCAATCCCAGAGCAGTGTCCAGGAGCACTGTCCAATCCCAGACCAGTGTCCAGGAGCACTGTCCAATCCCAGGCCAGTGTCCTGGAGCAATGTCCAATCCCAGACCAGTGTCCAGGAGCACTGTCTAATCCAACACCAATGTCCAGGAGCACTGTCCAATCCTAGACCATTGTCCAGGAGCACTGTCCAAACCTAGACCAGTGTCCAGGAGCACAGTCCATTCACAGACCAGTGTCCAGGAGCACTGTCTAATCCCAGACCACTGTTCAGGAGCACTGTCCAATCCCAGACCAGTGTCCAGGAGCACTGTCCAATCCCAGACCACTGTTCAGGAGCACTGTCTAATTCCAGACCAGTGTCCAGGAGCACTGTCCAATCCTAGACCAGTGTCCAGGAGCACTGTCCAATCCTAGACCAGTGTCCAGGAGCAATGTCCATTCCCAGACCAGTGTCCAGGTGCACTGTCCAATCCTAGACCAGTGTCCAGGAGCACTGTCCAATCCTAGACCAGTGTCCAGGAGTACTGTCCAATCGCAGACCAGTGTTCAGGAGCACTGTGCAATCACAGACCAGTGTCCAGGAGCACTGTCTAATCCCAGACCACTGTTCAGGAGTACTGTCCAATTCTAGACCAGTGTCCAGGAGCACTGTCCATTCACAGACCAATGTCCAGGAGCACTGTCTAATCCCAGACCACTGTTCAGGAGCACTGTCCAATTCCAGACCAGTGTCCAGGAGCACTGTCCAATCCCAGACAACTGTTCAGGATCACTGTCCAATCCCAGACCAGTGTCCAGGAGCACTGTCCAATCCTAGACCAGTGTCCAGGAGCACTGTCCAATCCTAGACCAGCATCCAGGAGCACTGTCCAGTCCTAGACCAGTGTCCAGGAGTACTGTCTAATCCCAGACCAGTGTCCAGGAGCACTGTCTAATCCAAGACCAGTGTCCAGGAGCACTGTCCAATCCTAGACCAGTGTCCAGGAGCACTGTCCAATCCTAGACCAGTATCCAGGAGCACTGTCCAGTCCTAGACCAGTGTCCAGGAGCACTGTCCAATCCTAGACCAGTGTCGAGGAGCACTGTCTAATCCCAGACCAGTGTCCAGGAACACTGTGCAATCTTAGACCAGTGTCCAGGAACATTGTCCAATCTTAGACCAGTGTCCAGGACCACTATCCAATCCTAGACCAGTGTCCAGGAGCACTGTCCAACCATAGACCAGTGTCCAGGAGCACTGTCTAATCCCAGACCAGTGTCCAGGAGCACTGTCTAATCCCAGACCAGTGTCCAGGAGCACTGTTCAATCCCAGACCAGGGTTCAGGAGCACTGTCCAATCCTAGGCCAGTATCCAGGAGCACTGTCCAATCCCACACCAGTCACCAGGAGCACTGTCTAATCCCAGTCCAGTGTCCAGGAGCACTGTCCAATCCCAGACCAGTGTCCAGCAGCACTGTCTAATCCCAGAACAGTGACCAGGAGCACTGTCTAATCCCAGACCAGTGTCCAGGAACACTGTCCAGTCCTAGACCAGTGTCCAGGAACACTGTCCAATCCTAGACCAGTGTCCAGGGCCACTGTCCAATCATAGACCAGTGTCCAGGAGCACTGTCCAGTCCTAGACCAGTGTCCGGGAGCACTGTCCAATCCTAGACCAGTGTCCAGGGCCACTGTCCAATCCCAGACCAGTGTCCAGGAGCACTGTCCAATCCCAGACCAGTGCCCAGGAGCACTGTCCAATCCCAGAGCAGTGTCCAGGAGCACTGTCCAATCCCAGACCAGTGTCCAGGAGCACTGTCCAATCCCAGGCCAGTGTCCTGGAGCAATGTCCAATCCCAGACCAGTGTCCAGGAGCACTGTCTAATCCAACACCAATGTCCAGGAGCACTGTCCAATCCTAGACCATTGTCCAGGAGCACTGTCCATTCACAGACCAGTGTCCAGGAGCACTGTCTAATCCC
This sequence comes from Somniosus microcephalus, assembly GCF_052327205.1. Classification (NCBI taxonomy): domain Eukaryota; kingdom Metazoa; phylum Chordata; class Chondrichthyes; order Squaliformes; family Somniosidae; genus Somniosus; species Somniosus microcephalus. The sequence goes on along the minus strand of NC_140998.1, from coordinate 5,722,411 downwards.
AGACCACTGTTCAGGAGCACTGTCCAATCCCAGGCCACTGTGCAGGAGCACTGTCCAATCCCAGACCACTGTTCAGGAGCACTGTCTAATTCCAGACCAGTGTCCAGGAGCACTGTCCAATCCTAGACCAGTGTCCAGGAGCACTGTCCAATCCTAGACCAGTGTCCAGGAGCAATGTCCAATCCCAGACCAGTGTCCAGGAGCACTGTCCAATCCTAGACCAGTGTCCAGGAGCACTGTCCAATCCTAGACCAGTGTCCAGGAGTACTGTCCAATCGCAGACCAGTGTTCAGGAGCACTGTGCAATCACAGACCAGTGTCCAGGAGCACTGTCTAATCCCAGACCACTGTTCAGGAGTACTGTCCAATTCTAGACCAGTGTCCAGGAGCACTGTCCATTCACAGACCAATGTCCAGGAGCACTGTCTAATCCCAGACCACTGTTCAGGAGCACTGTCCAATTCCAGACCAGTGTCCAGGAGCACTGTCCAATCCCAGACAACTGTTCAGGAGCACTGTCTAATCCCAGACCAGTCACCAGGAGCACTGTCCAATACTAGACCAGTGTCCAGGAGCACTGTCCAATCCTAGACCAGTGTCCAGGAGCACTCTCCAATCCCAGACCACTGTTCAGGAGCACTGTCGAATCCCAGACCAGTGACCAGGAGCACTGTCCAATCCTAGACCAGTGTCCAGGAGCACTGTCCAATCCTAGACCAGTGTCCAGGAGCACTGTCCAATCCCACACCAGTGTCCAGGAGCACTGTCCAATCCTAGACCAGTGTCCAGGAGCACTGTCCAATCCTAGACCAGTGTCCAGGAGTACTGTCCAATCACAGACCAGTGTTCAGGAACACTGTGCAATGAAAGACCAGTGTCCAGGAGCACTGTCTAATCCCAGACCAGTGTCCAGGAGCAATGTCCAATCCTAGACATGTGTCAAGGAGCACTGTCCAATCCCAGACCAGTGTCCAGGAGCACTGTCCAATCCTAGACCAGTGTCCAGGAGCACTCTCCAATCCCAGACCACTGTTCAGGAGCACTGTCTAATCCCAGACCAGTGACCAGGAGCACTGTCCAATCCTAGACCAGTGTCCAGGAGCACTGTCCAATCCTAGACCAGTGTCCAGGAGCACTGTCCAATCCCAGACCAGTGTCCAGGAGCACTGTCCAATCCTAGACCAGTGTCCAGGAGCTCTGTCCAATCCTAGGCCAGTGTCCAGGAGTACTGTCCAATCACAGACCACTGTTCAGGAGCACTATCCAATCCCAGACCAGTGTCCAGGAGCACTGTCCAATCCTAGACCAGTGTCCAGGAGTACTGTCCAATCCTAGACCAGTGTCCAGGAGCACTGTCCAATCCTAGACCAGTATCCAGGAGCACTGTCCAGTCCTAGACCAGTGTCCAGGAGCACTGTCTAATCCCAGACCAGTGTCCAGGAACACTGTGCAATCTTAGACCAGTGTCCAGGAGCACTGTCCAATCCTAGACCAGTGTCCAGGAGCACTGTCCAATCTTAGACCAGTGTCCAGGAGCACTGTCCAAACCTAGACCAGTGTCCAGGAACACTGTCCAATCTTAGACCAGTGTCCAGGAGCACAGTCCAATCCTACACCAGTGTCCAGGAGCACTGTCCAATCTTAGACCAGTGTCCAGGAGCACTGTCCAATCCTAGACCAGTGTCCAGGAGCACTGTCCAATCCTAGACCAGTGTCCAGGAGCACTGCCTAATCCCAGACCAGTGTCCAGGAGCACTGTCTAATCCCAGACCAGTGTCCAGGAGCACTGTCCAATCCCAGACCAGTGTCCAGGAGCACTGTCCAATCCTAGACCAGTGTCCAGGAGCACTGTCCAATCCCAGACCAGTCTCCAGGAGCACTGTCTAATCCCAGTCCAGTGTCCAGGAACACTGTCCAATCCCAGACCAGTGTCCAGGAGCACTGTCTAATCCCAGACCAGTGACTAGGAGCACTGTCTAATCCCAGACCAGGGTCCAGGAGCACTGTCCAGTCCTAGACCAGTGTCCAGGAGCACTGTCCAATCCTAGAGCAGTGTCCAGGGCCACTGTCCAATCCTAGGCCAGTGTCCAGGAGCACTGTCTAATCCCAGACCAGTGTCCAGGAGCACTGTCCCGTCCCAGACCAGTGTCCAGGAGCACTGTCCAATCCCAGACCTGTGTCCAGGAGCACTGTCCAATCCCAGACCAGTGTCCAGGAGCACTGTCCAATCCCAGACCAGTGTCCAGGAGCACTGTCTAATCCTAGACCAGTGGCCAGGAGCGCTGTCCAATCCAAACCAGTGTCCAGGAGCACTGTCCAATCCTAGACCAGTGCCCATGAGCACTGTCCAATCCTAGTCCAGTGTGCAGGAGTACTGTCCAATCCTAGACCAGTGTCCAGGAGCACTGTCCAATCCTAGACCTGTGTCCAGGCGCACTCTCCAATCCCAGACCAGTGTCCAGGAGCACGGTCCAATCCTAGACCAGTGTCCAGGAGCACTGTCCAATCCCAGACCAGTGTCCAGGAGCACTGTCCAATCCTAGACCAGTGTCCAGGTGCACTGTCCAATCCTAGACCAGTATCCAGGAGCACTGTCCAGTCCTAGACCTGTGTCCAGGAGCACTGTCTAATCCCAGACCAGTGCCAGGAGCACTGTCCAATCCCAGACCAGTGTCCAGGAGCATTGTCCAATCCCAGACCAGTGTCCAGGAGCACTGTCTAATCGCAGACCAGTGTCCAGGAGCACTGTCCAATCCTAGACCAGTATCCAGGAGCACTGTCCAGTCCTAGACCAGTGTCCAGGAGCACTGTCCAATCCTAGACCAGTGTCGAGGAGCACTGTGTAATCCCAGACCTGTGTCCAGGAACATTGTCCAATCTTAGACCAGTGTCCAGGAGCACTATCCAATCCTAGACCAGTGTCCAGGAGCACTGTCCAACCATAGACCAGTGTCCAGGAGCACTGTCTAATTCCAGACCAGTGTCCAGGAGCACTGTCTAATCCCAGACCAGTGTCCAGGAGCACTGTCCAATCCCAGATCAGGGTTCAGGAGCACTGTCCAATCGTACACCAGTATCCAGGAGCACTGTCCAATCCCACACCAGTCACCAGGAGCACTGTCTAATCCCAGTCCAGTGTCCAGGAGCACTGTCCAATCCCAGACCAGCATCCAGGAGCACTGTCCAGTCCTAGACCAGTGTCCAGGAGTACTGTCTAATCCCAGACCAGTGTCCAGGAGCACTGTCTAATCCAAGACCAGTGTCCAGGAGCACTGTCCAATCCTAGACCAGTGTCCAGGAGCACTGTCCAATCCTAGACCAGTATCCAGGAGCACTGTCCAGTCCTAGACCAGTGTCCAGGAGCACTGTCCAATCATAGACCCGTGTCGAGGAGCACTGTCTAATCCCAGACCAGTGTCCAGGAACACTGTGCAATCTTAGACCAGTGTCCAGGAACATTGTCCAATCTTAGACCAGTGTCCAGGACCACTATCCAATCCTAGACCAGTGTCCAGGAGCACTGTCCAACCATAGACCAGTGTCCAGGAGCACTGTCTAATCCCAGACCAGTGTCCAGGAGCACTGTCTAATCCCAGACCAGTGTCCAGGAGCACTGTTCAATCCCAGACCAGGGTTCAGGAGCACTGTCCAATCCTAGGCCAGTATCCAGGAGCACTGTCCAATCCCACACCAGTCACCAGGAGCACTGTCTAATCCCAGTCCAGTGTCCAGGAGCACTGTCCAATCCCAGACCAGTGTCCAGCAGCACTGTCTAATCCCAGAACAGTGACCAGGAGCACTGTCTAATCCCAGACCAGTGTCCAGGAACACTGTCCAGTCCTAGACCAGTGTCCAGGAACACTGTCCAATCCTAGACCAGTGTCCAGGGCCACTGTCCAATCATAGACCAGTGTCCAGGAGCACTGTCCAGTCCTAGACCAGTGTCCAGGAGCACTGTCCAATCCTAGACCAGTGTCCAGGGCCACTGTCCAATCCCAGACAGTGTCCAGGAGCACTGTCCAATCCCAGACCAGTGCCCAGGAGCACTGTCCAATCCCAGAGCAGTGTCCAGGAGCACTGTCCAATCCCAGACCAGTGTCCAGGAGCATTGTCCAATCCCAGGCCAGTGTCCTGGAGCAATGTCCAATCCCAGACCAGTGTCCAGGAGCACTGTCTAATCCAACACCAATGTCCAGGAGCACTGTCCAATCCTAGACCATTGTCCAGGAGCACTGTCCAAACCTAGACCAGTGTCCAGGAGCACAGTCCATTCACAGACCAGTGTCCAGGAGCACTGTCTAATCCCAGACCACTGTTCAGGAGCACTGTCCAATCCCAGGCCACTGTGCAGGAGCACTGTCCAATCCCAGACCACTGTTCAGGAGCACTGTCTAATTCCAGACCAGTGTCCAGGAGCACTGTCCAATCCTAGACCAGTGTCCAGGAGCACTGTCCAATCCTAGACCAGTGTCCAGGAGCAATGTCCAATCCCAGACCAGTGTCCAGGAGCACTGACCAATCCTAGACCAGTGTCCAGGAGCACTGTCCAATCCTAGACCAGTGTCCAGGAGTACTGTCCAATCGCAGACCAGTGTTCAGGAGCACTGTGCAATCACAGACCAGTGTCCAGGAGCACTGTCTAATCCCAGACCACTGTTCAGGAGCACTGTCCAATTCTAGACCAGTGTCCAGGAGCACTGTCCATTCACAGACCAATGTCCAGGAGCACTGTCTAATCCCAGACCACTGTTCAGGAGCACTGTCCAATTCCAGACCAGTGTCCAGGAGCACTGTCCAATCCCAGACAACTGTTCAGGAGCACTGTCTAATCCCAGACCAGTGAGCAGGAGCACTGTCCAATACTAGACCAGTGTCCAGGAGCACTGTCCAATCCTAGACCAGTGTCCAGGAGCACTCTCCAATCCCAGACCACTGTTCAGGAGCACTGTCGAATCCCAGACCAGTGACCAGGAGCACTGTCCAATCCTAGACCAGTGTCCAGGAGCACTGTCCAATCCTAGACCAGTGTCCAGGAGCACTGTCCAATCCCACACCAGTGTCCAGGAGCACTGTCCAATCCTAGACCAGTGTCCAGGAGCACTGTCCAATCCTAGACCAGTGTCCAGGAGTACTGTCCAATCACAGACCAGTGTTCAGGAACACTGTGCAATGACAGACCAGTGTCCAGGAGCACTGTCTAATCCCAGACCAGTGTCCAGGAGCAATGTCCAATCCTAGACATGTGTCAAGGAGCACTGTCCAATCCCAGACCAGTGTCCAGGAGCACTGTCCAATCCTAGACCAGTGTCCAGGAGCGCTGTCCATTCCCAGACCACTGTTCAGGAGCACTGTCTAATCCCAGACCAGTGACCAGGAGCACTGTCCAATCCCAGATCAGGGTTCAGGAGCACTGTCCAATCGTAGACCAGTATCCAGGAGCACTGTCCAATCCCACACCAGTCACCAGGAGCACTGTCTAATTCCAGACCAGTGTCCAGGAGCACTGTCTAATCCCAGACCAGTGTCCAGGAGCACTGTCCAATCCCAGATCAGGGTTCAGGAGCACTGTCCAATCGTAGACCAGTATCCAGGAGCACTGTCCAATCCCACACCAGTCACCAGGAGCACTGTCCAATCCCAGACCAGCATCCAGGAGCACTGTCCAGTCCTAGACCAGTGTCCAGGAGTACTGTCTAATCCCAGACCAGTGTCCAGGAGCACTGTCTAATCCAAGACCAGTGTCCAGGAGCACTGTCCAATCCTAGACCAGTGTCCAGGAGCACTGTCCAATCCTAGACCAGTATCCAGGAGCACTGTCCAGTCCTAGACCAGTGTCCAGGAGCACTGTCCAATCCTAGACCAGTGTCGAGGAGCACTGTCTAATCCCAGACCAGTGTCCAGGAACACTGTGCAATCTTAGACCAGTGTCCAGGAACATTGTCCAATCTTAGACCAGTGTCCAGGACCACTATCCAATCCTAGACCAGTGTCCAGGAGCACTGTCCAACCATAGACCAGTGTCCAGGAGCACTGTCTAATCCCAGACCAGTGTCCAGGAGCACTGTCTAATCCCAGACCAGTGTCCAGGAGCACTGTTCAATCCCAGACCAGGGTTCAGGAGCACTGTCCAATCCTAGGCCAGTATCCAGGAGCACTGTCCAATCCCACACCAGTCACCAGGAGCACTGTCTAATCCCAGTCCAGTGTCCAGGAGCACTGTCCAATCCCAGACCAGTGTCCAGCAGCACTGTCTAATCCCAGAACAGCGACCAGGAGCACTGTCTAATCCCAGACCAGTGTCCAGGAACACTGTCCAGTCCTAGACCAGTGTCCAGGAACACTGTCCAATCCTAGACCAGTGTCCAGGGCCACTGTCCAATCATAGACCAGTGTCCAGGAGCACTGTCCAGTCCTAGACCAGTGTCCAGGAGCACTGTCCAATCCTAGACCAGTGTCCAGGGCCACTGTCCAATCCCAGACCAGTGTCCAGGAGCACTGTCCAATCCCAGACCAGTGCCCAGGAGCACTGTCCAATCCCAGAGCAGTGTCCAGGAGCACTGTCCAATCCCAGACCAGTGTCCAGGAGCACTGTCCAATCCCAGGCCAGTGTCCTGGAGCAATGTCCAATCCCAGACCAGTGTCCAGGAGCACTGTCTAATCCAACACCAATGTCCAGGAGCACTGTCCAATCCTAGACCATTGTCCAGGAGCACTGTGCAAACCTAGACCAGTGTCCAGGAGCACTGTCCATTCACAGACCAGTGTCCAGGAGCACTGTCTAATCCCAGACCACTGTTCAGGAGCACTGTCCAATCCCAGGCCACTGTGCAGGAGCACTGTCCAATCCCAGACCACTGTTCAGGAGCACTGTCTAATTCCAGACCAGTGTCCAGGAGCACTGTCCAATCCTAGACCAGTGTCCAGGAGCACTGTCCAATCCTAGACCAGTGTCCAGGAGCAATGTCCAATCCCAGACCAGTGTCCAGGAGCACTGTCCAATCCTAGACCAGTGTCCAGGAGCACTGTCCAATCCTAGACCAGTGTCCAGGAGTACTGTCCAATCGCAGACCAGTGTTCAGGAGCACTGTGCAATCACAGACCAGTGTCCAGGAGCACTGTCTAATCCCAGACCACTGTTCAGGAGTACTGTCCAATTCTAGACCAGTGTCCAGGAGCACTGTCCATTCACAGACCAATGTCCAGGAGCACTGTCTAATCCCAGACCACTGTTCAGGAGCACTGTCCAATTCCAGACCAGTGTCCAGGAGCACTGTCCAATCCCAGACAACTGTTCAGGAGCACTGTCTAATCCCAGACCAGTGACCAGGAGCACTGTCCAATACTAGACCAGTGTCCAGGAGCACTGTCCAATCCTAGACCAGTGTCCAGGAGCCCTCTCCAATCCCAGACCACTGTTCAGGAGCACTGTCGAATCCCAGACCAGTGACCAGGAGCACTGTCCAATCCTAGACCAGTGTCCAGGAGCACTGTCCAATCCTAGACCAGTGTCCAGGAGCACTGTCCAATCCCACACCAGTGTCCAGGAGCACTGTCCAATCCTAGACCAGTGTCCAGGAGCACTGTCCAATCCTAGACCAGTGTCCAGGAGTACTGTCCAATCACAGACCAGTGTTCAGGAACACTGTGCAATGACAGACCAGTGTCCAGGAGCACTGTCTAATCCCAGACCAGTGTCCAGGAGCAATGTCCAATCCTAGACATGTGTCAAGGAGCACTGTCCAATCCCAGACCAGTGTCCAGGAGCACTGTCCAATCCTAGACCAGTGTCCAGGAGCACTCTCCAATCCCAGACCACTGTTCAGGAGCACTGTCTAATCCCAGACCAGTGACCAGGAGCACTGTCCAATCCTAGACCAGTGTCCAGGAGCACTGTCCAATCCTAGACCAGTGTCCAGGAGCACTGTCCAATCCCAGACCAGTGTCCAGGAGCACTGTCCAATCCTAGACCAGTGTCCAGGAGCTCTGTCCAATCCTAGGCCAGTGTCCAGGAGTACTGTCCAATCACAGACCACTGTTCAGGAGCACTATCCAATCCCAGACCAGTGTCCAGGAGCACTGTCCAATCCTAGACCAGTGTCCAGGAGCACTGTCCAATCTTAGACCAGTGTCCAGGAGCACTGTCCAAACCTAGACAAGTGTCCAGGAACACTGTCCAAACTTAGACCAGTGTCCAGGAGCACTGTCCAAACCTAGACAAGTGTCCAGGAACACTGTCCAAACTTAGACCAGTGTCCAGGAGCACTGTCCAATCCTAAACCAGTGTCCAGGAGCACTGTCCAATCTTAGACCAGTGTCCAGGAGCACTGTCCAATCCTAGACCAGTGTCCAGGAGCACTGTCCAATCCTAGACCAGTGTCCAGGAGCACTGCCTAATCCCAGACCAGTGTCCAGGAGCACTGTCTAATCCCAGACCAGTGTCCAGGAGCACTGTCCAATCCTAGACCAGTGTCCAGGAGCACTGTCCAATCCTAGACCAGTGTCCAGGAGCACTGTCCAATCCTAGACCAGTGTCCAGGAGCACTGCCTAATCCCAGACCAGTGTCCAGGAGCACTGTCTAATCCCAGACCAGTGTCCAGGAGCACTGTCCAATCCTAGACCAGTGTCCAGGAGCACTGTCCAATCCTAGACCAGTGTCCAGGAGCAATGTCCATTCCCAGACCAGTGTCCAGGTGCACTGTCCAATCCTAGACCAGTGTCCAGGAGCACTGTCCAATCCTAGACCAGTGTCCAGGAGTACTGTCCAATCGCAGACCAGTGTTCAGGAGCACTGTGCAATCACAGACCAGTGTCCAGGAGCACTGTCTAATCCCAGACCACTGTTCAGGAGTACTGTCCAATTCTAGACCAGTGTCCAGGAGCACTGTCCATTCACAGACCAATGTCCAGGAGCACTGTCTAATCCCAGACCACTGTTCAGGAGCACTGTCCAATTCCAGACCAGTGTCCAGGAGCACTGTCCAATCCCAGACAACTGTTCAGGATCACTGTCCAATCCCAGACCAGTGTCCAGGAGCACTGTCCAATCCTAGACCAGTGTCCAGGAGCACTGTCCAATCCTAGACCAGCATCCAGGAGCACTGTCCAGTCCTAGACCAGTGTCCAGGAGTACTGTCTAATCCCAGACCAGTGTCCAGGAGCACTGTCTAATCCAAGACCAGTGTCCAGGAGCACTGTCCAATCCTAGACCAGTGTCCAGGAGCACTGTCCAATCCTAGACCAGTATCCAGGAGCACTGTCCAGTCCTAGACCAGTGTCCAGGAGCACTGTCCAATCCTAGACCAGTGTCGAGGAGCACTGTCTAATCCCAGACCAGTGTCCAGGAACACTGTGCAATCTTAGACCAGTGTCCAGGAACATTGTCCAATCTTAGACCAGTGTCCAGGACCACTATCCAATCCTAGACCAGTGTCCAGGAGCACTGTCCAACCATAGACCAGTGTCCAGGAGCACTGTCTAATCCCAGACCAGTGTCCAGGAGCACTGTCTAATCCCAGACCAGTGTCCAGGAGCACTGTTCAATCCCAGACCAGGGTTCAGGAGCACTGTCCAATCCTAGGCCAGTATCCAGGAGCACTGTCCAATCCCACACCAGTCACCAGGAGCACTGTCTAATCCCAGTCCAGTGTCCAGGAGCACTGTCCAATCCCAGACCAGTGTCCAGCAGCACTGTCTAATCCCAGAACAGTGACCAGGAGCACTGTCTAATCCCAGACCAGTGTCCAGGAACACTGTCCAGTCCTAGACCAGTGTCCAGGAACACTGTCCAATCCTAGACCAGTGTCCAGGGCCACTGTCCAATCATAGACCAGTGTCCAGGAGCACTGTCCAGTCCTAGACCAGTGTCCGGGAGCACTGTCCAATCCTAGACCAGTGTCCAGGGCCACTGTCCAATCCCAGACCAGTGTCCAGGAGCACTGTCCAATCCCAGACCAGTGCCCAGGAGCACTGTCCAATCCCAGAGCAGTGTCCAGGAGCACTGTCCAATCCCAGACCAGTGTCCAGGAGCACTGTCCAATCCCAGGCGAGTGTCCTGGAGCAATGTCCAATCCCAGACCAGTGTCCAGGAGCACTGTCTAATCCAACACCAATGTCCAGGAGCACTGTCCAATCCTAGACCATTGTCCAGGAGCACTGTCCATTCACAGACCAGTGTCCAGGAGCACTGTCTAATCCCAGACCACTGTTCAGGAGCACTGTCCAATCCCAGGCCACTGTGCAGGAGCACTGTCCAATCCCAGACCACTGTTCAGGAGCACTGTCTAATTCCAGACCAGTGTCCAGGAGCACTGTCCAATCCTAGACCAGTGTCCAGGAGCACTGTCCAATCCTAGACCAGTGTCCAGGAGCAATGTCCAATCCCAGACCAGTGTCCAGGAGCACTGTCCAATCCTAGACCAGTGTCCAGGAGCACTGTCCAATCCTAGACCAGTGTCCAGGAGTACTGTCCAATCGCAGACCAGTGTTCAGGAGCACTGTGCAATCACAGACCAGTGTCCAGGAGCACTGTCTAATCCCAGACCACTGTTCAGGAGTACTGTCCAATTCTAGACCAGTGTCCAGGAGCACTGTCCATTCACAGACCAATGTCCAGGAGCACTGTCTAATCCCAGACCACCGTTCAGGAGCACTGTCCAATTCCAGACCAGTGTCCAGGAGCACTGTCCAATCCCAGACAACTGTTCAGGAGCACTGTCTAATCCCAGACCAGTCACCAGGAGCACTGTCCAATACTAGACCAGTGTCCAGGAGCACTGTCCAATCCTAGACCAGTGTCCAGGAGCACTCTCCAATCCCAGACCACTGTTCAGGAGCACTGTCGAATCCCAGACCAGTGACCAGGAGCACTGTCCAATCCTAGACCAGTGTCCAGGAGCACTGTCCAATCCTAGACCAGTGTCCAGGAGCACTGTCCAATCCCACACCAGTGTCCAGGAGCACTGTCCAATCCTAGACCAGTGTCCAGGAGCACTGTCCAATCCTAGACCAGTGTCCAGGAGTACTGTCCAATCACAGACCAGTGTTCAGGAACACTGTGCAATGAAAGACCAGTGTCCAGGAGCACTGTCTAATCCCAGACCAGTGTCCAGGAGCAATGTCCAATCCTAGACATGTGTCAAGGAGCACTGTCCAATCCCAGACCAGTGTCCAGGAGCACTGTCCAATCCTAGACCAGTGTCCAGGAGCACTCTCCAATCCCAGACCACTGTTCAGGAGCACTGTCTAATCCCAGACCAGTGACCAGGAGCACTGTCCAATCCTAGACCAGTGTCCAGGAGCACTGTCCAATCCTAGACCAGTGTCCAGGAGCACTGTCCAATCCCAGACCAGTGTCCAGGAGCACTGTCCAATCCTAGACCAGTGTCCAGGAGCTCTGTCCAATCCTAGGCCAGTGTCCAGGAGTACTGTCCAATCACAGACCACTGTTCAGGAGCACTATCGAATCCCAGACCAGTGTCCAGGAGCACTGTCCAATCCTAGACCAGTGTCCAGGAGTACTGTCCAATCCTAGACCAGTGTCCAGGAGCACTGTCCAATCCTAGACCAGTATCCAGGAGCACTGTCCAGTCCTAGACCAGTGTCCAGGAGCACTGTCTAATCCCAGACCAGTGTCCAGGAACACTGTGCAATCTTAGACCAGTGTCCAGGAGCACTGTCCAATCCTAGACCAGTGTCCAGGAGCACTGTCCAATCTTAGACCAGTGTCCAGGAGCACTGTCCAAACCTAGACCAGTGTCCAGGAACACTGTCCAATCTTAGACCAGTGTCCAGGAGCACAGTCCAATCCTACACCAGTGTCCAGGAGCACTGTCCAATCTTAGACCAGTGTCCAGGAGCACTGTCCAATCCTAGACCAGTGTCCAGGAGCACTGTCCAATCCTAGACCAGTGTCCAGGAGCACTGCCTAATCCCAGACCAGTGTCCAGGAGCACTGTCTAATCCCAGACCAGTGTCCAGGAGCACTGTCCAATCCCAGACCAGTGTCCAGGAGCACTGTCCAATCCTAGACCAGTGTCCAGGAGCACTGTCCAATCCCAGACCAGTCTCCAGGAGCACTGTCTAATCCCAGTCCAGTGTCCAGGAACACTGTCCAATCCCAGACCAGTGTCCAGGAGCACTGTCTAATCCCAGACCAGTGACTAGGAGCACTGTCTAATCCCAGACCAGGGTCCAGGAGCACTGTCCAGTCCTAGACCAGTGTCCAGGAGCACTGTCCAATCCTAGAGCAGTGTCCAGGGCCACTGTCCAATCCTAGGCCAGTGTCCAGGAGCACTGTCTAATCCCAGACCAGTGTCCAGGAGCACTGTCCCGTCCCAGACCAGTGTCCAGGAGCACTGTCCAATCCCAGACCTGTGTCCAGGAGCACTGTCCAATCCCAGACCAGTGTCCAGGAGCACTGTCCAATCCCAGACCAGTGTCCAGGAGCACTGTCTAATCCTAGACCAGTGGCCAGGAGCGCTGTCCAATCCAAACCAGTGTCCAGGAGCACTGTCCAATCCTAGACCAGTGCCCATGAGCACTGTCCAATCCTAGTCCAGTGTGCAGGAGTACTGTCCAATCCTAGACCAGTGTCCAGGAGCACTGTCCAATCCTAGACCTGTGTCCAGGCGCACTCTCCAATCCCAGACCAGTGTCCAGGAGCACGGTCCAATCCTAGACCAGTGTCCAGGAGCACTGTCCAATCCCAGACCAGTGTCCAGGAGCACTGTCCAATCCTAGACCAGTGTCCAGGTGCACTGTCCAATCCTAGACCAGTATCCAGGAGCACTGTCCAGTCCTAGACCTGTGTCCAGGAGCACTGTCTAATCCCAGACCAGTGCCAGGAGCACTGTCCAATCCCAGACCAGTGTCCAGGAGCATTGTCCAATCCCAGACCAGTGTCCGGGAGCACTGTCTAATCGCAGACCAGTGTCCAGGAGCACTGTCCAATCCTAGACCAGTATCCAGGAGCACTGTCCAGTCCTAGACCAGTGTCCAGGAGCACTGTCCAATCCTAGACCAGTGTCGAGGAGCACTGTGTAATCCCAGACCTGTGTCCAGGAACATTGTCCAATCTTAGACCAGTGTCCAGGAGCACTATCCAATCCTAGACCAGTGTCCAGGAGCACTGTCCAACCATAGACCAGTGTCCAGGAGCACTGTCTAATTCCAGACCAGTGTCCAGGAGCACTGTCTAATCCCAGACCAGTGTCCAGGAGCACTGTCCAATCCCAGATCAGGGTTCAGGAGCACTGTCCAATCGTAGACCAGTATCCAGGAGCACTGTCCAATCCCACACCAGTCACCAGGAGCACTGTCTAATCCCAGTCCAGTGTCCAGGAGCACTGTCCAATCCCAGACCAGCATCCAGGAGCACTGTCCAGTCCTAGACCAGTGTCCAGGAGTACTGTCTAATCCCAGACCAGTGTCCAGGAGCACTGTCTAATCCAAGACCAGTGTCCAGGAGCACTGTCCAATCCTAGACCAGTGTCCAGGAGCACTGTCCAATCCTAGACCAGTATCCAGGAGCACTGTCCAGTCCTAGACCAGTGTCCAGGAGCACTGTCCAATCATAGACCCGTGTCGAGGAGCACTGTCTAATCCCAGACCAGTGTCCAGGAACACTGTGCAATCTTAGACCAGTGTCCAGGAACATTGTCCAATCTTAGACCAGTGTCCAGGACCACTATCCAATCCTAGACCAGTGTCCAGGAGCACTGTCCAACCATAGACCAGTGTCCAGGAGCACTGTCTAATCCCAGACCAGTGTCCAGGAGCACTGTCTAATCCCAGACCAGTGTCCAGGAGCACTGTTCAATCCCAGACCAGGGTTCAGGAGCACTGTCCAATCCTAGGCCAGTATCCAGGAGCACTGTCCAATCCCACACCAGTCACCAGGAGCACTGTCTAATCCCAGTCCAGTGTCCAGGAGCACTGTCCAATCCCAGACCAGTGTCCAGCAGCACTGTCTAATCCCAGAACAGTGACCAGGAGCACTGTCTAATCCCAGACCTGTGTCCAGGAACACTGTCCAGTCCTAGACCAGTGTCCAGGAACACTGTCCAATCCTAGACCAGTGTCCAGGGCCACTGTCCAATCATAGACCAGTGTCCAGGAGCACTGTCCAGTCCTAGACCAGTGTCCAGGAGCACTGTCCAATCCTAGACCAGTGTCCAGGGCCACTGTCCAATCCCAGACAGTGTCCAGGAGCACTGTCCAATCCCAGACCAGTGCCCAGGAGCACTGTCCAATCCCAGAGCAGTGTCCAGGAGCACTGTCCAATCCCAGACCAGTGTCCAGGAGCATTGTCCAATCCCAGGCCAGTGTCCTGGAGCAATGTCCAATCCCAGACCAGTGTCCAGGAGCACTGTCTAATCCAACACCAATGTCCAGGAGCACTGTCCAATCCTAGACCATTGTCCAGGAGCACTGTCCAAACCTAGACCAGTGTCCAGGAGCACAGTCCATTCACAGACCAGTGTCCAGGAGCACTGTCTAATCCCAGACCACTGTTCAGGAGCACTGTCCAATCCCAGGCCACTGTGCAGGAGCACTGTCCAATCCCAGACCACTGTTCAGGAGCACTGTCTAATTCCAGACCAGTGTCCAGGAGCACTGTCCAATCCTAGACCAGTGTCCAGGAGCACTGTCCAATCCTAGACCAGTGTCCAGGAGCAATGTCCAATCCCAGACCAGTGTCCAGGAGCACTGACCAATCCTAGACCAGTGTCCAGGAGCACTGTCCAATCCTAGACCAGTGTCCAGGAGTACTGTCCAATCGCAGACCAGTGTTCAGGAGCACTGTGCAATCACAGACCAGTGTCCAGGAGCACTGTCTAATCCCAGACCACTGTTCAGGAGTACTGTCCAATTCTAGACCAGTGTCCAGGAGCACTGTCCATTCACAGACCAATGTCCAGGAGCACTGTCTAATCCCAGACCACTGTTCAGGAGCACTGTCCAATTCCAGACCAGTGTCCAGGAGCACTGTCCAATCCCAGACAACTGTTCAGGAGCACTGTCTAATCCCAGACCAGTGAGCAGGAGCACTGTCCAATACTAGACCAGTGTCCAGGAGCACTGTCCAATCCTAGACCAGTGTCCAGGAGCACTCTCCAATCCCAGACCACTGTTCAGGAGCACTGTCGAATCCCAGACCAGTGACCAGGAGCACTGTCCAATCCTAGACCAGTGTCCAGGAGCACTGTCCAATCCTAGACCAGTGTCCAGGAGCACTGTCCAATCCCACACCAGTGTCCAGGAGCACTGTCCAATCCTAGACCAGTGTCCAGGAGCACTGTCCAATCCTAGACCAGTGTCCAGGAGTACTGTCCAATCACAGACCAGTGTTCAGGAACACTGTGCAATGACAGACCAGTGTCCAGGAGCACTGTCTAATCCCAGACCAGTGTCCAGGAGCAATGTCCAATCCTAGACATGTGTCAAGGAGCACTGTCCAATCCCAGACCAGTGTCCAGGAGCACTGTCCAATCCTAGACCAGTGTCCAGGAGCGCTCTCCAATCCCAGACCACTGTTCAGGAGCACTGTCTAATCCCAGACCAGTGACCAGGAGCACTGTCCAATCCCAGATCAGGGTTCAGGAGCACTGTCCAATCGTAGACCAGTATCCAGGAGCACTGTCCAATCCCACACCAGTCACCAGGAGCACTGTCTAATTCCAGACCAGTGTCCAGGAGCACTGTCTAATCCCAGACCAGTGTCCAGGAGCACTGTCCAATCCCAGATCAGGGTTCAGGAGCACTGTCCAATCGTAGACCAGTATCCAGGAGCACTGTCCAATCCCACACCAGTCACCAGGAGCACTGTCCAATCCCAGACCAGCATCCAGGAGCACTGTCCAGTCCTAGACCAGTGTCCAGGAGTACTGTCTAATCCCAGACCAGTGTCCAGGAGCACTGTCTAATCCAAGACCAGTGTCCAGGAGCACTGTCCAATCCTAGACCAGTGTCCAGGAGCACTGTCCAATCCTAGACCAGTATCCAGGAGCACTGTCCAGTCCTAGACCAGTGTCCAGGAGCACTGTCCAATCCTAGACCAGTGTCGAGGAGCACTGTCTAATCCCAGACCAGTGTCCAGGAACACTGTGCAATCTTAGACCAGTGTCCAGGAACATTGTCCAATCTTAGACCAGTGTCCAGGACCACTATCCAATCCTAGACCAGTGTCCAGGAGCACTGTCCAACCATAGACCAGTGTCCAGGAGCACTGTCTAATCCCAGACCAGTGTCCAGGAGCACTGTCTAATCCCAGACCAGTGTCCAGGAGCACTGTTCAATCCCAGACCAGGGTTCAGGAGCACTGTCCAATCCTAGGCCAGTATCCAGGAGCACTGTCCAATCCCACACCAGTCACCAGGAGCACTGTCTAATCCCAGTCCAGTGTCCAGGAGCACTGTCCAATCCCAGACCAGTGTCCAGCAGCACTGTCTAATCCCAGAACAGCGACCAGGAGCACTGTCTAATCCCAGACCAGTGTCCAGGAACACTGTCCAGTCCTAGACCAGTGTCCAGGAACACTGTCCAATCCTAGACCAGTGTCCAGGGCCACTGTCCAATCATAGACCAGTGTCCAGGAGCACTGTCCAGTCCTAGACCAGTGTCCAGGAGCACTGTCCAATCCTAGACCAGTGTCCAGGGCCACTGTCCAATCCCAGACCAGTGTCCAGGAGCACTGTCCAATCCCAGACCAGTGCCCAGGAGCACTGTCCAATCCCAGAGCAGTGTCCAGGAGCACTGTCCAATCCCAGACCAGTGTCCAGGAGCACTGTCCAATCCCAGGCCAGTGTCCTGGAGCAATGTCCAATCCCAGACCAGTGTCCAGGAGCACTGTCTAATCCAACACCAATGTCCAGGAGCACTGTCCAATCCTAGACCATTGTCCAGGAGCACTGTGCAAACCTAGACCAGTGTCCAGGAGCACTGTCCATTCACAGACCAGTGTCCAGGAGCACTGTCTAATCCCAGACCACTGTTCAGGAGCACTGTCCAATCCCAGGCCACTGTGCAGGAGCACTGTCCAATCCCAGACCACTGTTCAGGAGCACTGTCTAATTCCAGACCAGTGTCCAGGAGCACTGTCCAATCCTAGACCAGTGTCCAGGAGCACTGTCCAATCCTAGACCAGTGTCCAGGAGCAATGTCCAATCCCAGACCAGTGTCCAGGAGCACTGTCCAATCCTAGACCAGTGTCCAGGAGCACTGTCCAATCCTAGACCAGTGTCCAGGAGTACTGTCCAATCGCAGACCAGTGTTCAGGAGCACTGTGCAATCACAGACCAGTGTCCAGGAGCACTGTCTAATCCCAGACCACTGTTCAGGAGTACTGTCCAATTCTAGACCAGTGTCCAGGAGCACTGTCCATTCACAGACCAATGTCCAGGAGCACTGTCTAATCCCAGACCACTGTTCAGGAGCACTGTCCAATTCCAGACCAGTGTCCAGGAGCACTGTCCAATCCCAGACAACTGTTCAGGAGCACTGTCTAATCCCAGACCAGTGACCAGGAGCACTGTCCAATACTAGACCAGTGTCCAGGAGCACTGTCCAATCCTAGACCAGTGTCCAGGAGCCCTCTCCAATCCCAGACCACTGTTCAGGAGCACTGTCGAATCCCAGACCAGTGACCAGGAGCACTGTCCAATCCTAGACCAGTGTCCAGGAGCACTGTCCAATCCTAGACCAGTGTCCAGGAGCACTGTCCAATCCCACACCAGTGTCCAGGAGCACTGTCCAATCCTAGACCAGTGTCCAGGAGCACTGTCCAATCCTAGACCAGTGTCCAGGAGTACTGTCCAATCACAGACCAGTGTTCAGGAACACTGTGCAATGACAGACCAGTGTCCAGGAGCACTGTCTAATCCCAGACCAGTGTCCAGGAGCAATGTCCAATCCTAGACATGTGTCAAGGAGCACTGTCCAATCCCAGACCAGTGTCCAGGAGCACTGTCCAATCCTAGACCAGTGTCCAGGAGCACTCTCCAATCCCAGACCACTGTTCAGGAGCACTGTCTAATCCCAGACCAGTGACCAGGAGCACTGTCCAATCCTAGACCAGTGTCCAGGAGCACTGTCCAATCCTAGACCAGTGTCCAGGAGCACTGTCCAATCCCAGACCAGTGTCCAGGAGCACTGTCCAATCCTAGACCAGTGTCCAGGAGCTCTGTCCAATCCTAGGCCAGTGTCCAGGAGTACTGTCCAATCACAGACCACTGTTCAGGAGCACTATCCAATCCCAGACCAGTGTCCAGGAGCACTGTCCAATCCTAGACCAGTGTCCAGGAGCACTGTCCAATCTTAGACCAGTGTCCAGGAGCACTGTCCAAACCTAGACAAGTGTCCAGGAACACTGTCCAAACTTAGACCAGTGTCCAGGAGCACTGTCCAATCCTAAACCAGTGTCCAGGAGCACTGTCCAATCTTAGACCAGTGTCCAGGAGCACTGTCCAATCCTAGACCAGTGTCCAGGAGCACTGTCCAATCCTAGACCAGTGTCCAGGAGCACTGCCTAATCCCAGACCAGTGTCCAGGAGCACTGTCTAATCCCAGACCAGTGTCCAGGAGCACTGTCCAATCCCAGACCAGTGTCCAGGAGCACTGTCCAATCCTAGACCAGTGTCCAGGAGCACTGTCCAATCCCAGACCAGTCTCCAGGAGCACTGTCTAATCCCAGTCCAGTGTCCAGGAACACTGTCCAATCCCAGACCAGTGTCCAGGAGCACTGTCTAATCCCAGACCAGTGACTAGGAGCACTGTCTAATCCCAGACCAGGGTCCAGGAGCACTGTCCAGTCCTAGACCAGTGTCCAGGAGCACTGTCCAATCCTAGAGCAGTGTCCAGGGCCACTGTCCAATCCTAGGCCAGTGTCCAGGAGCACTGTCCAGTCCTAGACCAGTGTCCTGGAGCACTTTCCAATCCTAGACCAGTGTCCAGGGCCACTGACCAATCCCAGATCAGTGTCCAGAAGCACTGTCCAATCCCAGACCAGTGTCCAGGAGCACTGTCCAATCCCAGACCAGTGTCCAGGAGCACTGTCTAATCCCAGACCAGTGTCCAGGAGCACTGTCCCGCCCCAGACCAGTGTCCAGGAGCACTGTCCAATCCCAGACCTGTGTCCAGGAGCACTGTCCAATCCCAGACCAGTGTCCAGGAGCACTGTCCAATCCCAGACCAGTGTCCAGGAGCACTGTCTAATCCTAGACCAGTGGCCAGGAGCGCTGTCCAATCCAAACCAGTGTCCAGGAGCACTGTCCAATCCTGGACCAGTGCCCATGAGCACTGTCCAATCCCAGACCAGTGTCCAGGAGCACTGTCCAATCCTAGACCAGTGTCCAGGAGCACTGTCCAATCCTAGACCAGTGTCCAGGAGCACTGCCCAATCCCAGACCAGTGTCCAGGAGCTATGTCCAATCCTAGACCAGTATCCAGGAGCACTGTCCAATCCTAGACCAGTGTGCAGGAGTACTGTCCAATCCTAGACCAGTGTCCAGGAGCACTGTCCAATCCTAGACCTGTGTCCAGGCGCACTCTCCAATCCCAGACCAGTGTCCAGGAGCACGGTCCAATCCTAGACCAGTGTCCAGGAGCACTGTCCAATCCCAGACCAGTGTCCAGGAGCACTGTCCAATCCTAGACCAGTGTCCAGGTGCACTGTCCAATCCTAGACCAGTATCCAGGAGCACTGTCCAGTCCTAGACCTGTGTCCAGGAGCACTGTCTAATCCCAGACCAGTGCCAGGAGCACTGTCCAATCCCAGACCAGTGTCCAGGAGCATTGTCCAATCCCAGACCAGTGTCCAGGAGCACTGTCTAATCCCAGACCAGTGTCCAGGAGCACTGTCCAATCCTAGACCAGTGTCCAGGAGCACTGTCCAATCCTAGACCAGTATCCAGGAGCACTGTCCAGTCCTAGACCAGTGTCCAGGAGCACTGTCCAATCCTAGACCAGTGTCGAGGAGCACTGTGTAATCCCAGACCTGTGTCCAGGAACATTGTCCAATCTTAGACCAGTGTCCAGGAGCACTATCCAATCCTAGACCAGTGTCCAGGAGCACTGTCCAAACATAGACCAGTGTCCAGGAGCACTGTCTAATTCCAGACCAGTGTCCAGGAGCACTGTCTAATCCCAGACCAGTGTCCAGGAGCACTGTCCAATCCCAGATCAGGGTTCAGGAGCACTGTCCAATCGTAGACCAGTATCCAGGAGCACTGTCCAATCCCACACCAGTCACCAGGAGCACTGTCTAATCCCAGTCCAGTGTCCAGGAGCACTGTCCAATCCCAGACCAGTGTCCAGCAGCACTGTCTAATCCAAGACCAGTGTGCAGGAGTACTGTCCAATCCTAGACCTGTGTCCAGGCGCACTCTCGAATCCCATACCAGTGTCCAGGAGCACGGTCCAATCCTAGACCAGTGTCCAGGAGCACTGTCTAATCTCAGACCAGTGTCCAGGAGCACTGTCCAATCCTAGACCAGTGTCCAGGAGCACTGGCCAATCCTAGACCAGTATCCAGGAGCACTGTCCAGTCCTAGACCTGTGTCCAGGAGCACTGTCTAATCCCAGACCAGTGCCAGGAGCACTGTCCAATCCCAGACCAGTGTCCAGGAGCACTGTCCAATCCTAGACCAGTGTGCAGGAGCACTGTCCAATCCTAGACCAATATCCAGGAGCACTGTCCAGTCCTAGACCAGTGTCCAGGAGCACTGTCCACTCCCAGACCAGTGTCCAGGAGCACTGTCCAATCTTAGACCAGTGTCCAGGAGCACTGTCCAATCCTAGACCAGTGTCCAGGAGCACTGTCCAATCCTAGATCAGCATCCAGGAGCACTGACTAATCCCAGTCCAGTGTCCAGAAGCACTGTCCAATCCCAGACCAGTGTCCAGGAGTACTGTCCAATCCTAGACCAGTGTGCAGGAGCACTGTCCAATCCTAGACCAATATCCAGGAGCACTGTCCAGTCCTAGACCAGTGTCCAGGAGCACTGTCCACTCCCAGACCAGTGTCCAGGAGCACTGTCCAATCTTAGACCAGTGTCCAGGAGCACTGTCCAATCCTAGACCAGTGTGCAGGAGCACTGTCCAATCCTAGACCAATATCCAGGAGCACTGTCCAGTCCTAGACCAGTGTCCAGGAGCACTGTCCAGTCCTAGACCAGTGTCCAGGAGTACTGTCTAATCCCAGACCAGTGTCCAGGAGCACTGTCCAATCCTAGACCAGTATCCAGGAGCACTGTCCAATCCCAGACCAGTCACCAGGAGCACTGACTAATGCCAGTCCAGTGTCCAGGAGCACTGTCCAATCCCAGACCAGTGTCCAGGAGCACTGTCCAATCCTAGACCAGTGTCCAGGAGCACTGTCCATTCACAGACCAGTGTCCAGGAGCACTGTCTAATCCCAGACCAGTGTCCAGGAGCGCTGTCCAATCCTAGACCAGTGTCCAGGAGCACTGTCCATTCACAGACCAGTGTCCAGGAGCACTGTCTAATCCCAGACCACTGTTCAGGAGCACTGTCCAATCCCAGACCAGTGTCCAGGAGCACTGTCCAATCCCAGACCACTGTTCAGGAACATTGTCTAATCCCAGACCAGTGACCAGGAGCACTGTCCAATCCTAGACCAGTGTCCAGGAGCACTGCCCAATCCTAGACCAGTGTCAAGGAGCACTGTCCAATCACAGACCAGTGTCCAGGAGCACTGTCCAATCCTAAAGCAGTTTCCAGGAGCACTGTCCAATCCTAGACCAGTGTCCAGGAGTACTGCACAATCACAGTCCAGTGTCCAGGAGCACTTTCTAATCCCAGACCACTGTTCAGGAGCACTGTCCAATCCCAGACCAGTGTCCAGGATCACTGTCCAATCCCAGACCAGTGTCCAGGAGCACTGTCCAATCCTAGACCAGTGTCCAGGAGCACTGTCCAATCCTAGACCAGCATCCAGGAGCACTGTCCAGTCCTAGACCAGTGTCCAGGAGTACTGTCTAATCCCAGACCAGTGTCCAGGAGCACTGTCTAATCCAAGACCAGTGTCCAGGAGCACTGTCCAATCCTAGACCAGTGTCCAGGAGCACTGTCCAATCCTAGACCGGTATCCAGGAGCACTGTCCAGTCCTAGACCAGTGTCCAGGAACACTGTCCAATCCTAGACCAGTGTCGAGGAGCACTGTCTAATCCCAGACCAGTGTCCAGGAACACTGTGCAATCTTAGACCAGTGTCCAGGAACATTGTCCAATCTTAGACCAGTGTCCAGGACCACTATCCAATCCTAGACCAGTGTCCAGGAGCACTGTCCAACCATAGACCAGTGTCCAGGAGCACTGTCTAATCCCAGACCAGTGTCCAGGAGCACTGTCTAATCCCAGACCAGTGTCCAGGAGCACTGTCCAATCCCAGACGAGGGTTCAGGAGCACTGTCCAATCCTAGGCCAGTATCCAGGAGCACTGTCCAATCCCACACCAGTCACCAGGAGCACTGTCTAATCCCAGTCCAGTATCCAGGAGCACTGTCCAATCCCAGACCAGTGTCCAGCAGCACTGTCTAATCCCAGAACAGTGACCAGGAGCACTGTCTAATCCCAGACCAGTGTCCAGGAACACTGTCCAGTCCTAGACCAGTGTCCAGGAACACTGTCCAATCCTAGACCAGTGTCCAGGGCCACTGTCCAATCATAGACCAGTGTCCAGGAGCACTGTCCAGTCCTAGACCAGTGTCCAGGAGCACTGTCCAATCCTAGACCAGTGTCCAGGGCCACTGTCCAATCCCAGACCAGTGTCCAGGAGCACTGTCCAATCCCAGACCAGTGCCCAGGAGCACTGTCCAATCCCAGAGCAGTGTCCAGGAGCACTGTCCAATCCCAGACCAGTGTCCAGGAGCACTGTCCAATCCCAGGCCAGTGTCCTGGAGCAATGTCCAATCCCAGACCAGTGTCCAGGAGCACTGTCTAATCCTACACCAATGTCCAGGAGCACTGTCCAATCCTAGACCATTGTCCAGGAGCACTGTCCAAACCTAGACCAGTGTCCAGGAGCACAGTCCATTCACAGACCAGTGTCCAGGAGCACTGTCTAATCCCAGACCACTGTTCAGGAGCACTGTCCAATCCCAGGCCAGTGTCCAGGAGCACTGTCCAATCCCAGACCACTGTTCAGGAGCACTGTCTCATTCCAGACCAGTGTCCAGGAGCACTGTCCAATCCTAGACCAGTGTCCAGGAGCACTGTCCAATCCTAGACCAGTGTCCAGGAGCAATGTCCAATCCCAGACCAGTGTCCAGGAGCACTGTCCAATCCTAGACCAGTGTCCAGGAGCACTGTCCAATCCTAGACCAGTGTCCAGGAGTACTGTCCAATCACAGACCAGTGTTCAGGAGCACTGTGCAATCACAGACCAGTGTCCAGGAGCACTGTCTAATCCCAGACCACTGTTCAGGAGTACTGTCCAATTCTAGACCAGTGTCCAGGAGCACTGTCCATTCACAGACCAATGTCCAGGAGCACTGTCTAATCCCAGACCACTGTTCAGGAGCACTGTCCAATTCCAGACCAGTGTCCAGGAGCACTGTCCAATCCCAGACCACTGTTCAGGAGCACTGACTAATCCCAGACCAGTGACCAGGAGCACTGTCCAATCCTAGACCAGTGTCCAGGAGCACTGTCCAATCCTAGACCAGTGTCCAGGAGCACTGTCCAATCCCAGACCAGTGTCCAGGAGCACTGTCCAATCCTAGACCAGTTTCCAGGAGCACTGTCCAATCCTAGACCAGTGTCCAGGAGTACTGTCCAATCACAGACCAGTGTTCAGGAACACAGTGCAATCACAGACCAGTGTCCAGGAGCACTGTCTAATCCCAGACCAGTGTCCAGGAGCAATGTCCAATCCTAGACCAGTGTCAAGGAGCACTGTCCAATCCCAGACCAGTGTCCAGGAGCACTGTCCAATCCTAGACCAGTGTCCAGGAGCACTCTCCAATCCCAGACCACTGTTCAGGAGCACTGTCTATTCCCAGACCAGTGACCAGGAGCACTGTCCAATCCTAGACCAGTGTCCAGGAGCACTGTCCAATCCTAGACCAGTGTCCAGGAGCACTGACCAATCCCAGACCAGTGTCCAGGAGCACTGTCCAATCCTAGACCAGTGTCCAGGAGCTCTGTCCAATCCTAGGCCAGTGTCCAGGAGTACTGTCCAATCACAGACCAGTGTTCAGGAACACTGTGCAATCACAGACCAGTGTCCAGGAGCACTGTCTCATCCCAGACCACTGTTCAGGAGCACTATCCAATCCCAGACCAGTGTCCAGGAGCACTGTCCAATCCTAGACCAGTGTCCAGGAGTACTGTCCAATCCTAGACCAGTGTCCAGGAGCAATGTCCAATCCTAGACCAGTATCCAGGAGCACTGTCCAGTCCTAGACCAGTGTCCAGGAGCACTGTCCAATCCTAGACCAGTGTCCAGGAGCACTGTCCATTCACAGACCAGTGTCCAGGAGCACTGTCTAATCCCAGACCAGTGTCCAGGAGCGCTGTCCAATCCTAGACCAGTGTCCAGGACCACTGTCCATTCACAGACCAGTGTCCAGGAGCACTGTCTAATCCCAGACCACTGTTCAGGAGCACTGTCCAATCCCAGACCAGTGTCCAGGAGCACTGTCTAATCCCAGACCACTGTTCAGGAGCATTGTCTAATCCCAGACCAGTGACCAGGAGCAATGTCCAATCCTAGACCAGTGTCCAGGAGCACTGCCCAATCCTAGACCAGTGTCAAGGAGCACTGTCCAATCACAGACCAGTGTCCAGGAGCACTGTCCAATCTTAAAGCAGTGTCCAGGAGCACTGTCCAATCCTAGACCAGTGTCCAGGAGTACTGCACAATCACAGTCCAGTGTCCAGGAGCACTGTCTAATCCCAGACCAGTGTCCAGGAGCACTGTCCAATCCTAGACCAATGTCCAGGAACACTGTCTAATCCCAGACCAGTGTCCAGGAGCACTGTCCAATCCTAGACCAGTGTCCAGGAGCACTGTCCAATCCTAGACCAGCATCCAGGAGCACTGTCCAGTCCTAGACCAGTGTCCAGGAGTACTGTCTAATCCCAGACCAGTGTCCAGGAGCACTGTCTAATCCAAGACCAGTGTCCAGGAGCACTGTCCAATCCTAGACCAGTGTCCAGGAGCACTGTCCAATCCTAGACCAGTATCCAGGAGCACTGTCCAGTCCTCGACCAGTGTCCAGGAGAACTGTCCAATCCTAGAGCAGTGTCGAGGAGCACTGTCTAATCCCAGAACAGTGTCCAGGAACACTGTGCAATCTTAGACCAGTGTCCAGGAACATTGTCCAATCTTAGACCAGTGTCCAGGACCACTATCCAATCCTAGACCAGTGTCCAGGAGCACTGTCCAACCATAGACCAGTGTCCAGGAGCACTGTCTAATCCCAGACCAGTGTCCAGGAGCACTGTCTAATCCCAGACCAGTGTCCAGGAGCACTGTCCAATCCCAGACCAGGGTTCAGGAGCACTGTCCAATCCTAGGCCAGTATCCAGGAGCACTGTCCAATCCCACACCAGTCACCAGGAGCACTGTCTAATCCCAGTCCAGTGTCCAGGAGCACTGTCCAATCCCAGACCAGTGTCCAGCAGCACTGTCTAATCCCAGAACAGTGACCAGGAGCACTGTCTAATCCCAGACCAGTGTCCAGGAACACTGTCCAGTCCTAGACCAGTGTCCAGGAACACTGTCCAATCCTAGACCAGTGTCCAGGGCCACTGTCCAATCATAGACCAGTGTCCAGGAGCACTGTCCAGTCCTAGACCAGTGTCCAGGAGCACTGTCCAATCCTAGACCAGTGTCCAGGGCCACTGTCCAATCCCAGACCAATGTCCAGGAGCACTGTCCAATCCCAGACCAGTGCCCAGGAGCACTGTCCAATCCCAGAGCAGTGTCCAGGAGCACTGTCCAATCCCAGACCAGTGTCCAGGAGCACTGTCCAATCCCAGGCCAGTGTCCTGGAGCAATGTCCAATCCCAGACCAGTGTCCAGGAGCACTGTCTAATCCAACACCAATGTCCAGGAGCACTGTCCAATCCTAGACCATTGTCCAGGAGCACTGTCCAAACCTAGACCAGTGTCCAGGAGCACAGTCCATTCACAGACCAGTGTCCAGGAGCACTGTCTAATCCCAGACCACTGTTCAGGAGCACTGTCCAATCCCAGGCCAGTGTCCAGGAGCTCTGTCCAATCCCAGACCACTGTTCAGGAGCACTGTCTCATTCCAGACCAGTGTCCAGGAGCACTGTCCAATCCTAGACCAGTGTCCAGGAGCACTGTCCAATCCTAGACCAGTGTCCAGGAGCAATGTCCAATCCCAGACCAGTGTCCAGGAGCACTGTCCAATCCGAGACCAGTGTCCAGGAGCACTGTCCAATCCTAGACCAGTGTCCAGGAGCACTGTCCATTCACAGACCAATGTCCAGGAGCACTGTCTAATCCCAGACCACTGTTCAGGAGCACTGTCCAATTCCAGACCAGTGTCCAGGAGCACTGTCCAATCCCAGACCACTGTTCAGGAGCACTGACTAATCCCAGACCAGTGACCAGGAGCACTGTCCAATCCTAGACCAATGTCCAGGAGCACTGTCCAATCCTAGACCAGTGTCCAGGAGCACTGTCCAATCCTAGACCAGTGTCCAGGAGCACTGTCCAATCCCAGACCAGTGTCCAGGAACACTGTCCAATCTTAGACCAGTGTCCAGGAGCACTGTCCAATCCTACACCAGTGTCCAGGAGCACTGTCCAATCTTAGACCAGTGTCCAGGAGCACTGTCCAATCCTAGACCAGTGTCCAGGAGCACTGTCCAATCCTAGACCAGTGTCCAGGAGCACTGTCTAATCCCAGACCAGTGTCCAGGAGCACTGTCTAATCCCAGACCAGTGTCCAGGAGCACTGTCCAATCCCAGACCAGTGTCCAGGAGCACTGTCCAATCCTAGACCAGTGTCCAGGAGCACTGTCCAATCCCAGACCAGTCTCCAGGAGCACTGTCTAATCCCAGTCCAGTGTCCAGGAGCACTGTCCAATCCCAGACCAGTGCCCAGGAGCACTGTCTAATCCCAGACCAGTGACCAGGAGCACTGTCTAATCCCAGACCAGGGTCCAGGAGCACTGTCCAGTCCTAGACCAGTGTCCAGGAGCACTGTCCATTCCTAGAGCTGTGTCCAGGGCCACTGTCCAATCCTAGGCCAGTGTCCAGGAGCACGGTCCAGTCCTAGACCAGTGTCCTGGAGCACTTTCCAATCCTAGACCAGTGTCCAGGGCCACTGACCAATCCCAGATCAGTGTCCAGGAGCACTGTCCAATCCCAGACGAGTGTCCAGGAGCACTGTCCAATCCCAGACCAGTGTCCAGGAGCACTGTCTAATCCCAGACCAGTGTCCAGGAGCACTGTCCCGTCCCAGACCAGTGTCCAGGAGCACTGTCCAATCCCAGACCAGTGTCCAGGAGCTATGTCCATTCCTAGACCAGTATCCAGGAGCACTGTCCAATCCTAGACCAGTGTGCAGGAGTACTGTCCAATCCTAGACCAGTGTCCAGGAGCACTGTCCAATCCTAGACCTGTGTCCAGGCGCACTCTCCAATCCCAGACCAGTGTCCAGGAGCACGGTCCAATCCTAGACCAGTGTCCAGGAGCACTGTCCAATCCCAGACCAGTGTCCAGGAGCAGTGTCCAATCCTAGACCAGTGTCCAGGAGCACTGTCCAATCCTAGACCAGTATCCAGGAGCACTGTCCAGTCCTAGACCTGTGTCCAGGAGCACTGTCTAATGCCAGACCAGTGCCAGGAGCACTGTCCAATCCCAGACCAGTGTCCAGGAGCACTGTCCAATCCCAGACCAGTGACCAGGAGCACTGTCTAATCCCAGACCAGTGTCCAGGAGCACTGTCCAATCCTAGACCAGTGTCCAGGAGCACTGTCCAATCCTAGACCAGTATCCAGGAGCACTGTCCAGTCCTAGACCAGTGTCCAGGAGCACTGTCCAATCTTAGACCAGTGTCGAGGAGCACTGTGTAATCCCAGACCAGTGTCCAGGAACATTGTCCAATCTTAGACCAGTGTCCAGGAGTACTATCCAATCCTAGACCAGTGTCCAGGAGCACTGTCCAACCATAGACCAGTGTCCAGGAGCACTGTCTAATTCCAGACCAGTGTCCAGGAGCACTGTCTAATCCCAGACCAGTGTCCAGGAGCACTGTCCAATCCCAGACCAGGGTTCAGGAGCACTGTCCAATCCTAGACCAGTATCCAGGAGCACTGTCCAATCCCACACCAGTCACCAGGAGCACTGTCTAATCCCAGTCCACTGTCCAGGAGCACTGTCCAATCCCAGACCAGTGTCCAGCAGCACTGTGTAATCCAAGACCAGTGTGCAGGAGTACTGTCCAATCCTAGACCAGTGTCCAGGAGCACTGTCCAATCCTAGGCCTGTGTCCAGGCGCACTCTCCAATCCCAGACCAGTGTCCAGGAGCACGGTCCAATCCTAGACCAGTGTCCTGGAGCACTGTCTAATCTCAGACCATTGTCCAGGAGCACTGTCCAATCCTAGACCAGTGTCCAGGAGCACTGGCCAATCCTAGACCAGTATCCAGGAGCACTGTCCAGTCCTAGACCTGTGTCCAGGAGCACTGTCTAATCCCAGACCAGTGCCAGGAGCACTGTCCAATCCCAGACCAGTGTCCAGGAGCACTGTCCAATCCTAGACCAGTGTGCAGGAGCACTGTCCAATCCTAGACCAGTATCCGGGAGCACTGTCCAGTCCTAGACCAGTGTCCAGGAGCACTGTCCAGTCCCAGACCAGTGTCCAGGAGCACTGTCTAATCCCAGACCAGTGTCCAGGAACACTGTCCAATCTTAGACCAGTGTCCAGGAGCACTGTCCAATCCTAGACCAGTGTCCAGGAGCACTGTCCAATCCTAGACCAGCATCCAGGAGCCCTGTCCAGTCCTAGAGCAGTGTCCAGGAGTACTGTCTAATCCCAGACCAGTGTGCAGGAGCACTGTCCAATCCTAGACCAGTATCCAGGAGCACTGCCCAACCCCAGACCAGTCACCAGGAGCACTGACTAATCCCAGTCCAGTGTCCAGGAGCACTGTCCAATCCCAAACCAGTGTCCAGGAGCACTGTCCAATCCTAGACCAGTGTCCAGGAGCACTGTCCATTCAAAGACCAGTGTCCAGGAGCACTGACTAATCCCAGACCAGTGTCCAGGAGCACTGTCCAATCCTAGGCCTGTGTCCAGGCGCACTCTCCAATCCCAGACCAGTGTCCAGGAGCACGGTCCAATCCTAGACCAGTGTCCTGGAGCACTGTCTAATCTCAGACCATTGTCCAGGAGCACTGTCCAATCCTAGACCAGTGTCCAGGAGCACTGGCCAATCCTAGACCAGTATCCAGGAGCACTGTCCAGTCCTAGACCTGTGTCCAGGAGCACTGTCTAATCCCAGACCAGTGCCAGGAGCACTGTCCAATCCCAGACCAGTGTCCAGGAGCACTGTCCAATCCTAGACCAGTGTGCAGGAGCACTGTCCAATCCTAGACCAGTATCCGGGAGCACTGTCCAGTCCTAGACCAGTGTCCAGGAGCACTGTCCAGTCCCAGACCAGTGTCCAGGAGCACTGTCTAATCCCAGACCAGTGTCCAGGAACACTGTCCAATCTTAGACCAGTGTCCAGGAGCACTGTCCAATCCTAGACCAGTGTCCAGGAGCACTGTCCAATCCTAGACCAGCATCCAGGAGCCCTGTCCAGTCCTAGAGCAGTGTCCAGGAGTACTGTCTAATCCCAGACCAGTGTGCAGGAGCACTGTCCAATCCTAGACCAGTATCCAGGAGCACTGTCCAACCCCAGACCAGTCACCAGGAGCACTGACTAATCCCAGTCCAGTGTCCAGGAGCACTGTCCAATCCCAAACCAGTGTCCAGGAGCACTGTCCAATCCTAGACCAGTGTCCAGGAGCACTGTCCATTCAAACACCAGTGTCCAGGAGCACTGTCTAATCCCAGACCAGTGTCCAGGAGCGCTGTCCAATCCTAGACCAGTGTCCAGGAACACTGTCCATTCACAGACCAGTGTCCAGGAGCACTGTCTAATCCCAGACCACTGTTCAGGAGCACTGTCCAATCCCAGACCAGTGTCCAGGAGCACTGTCCAATCCCAGACCACTGTTCAGGAGCATTGTCTAATCCCAGACCAGTGACCAGGAGCACTGTCCAATCCTAGACCAGTGTCCAGGAGCACTGCCCAATCCTAGACCAGTGTCAAGGAGCACTGTCCAATCCCAGACCAGTGTCCAGGAGCACTGTCCAATCCTAGAGCAGTGTCCAGGAGCACTGTCCAATCCTAGACCAGTGTCCAGGAGTACTGCACAATCACAGTCCAGTGTCCAGGAGCACTGTCTTATCCCAGACCACTGTTCAGGAGCACTGTCCAATCCCAGACCAGTGTCCAGGATCACTGTCCAATCCCAGACCAGTGTCCAGGAGCACTGTCCAATCCTAGACCAGTGTCCAGGAACACTGTCTAATCCCAGACCAGTGTCCAGGAGCACTGTCCAATCCTAGACCAGTGTCCAGGAGCACTGTCCAATCCTAGACCAGCATCCAGGAGCACTGTCCAGTCCTAGACCAGTGTCCAGGAGTACTGTCTAATCCCAGACCAGTGTCCAGGAGCACTGTCTAATCCCAGACCAGTGTCCAGGAGCACTGTCCAATCCTAGACCAGTGTCCAGGAGCACTGTCCAATCCTAGACCAGAATCCAGGAGCACAGTCCAGTCCTAGACCAGTGTGCAGGAGCACTGTCCAATCCAAGACCAGTGTCGAGGAGCACTGTCTAATCCCAGACCAGTGTCCAGGAACACTGTGCAATCTTAGACCAGTGTCCAGGAGCACTGTCCAATCCTAGACCAGTGTCCAAGAGCACTGTCCAATCTTAGACCAGTGTCCAGGAGCACTGTCCAACCCAAGCCAGTGTCCAGGAACATTGTCCAATCTTAGACCAGTGTCCAGGAGCACTATCCAATCCCAGACCAGTGTCCAGGAGCACTGTCCAACCATAGACCAGTGTCCAGGAGCACTGTCTAATCCCAGACCAGTGTCCAGGAGCACTGTCTAATCCCAGACCAGTGTCCAGGAGCACTGTCCAATCCCAGACCAGGGTTCAGGAGCACTGTCCAATCCTAGGCCAGTATCCAGGAGCACTGTCCAATCCCGCACCAGTCACCAGGAGCACTGTCTAATCCCAGTCCAGTGTCCAGGAGCACTGTCCAATCCCAGACCAGTGTCCAGCAGCACTGTCTAATCCCAGAACAGTGACCAGGAGCACTGTCTAATCCCAGACCAGTGTCCAGGAACACTGTCCAGTCCTAGACCAGTGTCCAGGAGCACTGTCCAATCCTAGACCAGTGTCCAGGGCCACTGTCCAATCATAGACCAGTGTCCAGGAGCACTGTCCAGTCCTAGACCAGTGTCCAGGAGCACTGTCCAATCCTAGACCTGTGTTCAGGGCCACTGTCCAATCCCAGACCAGTGTCCAGGAGCATTGTCCAATCCCAGACCAGTGTCCAGGAGCACTGTCCAATCCCAGAGCAGTGTCCAGGAGCACTGTCCAATCCCAGACCAGTGTCCAGGAGCACTGTCCAATCCCAGACCAGTGTCCAGGAGCACTGTCCAATCCCAGACCTGTGTCCAGGAGCACTGTCCAATCCCAGACCTGTGTCCAGGAGCACTGTCCAATCCCAGACCAGTGTCCAGGAGCACTGTCTAATCCTAGACCAGTGGCCAGGAGCACTGTCCAATCCAAACCAGTGTCCAGGAGCACTGTCGAATCCTAGACCAGTGCCCATGAGCACTGTCCAATCCCAGACCAGTGTCCAGGAGCACTGTCCAATCCTAGACCAGTGTCCAGGAGCACTGTCCAATCCTAGACCAGTGTCCAGGAGCACTGTCCAATCCCAGACCAGTGTCCCGGAGCTATGTCCAATCCTAGACCAGTATCCAGGAGCACTGTCCAATCCTAGACCAGTGTGCAGGAGTACTGTCCAATCCTAGACCAGTGTACAGGAGCACTGTCCAATCCTAGACCTGTGTCCAGGCGCACTCTCCAATCCCAGACCAGTGTCCAGGAGCACTGTCTAATCCCAGACCAGTGCCAGGAGCACTGTCCAATCCTAGACCAGTATCCAGGAGCACTGTCCAATCCCACACCAGTCACCAGGAGCACTGTCTAATCCCAGTCCACTGTCCAGGAGCACTGTCTAATCCAAGACCAGTGTGCAGGAGTACTGTCCAATCCTAGACCAGTGTCCAGGAGCACTGTCCAATCCTAGGCCTGTGTCCAGGCGCACTCTCCAATCCCAGACCAGTGTCCAGGAGCACGGTCCAATCCTAGACCAGTGTCCAGGAGCACTGTCCAATCCCAGACCAGTGTCCAGGAGCAGTGTCCAATCCTAGACCAGTGTCCAGGAGCACTGTCCAATCCTAGACCAGTATCCAGGAGCACTGTCCAGTCCTAGACCTGTGTCCAGGAGCACTGTCTAATCCCAGACCAGTGCCAGGAGCACTGTCCAATCCCAGACCAGTGTCCAGGAGCACTGTCCAATCCCAGACCAGTGTCCAGGAGCACTGTCTAATCCCAGACCAGTGTCCAGGAGCACTGTCCAATCCTAGACCAGTGTCCAGGAGCACTGTCCAATCCTAGACCAGTATCCAGGAGCACTGTCCAGTCCTAGACCAGTGTCCAGGAGCACTGTCCAATCCTAGACCAGTGTCGAGGAGCACTGTGTAATCCCAGACCAGTGTCCAGGAACATTGTCCAATCTTAGACCAGTGTCCAGGAGCACTATCCAATCCTAGACCAGTGTCCAGGAGCACTGTCCAACCATAGACCAGTGTCCAGGAGCACTGTCTAATTCCAGACCAGTGTCCAGGAGCACTGTCTAATCCCAGACCAGTGTCCAGGAGCACTGTCCAATCCCAGACCAGGGTTCAGGAGCACTGTCCAATCCTAGACCAGTATCCAGGAGCACTGTCCAATCCCACACCAGTCACCAGGAGCACTGTCTAATCCCAGTCCACTGTCCAGGAGCACTGTCCAATCCCAGACCAGTGTCCAGCAGCACTGTGTAATCCAAGACCAGTGTGCAGGAGTACTGTCCAATCCTAGACCAGTGTCCAGGAGCACTGTCCAATCCTAGGCCTGTGTCCAGGCGCACTCTCCAATCCCAGACCAGTGTCCAGGAGCACGGTCCAATCCTAGACCAGTGTCCTGGAGCACTGTCTAATCTCAGACCATTGTCCAGGAGCACTGTCCAATCCTAGACCAGTGTCCAGGAGCACTGGCCAATCCTAGACCAGTATCCAGGAGCACTGTCCAGTCCTAGACCTGTGTCCAGGAGCACTGTCTAATCCCAGACCAGTGCCAGGAGCACTGTCCAATCCCAGACCAGTGTCCAGGAGCACTGTCCAATCCTAGACCAGTGTGCAGGAGCACTGTCCAATCCTAGACCAGTATCCAGGAGCACTGTCCAGTCCTAGACCAGTGTCCAGGAGCACTGTCCAGTCCCAGACCAGTGTCCAGGAGCACTGTCTAATCCCAGACCAGTGTCCAGGAACACTGTCCAATCTTAGACCAGTGTCCAGGAGCACTGTCCAATCCTAGACCAGTGTCCAGGAGCACTGTCCAATCCTAGACCAGCATCCAGGAGCCCTGTCCAGTCCTAGACCAGTGTCCAGGAGTACTGTCTAATCCCAGACCAGTGTCCAGGAGCACTGTCCAATCCTAGACCAGTATCCAGGAGCACTGTCCAACCCCAGACCAGTCACCAGGAGCACTGACTAATCCCAGTCCAGTGTCCAGGAGCACTGTCCAATCCCAAACCAGTGTCCAGGAGCACTGTCCAATCCTAGACCAGTGTCCAGGAGCACTGTCCATTCAAAGACCAGTGTCCAGGAGCACTGTCTAATCCCAGACCAGTGTCCAGGAGCGCTGTCCAATCCTAGACCAGTGTCCAGGAGCACTGTCCATTCACAGACCAGTGTCCAGGAGCACTGTCTAATCCCAGACCACTGTTCAGGAGCACTGTACAATCCCAGACCAGTGTCCAGGAGCACTGTCCAATCCCAGACCACTGTTCAGGAGCATTGTCTAATCCCAGACCAGTGACCAGGAGCACTGTCCAATCTTAGACCAGTGTCCAGGAGCACTGTCCAATCCTAGACCAGTGTCCAGGAGCACTGTCCAATCCTAGACCAGCATCCAGGAGCCCTGTCCAGTCCTAGAGCAGTGTCCAGGAGTACTGTCTAATCCCAGACCAGTGTGCAGGAGCACTGTCCAATCCTAGACCAGTATCCAGGAGCACTGCCCAACCCCAGACCAGTCACCAGGAGCACTGACTAATCCCAGTCCAGTGTCCAGGAGCACTGTCCAATCCCAAACCAGTGTCCAGGAGCACTGTCCAATCCTAGACCAGTGTCCAGGAGCACTGTCCATTCAAAGACCAGTGTCCAGGAGCACTGACTAATCCCAGACCAGTGTCCAGGAGCACTGTCCAATCCTAGGCCTGTGTCCAGGCGCACTCTCCAATCCCAGACCAGTGTCCAGGAGCACGGTCCAATCCTAGACCAGTGTCCTGGAGCACTGTCTAATCTCAGACCATTGTCCAGGAGCACTGTCCAATCCTAGACCAGTGTCCAGGAGCACTGGCCAATCCTAGACCAGTATCCAGGAGCACTGTCCAGTCCTAGACCTGTGTCCAGGAGCACTGTCTAATCCCAGACCAGTGCCAGGAGCACTGTCCAATCCCAGACCAGTGTCCAGGAGCACTGTCCAATCCTAGACCAGTGTGCAGGAGCACTGTCCAATCCTAGACCAGTATCCGGGAGCACTGTCCAGTCCTAGACCAGTGTCCAGGAGCACTGTCCAGTCCCAGACCAGTGTCCAGGAGCACTGTCTAATCCCAGACCAGTGTCCAGGAACACTGTCCAATCTTAGACCAGTGTCCAGGAGCACTGTCCAATCCTAGACCAGTGTCCAGGAGCACTGTCCAATCCTAGACCAGCATCCAGGAGCCCTGTCCAGTCCTAGAGCAGTGTCCAGGAGTACTGTCTAATCCCAGACCAGTGTGCAGGAGCACTGTCCAATCCTAGACCAGTATCCAGGAGCACTGTCCAACCCCAGACCAGTCACCAGGAGCACTGACTAATCCCAGTCCAGTGTCCAGGAGCACTGTCCAATCCCAAACCAGTGTCCAGGAGCACTGTCCAATCCTAGACCAGTGTCCAGGAGCACTGTCCATTCAAACACCAGTGTCCAGGAGCACTGTCTAATCCCAGACCAGTGTCCAGGAGCGCTGTCCAATCCTAGACCAGTGTCCAGGAACACTGTCCATTCACAGACCAGTGTCCTGGAGCACTGTCTAATCCCAGACCACTGTTCAGGAGCACTGTCCAATCCCAGACCAGTGTCCAGGAGCACTGTCCAATCCCAGACCACTGTTCAGGAGCATTGTCTAATCCCAGACCAGTGACCAGGAGCACTGTCCAATCCTAGACCAGTGTCCAGGAGCACTGCCCAATCCTAGACCAGTGTCAAGGAGCACTGTCCAATCCCAGACCAGTGTCCAGGAGCACTGTCCAATCCTAGAGCAGTGTCCAGGAGCACTGTCCAATCCTAGACCAGTGTCCAGGAGTACTGCACAATCACAGTCCAGTGTCCAGGAGCACTGTCTTATCCCAGACCACTGTTCAGGAGCACTGTCCAATCCCAGACCAGTGTCCAGGATCACTGTCCAATCCCAGACCAGTGTCCAGGAGCACTGTCCAATCCTAGACCAGTGTCCAGGAACACTGTCTAATCCCAGACCAGTGTCCAGGAGCACTGTCCAATCCTAGACCAGTGTCCAGGAGCACTGTCCAATCCTAGACCAGCATCCAGGAGCACTGTCCAGTCCTAGACCAGTGTCCAGGAGTACTGTCTAATCCCAGACCAGTGTCCAGGAGCACTGTCTAATCCCAGACCAGTGTCCAGGAGCACTGTCCAATCCTAGACCAGTGTCCAGGAGCACTGTCCAATCCTAGACCAGAATCCAGGAGCACAGTCCAGTCCTAGACCAGTGTGCAGGAGCACTGTCCAATCCAAGACCAGTGTCGAGGAGCACTGTCTAATCCCAGACCAGTGTCCAGGAACACTGTGCAATCTTAGACCAGTGTCCAGGAGCACTGTCCAATCCTAGACCAGTGTCCAAGAGCACTGTCCAATCTTAGACCAGTGTCCAGGAGCACTGTCCAACCCAAGCCAGTGTCCAGGAACATTGTCCAATCTTAGACCAGTGTCCAGGAGCACTATCCAATCCCAGACCAGTGTCCAGGAGCACTGTCCAACCATAGACCAGTGTCCAGGAGCACTGTCTAATCCCAGACCAGTGTCCAGGAGCACTGTCTAATCCCAGACCAGTGTCCAGGAGCACTGTCCAATCCCAGACCAGGGTTCAGGAGCACTGTCCAATCCTAGGCCAGTATCCAGGAGCACTGTCCAATCCCGCACCAGTCACCAGGAGCACTGTCTAATCCCAGTCCAGTGTCCAGGAGCACTGTCCAATCCCAGACCAGTGTCCAGCAGCACTGTCTAATCCCAGAACAGTGACCAGGAGCACTGTCTAATCCCAGACCAGTGTCCAGGAACACTGTCCAGTCCTAGACCAGTGTCCAGGAGCACTGTCCAATCCTAGACCAGTGTCCAG
Organism: Somniosus microcephalus; assembly: GCF_052327205.1. Taxonomy (NCBI): domain Eukaryota; kingdom Metazoa; phylum Chordata; class Chondrichthyes; order Squaliformes; family Somniosidae; genus Somniosus; species Somniosus microcephalus. Next base: position 5,685,619 of record NC_140998.1, on the reverse strand, counting down.
GGCCACTGTCCAATCATAGACCAGTGTCCAGGAGCACTGTCCAGTCCTAGACCAGTGTCCAGGAGCACTGTCCAATCCTAGACCTGTGTTCAGGGCCACTGTCCAATCCCAGACCAGTGTCCAGGAGCATTGTCCAATCCCAGACCAGTGTCCAGGAGCACTGTCCAATCCCAGAGCAGTGTCCAGGAGCACTGTCCAATCCCAGACCAGTGTCCAGGAGCACTGTCCAATCCCAGACCAGTGTCCAGGAGCACTGTCCAATCCCAGACCTGTGTCCAGGAGCACTGTCCAATCCCAGACCTGTGTCCAGGAGCACTGTCCAATCCCAGACCAGTGTCCAGGAGCACTGTCTAATCCTAGACCAGTGGCCAGGAGCACTGTCCAATCCAAACCAGTGTCCAGGAGCACTGTCGAATCCTAGACCAGTGCCCATGAGCACTGTCCAATCCCAGACCAGTGTCCAGGAGCACTGTCCAATCCTAGACCAGTGTCCAGGAGCACTGTCCAATCCTAGACCAGTGTCCAGGAGCACTGTCCAATCCCAGACCAGTGTCCCGGAGCTATGTCCAATCCTAGACCAGTATCCAGGAGCACTGTCCAATCCTAGACCAGTGTGCAGGAGTACTGTCCAATCCTAGACCAGTGTACAGGAGCACTGTCCAATCCTAGACCTGTGTCCAGGCGCACTCTCCAATCCCAGACCAGTGTCCAGGAGCACTGTCTAATCCCAGACCAGTGCCAGGAGCACTGTCCAATCCTAGACCAGTATCCAGGAGCACTGTCCAATCCCACACCAGTCACCAGGAGCACTGTCTAATCCCAGTCCACTGTCCAGGAGCACTGTCTAATCCAAGACCAGTGTGCAGGAGTACTGTCCAATCCTAGACCAGTGTCCAGGAGCACTGTCCAATCCTAGGCCTGTGTCCAGGCGCACTCTCCAATCCCAGACCAGTGTCCAGGAGCACGGTCCAATCCTAGACCAGTGTCCAGGAGCACTGTCCAATCCCAGACCAGTGTCCAGGAGCAGTGTCCAATCCTAGACCAGTGTCCAGGAGCACTGTCCAATCCTAGACCAGTATCCAGGAGCACTGTCCAGTCCTAGACCTGTGTCCAGGAGCACTGTCTAATCCCAGACCAGTGCCAGGAGCACTGTCCAATCCCAGACCAGTGTCCAGGAGCACTGTCCAATCCCAGACCAGTGTCCAGGAGCACTGTCTAATCCCAGACCAGTGTCCAGGAGCACTGTCCAATCCTAGACCAGTGTCCAGGAGCACTGTCCAATCCTAGACCAGTATCCAGGAGCACTGTCCAGTCCTAGACCAGTGTCCAGGAGCACTGTCCAATCCTAGACCAGTGTCGAGGAGCACTGTGTAATCCCAGACCAGTGTCCAGGAACATTGTCCAATCTTAGACCAGTGTCCAGGAGCACTATCCAATCCTAGACCAGTGTCCAGGAGCACTGTCCAACCATAGACCAGTGTCCAGGAGCACTGTCTAATTCCAGACCAGTGTCCAGGAGCACTGTCTAATCCCAGACCAGTGTCCAGGAGCACTGTCCAATCCCAGACCAGGGTTCAGGAGCACTGTCCAATCCTAGACCAGTATCCAGGAGCACTGTCCAATCCCACACCAGTCACCAGGAGCACTGTCTAATCCCAGTCCACTGTCCAGGAGCACTGTCCAATCCCAGACCAGTGTCCAGCAGCACTGTGTAATCCAAGACCAGTGTGCAGGAGTACTGTCCAATCCTAGACCAGTGTCCAGGAGCACTGTCCAATCCTAGGCCTGTGTCCAGGCGCACTCTCCAATCCCAGACCAGTGTCCAGGAGCACGGTCCAATCCTAGACCAGTGTCCTGGAGCACTGTCTAATCTCAGACCATTGTCCAGGAGCACTGTCCAATCCTAGACCAGTGTCCAGGAGCACTGGCCAATCCTAGACCAGTATCCAGGAGCACTGTCCAGTCCTAGACCTGTGTCCAGGAGCACTGTCTAATCCCAGACCAGTGCCAGGAGCACTGTCCAATCCCAGACCAGTGTCCAGGAGCACTGTCCAATCCTAGACCAGTGTGCAGGAGCACTGTCCAATCCTAGACCAGTATCCAGGAGCACTGTCCAGTCCTAGACCAGTGTCCAGGAGCACTGTCCAGTCCCAGACCAGTGTCCAGGAGCACTGTCTAATCCCAGACCAGTGTCCAGGAACACTGTCCAATCTTAGACCAGTGTCCAGGAGCACTGTCCAATCCTAGACCAGTGTCCAGGAGCACTGTCCAATCCTAGACCAGCATCCAGGAGCCCTGTCCAGTCCTAGACCAGTGTCCAGGAGTACTGTCTAATCCCAGACCAGTGTCCAGGAGCACTGTCCAATCCTAGACCAGTATCCAGGAGCACTGTCCAACCCCAGACCAGTCACCAGGAGCACTGACTAATCCCAGTCCAGTGTCCAGGAGCACTGTCCAATCCCAAACCAGTGTCCAGGAGCACTGTCCAATCCTAGACCAGTGTCCAGGAGCACTGTCCATTCAAAGACCAGTGTCCAGGAGCACTGTCTAATCCCAGACCAGTGTCCAGGAGCGCTGTCCAATCCTAGACCAGTGTCCAGGAGCACTGTCCATTCACAGACCAGTGTCCAGGAGCACTGTCTAATCCCAGACCACTGTTCAGGAGCACTGTCCAATCCCAGACCAGTGTCCAGGAGCACTGTCCAATCCCAGACCACTGTTCAGGAGCATTGTCTAATCCCAGACCAGTGACCAGGAGCACTGTCCAATCCTAGACCAGTGTCCAGGAGCACTGCCCAATCCTAGACCAGTGTCAAGGAGCACTTTCCAATCCCAGACCAGTGTCCAGGAGCACTGTCCAATCCTAGAGCAGTGTCCAGGAGCACTGTCCAATCCTAGACCAGTGTCCAGGAGTACTGCACAATCACAGTCCAGTGTCCAGGAGCACTGTCTAATCCCAGACCACTGTTCAGGAGCACTGTCCAATCCCAGACCAGTGTCCAGGATCACTGTCCAATCCCAGACCAGTGTCCAGGAGCACTGTCCAATCCTAGACCAGTGTCCAGGAACACTGTCTAATCCCAGACCAGTGTCCAGGAGCACTGTCCAATCCTAGACCAGTGTCCAGGAGCACTGTCCAATCCTAGACCAGCATCCAGGAGCACTGTCCAGTCCTAGACCAGTGTCCAGGAGTACTGTCTAATCCCAGACCAGTGTCCAGGAGCACTGTCTAATCCCAGACCAGTGTCCAGGAGCACTGTCCAATCCTAGACCAGTGTCCAGGAGCACTGTCCAATCCTAGACCAGTATCCAGGAGCACAGTCCAGTCCTAGACCAGTGTCCAGGAGCACTGTCCAATCCTAGACCAGTGTCGAGGAGCACTGTCTAATCCCAGACCAGTGTCCAGGAACACTGTGCAATCTTAGACCAGTGTCCAGGAGCACTGTCCAATCCTAGACCAGTGTCCAAGAGCACTGTCCAATCTTAGACCAGTGTCCAGGAGCACTGTCCAACCCAAGCCAGTGTCCAGGAACATTGTCCAATCTTAGACCAGTGTCCAGGAGCACTATCCAATCCTAGACCAGTGTCCAGGAGCACTGTCCAACCATAGACCAGTGTCCAGGAGCACTGTCTAATCCCAGACCAGTGTCCAGGAGCACTGTCTAATCCCAGACCAGTGTCCAGGAGCACTGTCCAATCCCAGACCAGGGTTCAGGAGCACTGTCCAATCCTAGGCCAGTATCCAGGAGCACTGTCCAATCCCGCACCAGTCACCAGGAGCACTGTCTAATCCCAGTCCAGTGTCCAGGAGCACTGTCCAATCCCAGACCAGTGTCCAGCAGCACTGTCTAATCCCAGAACAGTGACCAGGAGCACTGTCTAATCCCAGACCAGTGTCCAGGAACACTGTCCAGTCCTAGACCAGTGTCCAGGAGCACTGTCCAATCCTAGACCAGTGTCCAGGGCCACTGTCCAATCATAGACCAGTGTCCAGGAGCACTGTCCAGTCCTAGACCAGTGTCCAGGAGCACTGTCCAATCCTAGACCTGTGTTCAGGGCCACTGTCCAATCCCAGACCAGTGTCCAGGAGCATTGTCCAATCCCAGACCAGTGTCCAGGAGCACTGTCCAATCCCAGAGCAGTGTCCAGGAGCACTGTCCAATCCCAGACCAGTGTCCAGGAGCACTGTCCAATCCCAGACCAGTGTCCAGGAGCACTGTCCAATCCCAGACCTGTGTCCAGGAGCACTGTCCAATCCCAGACCAGTGTCCAGGAGCACTGTCCAATCCCAGACCAGTGTCCAGGAGCACTGTCTAATCCTAGACCAGTGGCCAGGAGCACTGTCCAATCCAAACCAGTGTCCAGGAGCACTGTCGAATCCTAGACCAGTGCCCATGAGCACTGTCCAATCCCAGACCAGTGTCCAGGAGCACTGTCCAATCCTAGACCAGTGTCCAGGAGCACTGTCCAATCCTAGACCAGTGTCCAGGAGCACTGTCCAATCCCAGACCAGTGTCCAGGAGCTATGTCCAATCCTAGACCAGTATCCAGGAGCACTGTCCAATCCTAGACCAGTGTGCAGGAGTACTGTCCAATCCTAGACCAGTGTCCAGGAGCACTGTCCAATCCTAGACCTGTGTCCAGGCGCACTCTCCAATCCCAGACCAGTGTCCAGGAGCACGGTCCAATCCTAGACCAGTGTCCAGGAGCACTGTCCAATCCCAGACCAGTGTCCAGGAGCAGTGTCCAATCCTAGACCAGTGTCCAGGAGCACTGTCCAATCCTAGACCAGTATCCAGGAGCACTGTCCAGTCCTAGACCTGTGTCCAGGAGCACTGTCTAATCCCAGACCAGTGCCAGGAGCACTGTCCAATCCCAGACCAGTGTCCAGGAGCACTGTCCAATCCCAGACCAGTGTCCAGGAGCACTGTCTAATCCCAGACCAGTGTCCAGGAGCACTGTCCAATCCTAGACCAGTGTCCAGGAGCACTGTCCAATCCTAGACCAGTATCCAGGAGCACTGTCCAGTCCTAGACCAGTGTCCAGGAGCACTGTCCAATCCTAGACCAGTGTCGAGGAGCACTGTGTAATCCCAGACCAGTGTCCAGGAACATTGTCCAATCTTAGACCAGTGTCCAGGAGCACTATCCAATCCTAGACCAGTGTCCAGGAGCACTGTCCAACCATAGACCAGTGCCCAGGAGCACTGTCTAATTCCAGACCAGTGTCCAGGAGCACTGTCTAATCCCAGACCAGTGTCCAGGAGCACTGTCCAATCCCAGACCAGGGTTCAGGAGCACTGTCCAATCCTAGACCAGTATCCAGGAGCACTGTCCAATCCCACACAAGTCACCAGGAGCACTGTCTAATCCCAGTCCACTGTCCAGGAGCACTGTCCAATCCCAGACCAGTGTCCAGCAGCACTGTGTAATCCAAGACCAGTGTGCAGGAGTACTGTCCAATCCTAGACCAGTGTCCAGGAGCACTGTCCAATCCTAGGCCTGTGTCCAGGCGCACTCTCCAATCCCAGACCAGTGTCCAGGAGCACGGTCCAATCCTAGACCAGTGTCCTGGAGCACTGTCTAATCTCAGACCATTGTCCAGGAGCACTGTCCAATCCTAGACCAGTGTCCAGGAGCACTGGCCAATTCTAGACCAGTATCCAGGAGCACTGTCCAGTCCTAGACCTGTGTCCAGGAGCACTGTCTAATCCCAGACCAGTGCCAGGAGCACTGTCCAATCCCAGACCAGTGTCCAGGAGCACTGTCCAATCCTAGACCAGTGTGCAGGAGCACTGTCCAATCCTAGACCAGTATCCAGGAGCACTGTCCAGTCCTAGACCAGTGTCCAGGAGCACTGTCCAATCCCAGACCAGTGTCCAGGAGCACTGTCTAATCCCAGACCAGTGTCCAGGAACACTGTCCAATCTTAGACCAGTGTCCAGGAGCACTGTCCAATCCTAGACCAGTGTCCAGGAGCACTGTCCAATCCTAGACCAGCATCCAGGAGCCCTGTCCAGTCCTAGACCAGTGTCCAGGAGTACTGTCTAATCCCAGACCAGTGTCCAGGAGCACTGTCCATTCAAAGACCAGTGTCCAGGAGCACTGTCTAATCCCAGACCAGTGTCCAGGAACACTGTCCAATCTTAGACCAGTGTCCAGGAGCACTGTCCAATCCTAGACCAGTGTCCAGGAGCACTGTCCATTCAAAGACCAGTGTCCAGGAGCACTGTCGAATCCCAGACCAGTGTCCAGCAGCGCTGTCCAATCCTAGACCAGTGTCCAGGAGCACTGTCCATTCAAAGACCAGTGTCCAGGAGCACTGTCTAATCCTAGACCAGTGTCCAGGAGCACTGTCCAATCCTAGGCCTGTGTCCAGGCGCACTCTCCAATCCCAGACCAGTGTCCAGGAGCACGGTCCAATCCTAGACCAGTGTCCTGGAGCACTGTCTAATCTCAGACCATTGTCCAGGAGCACTGTCCAATCCTAGACCAGTGTCCAGGAGCACTGGCCAATCCTAGACCAGTATCCAGGAGCACTGTCCAGTCCTAGACCTGTGTCCAGGAGCACTGTCTAATCCCAGACCAGTGCCAGGAGCACTGTCCAATCCCAGACCAGTGTCCAGGAGCACTGTCCAATCCTAGACCAGTGTGCAGGAGCACTGTCCAATCCTAGACCAGTATCCAGGAGCACTGTCCAGTCCTAGACCAGTGTCCAGGAGCACTGTCCAGTCCCAGACCAGTGTCCAGGAGCACTGTCTAATCCCAGACCAGTGTCCAGGAACACTGTCCAATCTTAGACCAGTGTCCAGGAGCACTGTCCAATCCTAGACCAGTGTCCAGGAGCACTGTCCAATCCTAGACCAGCATCCAGGAGCCCTGTCCAGTCCTAGACCAGTGTCCAGGAGTACTGTCTAATCCCAGACCAGTGTCCAGGAGCACTGTCCAATCCTAGACCAGTATCCAGGAGCACTGTCCAACCCCAGACCAGTCACCAGGAGCACTGACTAATCCCAGTCCAGTGTCCAGGAGCACTGTCCAATCCCAAACCAGTGTCCAGGAGCACTGTCCAATCCTAGACCAGTGTCCAGGAGCACTGTCCATTCAAAGACCAGTGTCCAGGAGCACTGTCTAATCCCAGACCAGTGTCCAGGAGCGCTGTCCAATCCTAGACCAGTGTCCAGGAGCACTGTCCATTCACAGACCAGTGTCCAGGAGCACTGTCTAATCCCAGACCACTGTTCAGGAGCACTGTCCAATCCCAGACCAGTGTCCAGGAGCACTGTCCAATCCCAGACCACTGTTCAGGAGCATTGTCTAATCCCAGACCAGTGACCAGGAGCACTGTCCAATCCTAGACCAGTGTCCAGGAGCACTGCCCAATCCTAGACCAGTGTCAAGGAGCACTTTCCAATCCCAGACCAGTGTCCAGGAGCACTGTCCAATCCTAGAGCAGTGTCCAGGAGCACTGTCCAATCCTAGACCAGTGTCCAGGAGTACTGCACAATCACAGTCCAGTGTCCAGGAGCACTGTCTAATCCCAGACCACTGTTCAGGAGCACTGTCCAATCCCAGACCAGTGTCCAGGATCACTGTCCAATCCCAGACCAGTGTCCAGGAGCACTGTCCAATCCTAGACCAGTGTCCAGGAACACTGTCTAATCCCAGACCAGTGTCCAGGAGCACTGTCCAATCCTAGACCAGTGTCCAGGAGCACTGTCCAATCCTAGACCAGCATCCAGGAGCACTGTCCAGTCCTAGACCAGTGTCCAGGAGTACTGTCTAATCCCAGACCAGTGTCCAGGAGCACTGTCTAATCCCAGACCAGTGTCCAGGAGCACTGTCCAATCCTAGACCAGTGTCCAGGAGCACTGTCCAATCCTAGACCAGTATCCAGGAGCACAGTCCAGTCCTAGACCAGTGTCCAGGAGCACTGTCCAATCCTAGACCAGTGTCGAGGAGCACTGTCTAATCCCAGACCAGTGTCCAGGAACACTGTGCAATCTTAGACCAGTGTCCAGGAGCACTGTCCAATCCTAGACCAGTGTCCAAGAGCACTGTCCAATCTTAGACCAGTGTCCAGGAGCACTGTCCAACCCAAGCCAGTGTCCAGGAACATTGTCCAATCTTAGACCAGTGTCCAGGAGCACTATCCAATCCTAGACCAGTGTCCAGGAGCACTGTCCAACCATAGACCAGTGTCCAGGAGCACTGTCTAATCCCAGACCAGTGTCCAGGAGCACTGTCTAATCCCAGACCAGTGTCCAGGAGCACTGTCCAATCCCAGACCAGGGTTCAGGAGCACTGTCCAATCCTAGGCCAGTATCCAGGAGCACTGTCCAATCCCGCACCAGTCACCAGGAGCACTGTCTAATCCCAGTCCAGTGTCCAGGAGCACTGTCCAATCCCAGACCAGTGTCCAGCAGCACTGTCTAATCCCAGAACAGTGACCAGGAGCACTGTCTAATCCCAGACCAGTGTCCAGGAACACTGTCCAGTCCTAGACCAGTGTCCAGGAGCACTGTCCAATCCTAGACCAGTGTCCAGGGCCACTGTCCAATCATAGACCAGTGTCCAGGAGCACTGTCCAGTCCTAGACCAGTGTCCAGGAGCACTGTCCAATCCTAGACCTGTGTTCAGGGCCACTGTCCAATCCCAGACCAGTGTCCAGGAGCATTGTCCAATCCCAGACCAGTGTCCAGGAGCACTGTCCAATCCCAGAGCAGTGTCCAGGAGCACTGTCCAATCCCAGACCAGTGTCCAGGAGCACTGTCCAATCCCAGACCAGTGTCCAGGAGCACTGTCCAATCCCAGACCTGTGTCCAGGAGCACTGTCCAATCCCAGACCAGTGTCCAGGAGCACTGTCCAATCCCAGACCAGTGTCCAGGAGCACTGTCTAATCCTAGACCAGTGGCCAGGAGCACTGTCCAATCCAAACCAGTGTCCAGGAGCACTGTCGAATCCTAGACCAGTGCCCATGAGCACTGTCCAATCCCAGACCAGTGTCCAGGAGCACTGTCCAATCCTAGACCAGTGTCCAGGAGCACTGTCCAATCCTAGACCAGTGTCCAGGAGCACTGTCCAATCCCAGACCAGTGTCCAGGAGCTATGTCCAATCCTAGACCAGTATCCAGGAGCACTGTCCAATCCTAGACCAGTGTGCAGGAGTACTGTCCAATCCTAGACCAGTGTCCAGGAGCACTGTCCAATCCTAGACCTGTGTCCAGGCGCACTCTCCAATCCCAGACCAGTGTCCAGGAGCACGGTCCAATCCTAGACCAGTGTCCAGGAGCACTGTCCAATCCCAGACCAGTGTCCAGGAGCAGTGTCCAATCCTAGACCAGTGTCCAGGAGCACTGTCCAATCCTAGACCAGTATCCAGGAGCACTGTCCAGTCCTAGACCTGTGTCCAGGAGCACTGTCTAATCCCAGACCAGTGCCAGGAGCACTGTCCAATCCCAGACCAGTGTCCAGGAGCACTGTCCAATCCCAGACCAGTGTCCAGGAGCACTGTCTAATCCCAGACCAGTGTCCAGGAGCACTGTCCAATCCTAGACCAGTGTCCAGGAGCACTGTCCAATCCTAGACCAGTATCCAGGAGCACTGTCCAGTCCTAGACCAGTGTCCAGGAGCACTGTCCAATCCTAGACCAGTGTCGAGGAGCACTGTGTAATCCCAGACCAGTGTCCAGGAACATTGTCCAATCTTAGACCAGTGTCCAGGAGCACTATCCAATCCTAGACCAGTGTCCAGGAGCACTGTCCAACCATAGACCAGTGCCCAGGAGCACTGTCTAATTCCAGACCAGTGTCCAGGAGCACTGTCTAATCCCAGACCAGTGTCCAGGAGCACTGTCCAATCCCAGACCAGGGTTCAGGAGCACTGTCCAATCCTAGACCAGTATCCAGGAGCACTGTCCAATCCCACACAAGTCACCAGGAGCACTGTCTAATCCCAGTCCACTGTCCAGGAGCACTGTCCAATCCCAGACCAGTGTCCAGCAGCACTGTGTAATCCAAGACCAGTGTGCAGGAGTACTGTCCAATCCTAGACCAGTGTCCAGGAGCACTGTCCAATCCTAGGCCTGTGTCCAGGCGCACTCTCCAATCCCAGACCAGTGTCCAGGAGCACGGTCCAATCCTAGACCAGTGTCCTGGAGCACTGTCTAATCTCAGACCATTGTCCAGGAGCACTGTCCAATCCTAGACCAGTGTCCAGGAGCACTGGCCAATTCTAGACCAGTATCCAGGAGCACTGTCCAGTCCTAGACCTGTGTCCAGGAGCACTGTCTAATCCCAGACCAGTGCCAGGAGCACTGTCCAATCCCAGACCAGTGTCCAGGAGCACTGTCCAATCCTAGACCAGTGTGCAGGAGCACTGTCCAATCCTAGACCAGTATCCAGGAGCACTGTCCAGTCCTAGACCAGTGTCCAGGAGCACTGTCCAATCCCAGACCAGTGTCCAGGAGCACTGTCTAATCCCAGACCAGTGTCCAGGAACACTGTCCAATCTTAGACCAGTGTCCAGGAGCACTGTCCAATCCTAGACCAGTGTCCAGGAGCACTGTCCAATCCTAGACCAGCATCCAGGAGCCCTGTCCAGTCCTAGACCAGTGTCCAGGAGTACTGTCTAATCCCAGACCAGTGTCCAGGAGCACTGTCCATTCAAAGACCAGTGTCCAGGAGCACTGTCTAATCCCAGACCAGTGTCCAGGAACACTGTCCAATCTTAGACCAGTGTCCAGGAGCACTGTCCAATCCTAGACCAGTGTCCAGGAGCACTGTCCATTCAAAGACCAGTGTCCAGGAGCACTGTCGAATCCCAGACCAGTGTCCAGCAGCGCTGTCCAATCCTAGACCAGTGTCCAGGAGCACTGTCCATTCAAAGACCAGTGTCCAGGAGCACTGTCTAATCCCAGACCACTGTTCAGGAGCACTGTCCAATCCCAGACCAGTGTCCAGGAGCACTGTCCAATCCCAGACCACTGTTCAGGAGCATTGTCTAATCCCAGACCAGTGACCAGGAGCACTGTCCAATCCTAGACCAGTGTCCAGGAGCACTGCCCAATCCTAGACCAGTGTCAAGGAGCACTGTCCAATCCCAGACCAGTGTCCAGGAGCACTGTCCAATCCTAGAGCAGTGTCCAGGAGCACTGTCCAATCCTAGACCAGTGTCCAGGAGTACTGCACAATCACAGTCCAGTGTCCAGGAGCACTGTCTAATCCCAGACCACTGTTCAGGAGCACTGTCCAATCCCAGACCAGTGTCCAGGATCACTGTCCAATCCCAGACCAGTGTCCAGGAGCACTCTCCAATCCTAGACCAGTGTCCAGGAACACTGTCTAATCCCAGACCAGTGTCCAGGAGCACTGTCCAATCCTAGACCAGTGTCCAGGAGCACTGTCCAATCCTAGACCAGCATCCAGGAGCACTGTCCAGTCCTAGACCAGTGTCCAGGAGTACTGTCTAATCCCAGACCAGTGTCCAGGAGCACTGTCTAATCCCAGACCAGTGTCCAGGAGCACTGTCCAATCCTAGACCAGTGTCCAGGAGCACTGTCCAATCCTAGACCAGTATCCAGGAGCACAGTCCAGTCCTAGACCAGTGTCCAGGAGCACTGTCCAATCCTAGACCAGTGTCGAGGAGCACTGTCTAATCCCAGACCAGTGTCCAGGAACACTGTGCAATCTTAGACCAGTGTCCAGGAGCACTGTCCAATCCTAGACCAGTGTCCAAGAGCACTGTCCAATCTTAGACCAGTGTCCAGGAGCACTGTCCAACCCAAGCCAGTGTCCAGGAACATTGTCCAATCTTAGACCAGTGTCCAGGAGCACTATCCAATCCTAGACCAGTGTCCAGGAGCACTGTCCAACCATAGACCAGTGTCCAGGAGCACTGTCTAATCCCAGACCAGTGTCCAGGAGCACAGTCTAATCCCAGACCAGTGTCCAGGAGCACTGTCCAATCCCAGACCAGGGTTCAGGAGCACTGTCCAATCCTAGACCAGTATCCAGGAGCACTGTCCAATCCCACACCAGTCACCAGGAGCACTGTCTAATCCCAGTCCACTGTCCAGGAGCACTGTCCAATCCCAGACCAGTGTCCAGCAGCACTGTGTAATCCAAGACCAGTGTGCAGGAGTACTGTCCAATCCTAGACCAGTGTCCAGGAGCACTGTCCAATCCTAGGCCTGTGTCCAGGCGCACTCTCCAATCCCAGACCAGTGTCCAGGAGCACGGTCCAATCCTAGACCAGTGTCCTGGAGCACTGTCTAATCTCAGACCATTGTCCAGGAGCACTGTCCAATCCTAGACCAGTGTCCAGGAGCACTGGCCAATCCTAGACCAGTATCCAGGAGCACTGTCCAGTCCTAGACCTGTGTCCAGGAGCACTGTCTAATCCCAGACCAGTGCCAGGAGCACTGTCCAATCCCAGACCAGTGTCCAGGAGCACTGTCCAATCCTAGACCAGTGTGCAGGAGCACTGTCCAATCCTAGACCAGTATCCAGGAGCACTGTCCAGTCCTAGACCAGTGTCCAGGAGCACTGTCCAGTCCCAGACCAGTGTCCAGGAGCACTGTCTAATCCCAGACCAGTGTCCAGGAACACTGTCCAATCTTAGACCAGTGTCCAGGAGCACTGTCCAATCCTAGACCAGTGTCCAGGAGCACTGTCCAATCCTAGACCAGCATCCAGGAGCCCTGTCCAGTCCTAGACCAGTGTCCAGGAGTACTGTCTAATCCCAGACCAGTGTCCAGGAGCACTGTCCAATCCTAGACCAGTATCCAGGAGCACTGTCCAACCCCAGACCAGTCACCAGGAGCACTGACTAATCCCAGTCCAGTGTCCAGGAGCACTGTCCAATCCCAAACCAGTGTCCAGGAGCACTGTCCAATCCTAGACCAGTGTCCAGGAGCACTGTCCATTCAAAGACCAGTGTCCAGGAGCACTGTCTAATCCCAGACCAGTGTCCAGGAGCGCTGTCCAATCCTAGACCAGTGTCCAGGAGCACTGTCCATTCACAGACCAGTGTCCAGGAGCACTGTCTAATCCCAGACCACTGTTCAGGAGCACTGTCCAATCCCAGACCAGTGTCCAGGAGCACTGTCCAATCCCAGACCACTGTTCAGGAGCATTGTCTAATCCCAGACCAGTGACCAGGAGCACTGTCCAATCCTAGACCAGTGTCCAGGAGCACTGCCCAATCCTAGACCAGTGTCAAGGAGCACTTTCCAATCCCAGACCAGTGTCCAGGAGCACTGTCCAATCCTAGAGCAGTGTCCAGGAGCACTGTCCAATCCTAGACCAGTGTCCAGGAGTACTGCACAATCACAGTCCAGTGTCCAGGAGCACTGTCTAATCCCAGACCACTGTTCAGGAGCACTGTCCAATCCCAGACCAGTGTCCAGGATCACTGTCCAATCCCAGACCAGTGTCCAGGAGCACTGTCCAATCCTAGACCAGTGTCCAGGAACACTGTCTAATCCCAGACCAGTGTCCAGGAGCACTGTCCAATCCTAGACCAGTGTCCAGGAGCACTGTCCAATCCTAGACCAGCATCCAGGAGCACTGTCCAGTCCTAGACCAGTGTCCAGGAGTACTGTCTAATCCCAGACCAGTGTCCAGGAGCACTGTCTAATCCCAGACCAGTGTCCAGGAGCACTGTCCAATCCTAGACCAGTGTCCAGGAGCACTGTCCAATCCTAGACCAGTATCCAGGAGCACAGTCCAGTCCTAGACCAGTGTCCAGGAGCACTGTCCAATCCTAGACCAGTGTCGAGGAGCACTGTCTAATCCCAGACCAGTGTCCAGGAACACTGTGCAATCTTAGACCAGTGTCCAGGAGCACTGTCCAATCCTAGACCAGTGTCCAAGAGCACTGTCCAATCTTAGACCAGTGTCCAGGAGCACTGTCCAACCCAAGCCAGTGTCCAGGAACATTGTCCAATCTTAGACCAGTGTCCAGGAGCACTATCCAATCCTAGACCAGTGTCCAGGAGCACTGTCCAACCATAGACCAGTGTCCAGGAGCACTGTCTAATCCCAGACCAGTGTCCAGGAGCACTGTCTAATCCCAGACCAGTGTCCAGGAGCACTGTCCAATCCCAGACCAGGGTTCAGGAGCACTGTCCAATCCTAGGCCAGTATCCAGGAGCACTGTCCAATCCCGCACCAGTCACCAGGAGCACTGTCTAATCCCAGTCCAGTGTCCAGGAGCACTGTCCAATCCCAGACCAGTGTCCAGCAGCACTGTCTAATCCCAGAACAGTGACCAGGAGCACTGTCTAATCCCAGACCAGTGTCCAGGAACACTGTCCAGTCCTAGACCAGTGTCCAGGAGCACTGTCCAATCCTAGACCAGTGTCCAGGGCCACTGTCCAATCATAGACCAGTGTCCAGGAGCACTGTCCAGTCCTAGACCAGTGTCCAGGAGCACTGTCCAATCCTAGACCTGTGTTCAGGGCCACTGTCCAATCCCAGACCAGTGTCCAGGAGCATTGTCCAATCCCAGACCAGTGTCCAGGAGCACTGTCCAATCCCAGAGCAGTGTCCAGGAGCACTGTCCAATCCCAGACCAGTGTCCAGGAGCACTGTCCAATCCCAGACCAGTGTCCAGGAGCACTGTCCAATCCCAGACCTGTGTCCAGGAGCACTGTCCAATCCCAGACCAGTGTCCAGGAGCACTGTCCAATCCCAGACCAGTGTCCAGGAGCACTGTCTAATCCTAGACCAGTGGCCAGGAGCACTGTCCAATCCAAACCAGTGTCCAGGAGCACTGTCGAATCCTAGACCAGTGCCCATGAGCACTGTCCAATCCCAGACCAGTGTCCAGGAGCACTGTCCAATCCTAGACCAGTGTCCAGGAGCACTGTCCAATCCTAGACCAGTGTCCAGGAGCACTGTCCAATCCCAGACCAGTGTCCAGGAGCTATGTCCAATCCTAGACCAGTATCCAGGAGCACTGTCCAATCCTAGACCAGTGTGCAGGAGTACTGTCCAATCCTAGACCAGTGTCCAGGAGCACTGTCCAATCCTAGACCTGTGTCCAGGCGCACTCTCCAATCCCAGACCAGTGTCCAGGAGCACGGTCCAATCCTAGACCAGTGTCCAGGAGCACTGTCCAATCCCAGACCAGTGTCCAGGAGCAGTGTCCAATCCTAGACCAGTGTCCAGGAGCACTGTCCAATCCTAGACCAGTATCCAGGAGCACTGTCCAGTCCTAGACCTGTGTCCAGGAGCACTGTCTAATCCCAGACCAGTGCCAGGAGCACTGTCCAATCCCAGACCAGTGTCCAGGAGCACTGTCCAATCCCAGACCAGTGTCCAGGAGCACTGTCTAATCCCAGACCAGTGTCCAGGAGCACTGTCCAATCCTAGACCAGTGTCCAGGAGCACTGTCCAATCCTAGACCAGTATCCAGGAGCACTGTCCAGTCCTAGACCAGTGTCCAGGAGCACTGTCCAATCCTAGACCAGTGTCGAGGAGCACTGTGTAATCCCAGACCAGTGTCCAGGAACATTGTCCAATCTTAGACCAGTGTCCAGGAGCACTATCCAATCCTAGACCAGTGTCCAGGAGCACTGTCCAACCATAGACCAGTGCCCAGGAGCACTGTCTAATTCCAGACCAGTGTCCAGGAGCACTGTCTAATCCCAGACCAGTGTCCAGGAGCACTGTCCAATCCCAGACCAGGGTTCAGGAGCACTGTCCAATCCTAGACCAGTATCCAGGAGCACTGTCCAATCCCACACAAGTCACCAGGAGCACTGTCTAATCCCAGTCCACTGTCCAGGAGCACTGTCCAATCCCAGACCAGTGTCCAGCAGCACTGTGTAATCCAAGACCAGTGTGCAGGAGTACTGTCCAATCCTAGACCAGTGTCCAGGAGCACTGTCCAATCCTAGGCCTGTGTCCAGGCGCACTCTCCAATCCCAGACCAGTGTCCAGGAGCACGGTCCAATCCTAGACCAGTGTCCTGGAGCACTGTCTAATCTCAGACCATTGTCCAGGAGCACTGTCCAATCCTAGACCAGTGTCCAGGAGCACTGGCCAATTCTAGACCAGTATCCAGGAGCACTGTCCAGTCCTAGACCTGTGTCCAGGAGCACTGTCTAATCCCAGACCAGTGCCAGGAGCACTGTCCAATCCCAGACCAGTGTCCAGGAGCACTGTCCAATCCTAGACCAGTGTGCAGGAGCACTGTCCAATCCTAGACCAGTATCCAGGAGCACTGTCCAGTCCTAGACCAGTGTCCAGGAGCACTGTCCAATCCCAGACCAGTGTCCAGGAGCACTGTCTAATCCCAGACCAGTGTCCAGGAACACTGTCCAATCTTAGACCAGTGTCCAGGAGCACTGTCCAATCCTAGACCAGTGTCCAGGAGCACTGTCCAATCCTAGACCAGCATCCAGGAGCCCTGTCCAGTCCTAGACCAGTGTCCAGGAGTACTGTCTAATCCCAGACCAGTGTCCAGGAGCACTGTCCATTCAAAGACCAGTGTCCAGGAGCACTGTCTAATCCCAGACCAGTGTCCAGGAACACTGTCCAATCTTAGACCAGTGTCCAGGAGCACTGTCCAATCCTAGACCAGTGTCCAGGAGCACTGTCCATTCAAAGACCAGTGTCCAGGAGCACTGTCGAATCCCAGACCAGTGTCCAGCAGCGCTGTCCAATCCTAGACCAGTGTCCAGGAGCACTGTCCATTCAAAGACCAGTGTCCAGGAGCACTGTCTAATCCCAGACCACTGTTCAGGAGCACTGTCCAATCCCAGACCAGTGTCCAGGAGCACTGTCCAATCCCAGACCACTGTTCAGGAGCATTGTCTAATCCCAGACCAGTGACCAGGAGCACTGTCCAATCCTAGACCAGTGTGCAGGAGTACTGTCCAATCCTAGACCAGTGTCCAGGAGCACTGTCCAATCCTAGGCCTGTGTCCAGGCGCACTCTCCAATCCCAGACCAGTGTCCAGGAGCACGGTCCAATCCTAGACCAGTGTCCTGGAGCACTGTCTAATCTCAGACCATTGTCCAGGAGCACTGTCCAATCCTAGACCAGTGTCCAGGAGCACTGGCCAATCCTAGACCAGTATCCAGGAGCACTGTCCAGTCCTAGACCTGTGTCCAGGAGCACTGTCTAATCCCAGACCAGTGCCAGGAGCACTGTCCAATCCCAGACCAGTGTCCAGGAGCACTGTCCAATCCTAGACCAGTGTGCAGGAGCACTGTCCAATCCTAGACCAGTATCCAGGAGCACTGTCCAGTCCTAGACCAGTGTCCAGGAGCACTGTCCAGTCCCAGACCAGTGTCCAGGAGCACTGTCTAATCCCAGACCAGTGTCCAGGAACACTGTCCAATCTTAGACCAGTGTCCAGGAGCACTGTCCAATCCTAGACCAGTGTCCAGGAGCACTGTCCAATCCTAGACCAGCATCCAGGAGCCCTGTCCAGTCCTAGACCAGTGTCCAGGAGTACTGTCTAATCCCAGACCAGTGTCCAGGAGCACTGTCCAATCCTAGACCAGTATCCAGGAGCACTGTCCAACCCCAGACCAGTCACCAGGAGCACTGACTAATCCCAGTCCAGTGTCCAGGAGCACTGTCCAATCCCAAACCAGTGTCCAGGAGCACTGTCCAATCCTAGACCAGTGTCCAGGAGCACTGTCCATTCAAAGACCAGTGTCCAGGAGCACTGTCTAATCCCAGACCAGTGTCCAGGAGCGCTGTCCAATCCTAGACCAGTGTCCAGGAGCACTGTCCATTCACAGACCAGTGTCCAGGAGCACTGTCTAATCCCAGACCACTGTTCAGGAGCACTGTCCAATCCCAGACCAGTGTCCAGGAGCACTGTCCAATCCCAGACCACTGTTCAGGAGCATTGTCTAATCCCAGACCAGTGACCAGGAGCACTGTCCAATCCTAGACCAGTGTCCAGGAGCACTGCCCAATCCTAGACCAGTGTCAAGGAGCACTTTCCAATCCCAGACCAGTGTCCAGGAGCACTGTCCAATCCTAGAGCAGTGTCCAGGAGCACTGTCCAATCCTAGACCAGTGTCCAGGAGTACTGCACAATCACAGTCCAGTGTCCAGGAGCACTGTCTAATCCCAGACCACTGTTCAGGAGCACTGTCCAATCCCAGACCAGTGTCCAGGATCACTGTCCAATCCCAGACCAGTGTCCAGGAGCACTCTCCAATCCTAGACCAGTGTCCAGGAACACTGTCTAATCCCAGACCAGTGTCCAGGAGCACTGTCCAATCCTAGACCAGTGTCCAGGAGCACTGTCCAATCCTAGACCAGCATCCAGGAGCACTGTCCAGTCCTAGACCAGTGTCCAGGAGTACTGTCTAATCCCAGACCAGTGTCCAGGAGCACTGTCTAATCCCAGACCAGTGTCCAGGAGCACTGTCCAATCCTAGACCAGTGTCCAGGAGCACTGTCCAATCCTAGACCAGTATCCAGGAGCACAGTCCAGTCCTAGACCAGTGTCCAGGAGCACTGTCCAATCCTAGACCAGTGTCGAGGAGCACTGTCTAATCCCAGACCAGTGTCCAGGAACACTGTGCAATCTTAGACCAGTGTCCAGGAGCACTGTCCAATCCTAGACCAGTGTCCAAGAGCACTGTCCAATCTTAGACCAGTGTCCAGGAGCACTGTCCAACCCAAGCCAGTGTCCAGGAACATTGTCCAATCTTAGACCAGTGTCCAGGAGCACTATCCAATCCTAGACCAGTGTCCAGGAGCACTGTCCAACCATAGACCAGTGTCCAGGAGCACTGTCTAATCCCAGACCAGTGTCCAGGAGCACTGTCTAATCCCAGACCAGTGTCCAGGAGCACTGTCCAATCCCAGACCAGGGTTCAGGAGCACTGTCCAATCCTAGGCCAGTATCCAGGAGCACTGTCCAATCCCGCACCAGTCACCAGGAGCACTGTCTAATCCCAGTCCAGTGTCCAGGAGCACTGTCCAATCCCAGACCAGTGTCCAGCAGCACTGTCTAATCCCAGAACAGTGACCAGGAGCACTGTCTAATCCCAGACCAGTGTCCAGGAACACTGTCCAGTCCTAGACCAGTGTCCAGGAGCACTGTCCAATCCTAGACCAGTGTCCAGGGCCACTGTCCAATCATAGACCAGTGTCCAGGAGCACTGTCCAGTCCTAGACCAGTGTCCAGGAGCACTGTCCAATCCTAGACCTGTGTTCAGGGCCACTGTCCAATCCCAGACCAGTGTCCAGGAGCATTGTCCAATCCCAGACCAGTGTCCAGGAGCACTGTCCAATCCCAGAGCAGTGTCCAGGAGCACTGTCCAATCCCAGACCAGTGTCCAGGAGCACTGTCCAATCCCAGACCAGTGTCCAGGAGCACTGTCCAATCCCAGACCTGTGTCCAGGAGCACTGTCCAATCCCAGACCAGTGTCCAGGAGCACTGTCCAATCCCAGACCAGTGTCCAGGAGCACTGTCTAATCCTAGACCAGTGGCCAGGAGCACTGTCCAATCCAAACCAGTGTCCAGGAGCACTGTCGAATCCTAGACCAGTGCCCATGAGCACTGTCCAATCCCAGACCAGTGTCCAGGAGCACTGTCCAATCCTAGACCAGTGTCCAGGAGCACTGTCCAATCCTAGACCAGTGTCCAGGAGCACTGTCCAATCCCAGACCAGTGTCCAGGAGCTATGTCCAATCCTAGACCAGTATCCAGGAGCACTGTCCAATCCTAGACCAGTGTGCAGGAGTACTGTCCAATCCTAGACCAGTGTCCAGGAGCACTGTCCAATCCTAGACCTGTGTCCAGGCGCACTCTCCAATCCCAGACCAGTGTCCAGGAGCACGGTCCAATCCTAGACCAGTGTCCAGGAGCACTGTCCAATCCCAGACCAGTGTCCAGGAGCAGTGTCCAATCCTAGACCAGTGTCCAGGAGCACTGTCCAATCCTAGACCAGTATCCAGGAGCACTGTCCAGTCCTAGACCTGTGTCCAGGAGCACTGTCTAATCCCAGACCAGTGCCAGGAGCACTGTCCAATCCCAGACCAGTGTCCAGGAGCACTGTCCAATCCCAGACCAGTGTCCAGGAGCACTGTCTAATCCCAGACCAGTGTCCAGGAGCACTGTCCAATCCTAGACCAGTGTCCAGGAGCACTGTCCAATCCTAGACCAGTATCCAGGAGCACTGTCCAGTCCTAGACCAGTGTCCAGGAGCACTGTCCAATCCTAGACCAGTGTCGAGGAGCACTGTGTAATCCCAGACCAGTGTCCAGGAACATTGTCCAATCTTAGACCAGTGTCCAGGAGCACTATCCAATCCTAGACCAGTGTCCAGGAGCACTGTCCAACCATAGACCAGTGCCCAGGAGCACTGTCTAATTCCAGACCAGTGTCCAGGAGCACTGTCTAATCCCAGACCAGTGTCCAGGAGCACTGTCCAATCCCAGACCAGGGTTCAGGAGCACTGTCCAATCCTAGACCAGTATCCAGGAGCACTGTCCAATCCCACACAAGTCACCAGGAGCACTGTCTAATCCCAGTCCACTGTCCAGGAGCACTGTCCAATCCCAGACCAGTGTCCAGCAGCACTGTGTAATCCAAGACCAGTGTGCAGGAGTACTGTCCAATCCTAGACCAGTGTCCAGGAGCACTGTCCAATCCTAGGCCTGTGTCCAGGCGCACTCTCCAATCCCAGACCAGTGTCCAGGAGCACGGTCCAATCCTAGACCAGTGTCCTGGAGCACTGTCTAATCTCAGACCATTGTCCAGGAGCACTGTCCAATCCTAGACCAGTGTCCAGGAGCACTGGCCAATTCTAGACCAGTATCCAGGAGCACTGTCCAGTCCTAGACCTGTGTCCAGGAGCACTGTCTAATCCCAGACCAGTGCCAGGAGCACTGTCCAATCCCAGACCAGTGTCCAGGAGCACTGTCCAATCCTAGACCAGTGTGCAGGAGCACTGTCCAATCCTAGACCAGTATCCAGGAGCACTGTCCAGTCCTAGACCAGTGTCCAGGAGCACTGTCCAATCCCAGACCAGTGTCCAGGAGCACTGTCTAATCCCAGACCAGTGTCCAGGAACACTGTCCAATCTTAGACCAGTGTCCAGGAGCACTGTCCAATCCTAGACCAGTGTCCAGGAGCACTGTCCAATCCTAGACCAGCATCCAGGAGCCCTGTCCAGTCCTAGACCAGTGTCCAGGAGTACTGTCTAATCCCAGACCAGTGTCCAGGAGCACTGTCCATTCAAAGACCAGTGTCCAGGAGCACTGTCTAATCCCAGACCAGTGTCCAGGAACACTGTCCAATCTTAGACCAGTGTCCAGGAGCACTGTCCAATCCTAGACCAGTGTCCAGGAGCACTGTCCATTCAAAGACCAGTGTCCAGGAGCACTGTCGAATCCCAGACCAGTGTCCAGCAGCGCTGTCCAATCCTAGACCAGTGTCCAGGAGCACTGTCCATTCAAAGACCAGTGTCCAGGAGCACTGTCTAATCCCAGACCACTGTTCAGGAGCACTGTCCAATCCCAGACCAGTGTCCAGGAGCACTGTCCAATCCCAGACCACTGTTCAGGAGCATTGTCTAATCCCAGACCAGTGACCAGGAGCACTGTCCAATCCTAGACCAGTGTCCAGGAGCACTGCCCAATCCTAGACCAGTGTCAAGGAGCACTGTCCAATCCCAGACCAGTGTCCAGGAGCACTGTCCAATCCTAGAGCAGTGTCCAGGAGCACTGTCCAATCCTAGACCAGTGTCCAGGAGTACTGCACAATCACAGTCCAGTGTCCAGGAGCACTGTCTAATCCCAGACCACTGTTCAGGAGCACTGTCCAATCCCAGACCAGTGTCCAGGATCACTGTCCAATCCCAGACCAGTGTCCAGGAGCACTCTCCAATCCTAGACCAGTGTCCAGGAACACTGTCTAATCCCAGACCAGTGTCCAGGAGCACTGTCCAATCCTAGACCAGTGTCCAGGAGCACTGTCCAATCCTAGACCAGCATCCAGGAGCACTGTCCAGTCCTAGACCAGTGTCCAGGAGTACTGTCTAATCCCAGACCAGTGTCCAGGAGCACTGTCTAATCCCAGACCAGTGTCCAGGAGCACTGTCCAATCCTAGACCAGTGTCCAGGAGCACTGTCCAATCCTAGACCAGTATCCAGGAGCACAGTCCAGTCCTAGACCAGTGTCCAGGAGCACTGTCCAATCCTAGACCAGTGTCGAGGAGCACTGTCTAATCCCAGACCAGTGTCCAGGAACACTGTGCAATCTTAGACCAGTGTCCAGGAGCACTGTCCAATCCTAGACCAGTGTCCAAGAGCACTGTCCAATCTTAGACCAGTGTCCAGGAGCACTGTCCAACCCAAGCCAGTGTCCAGGAACATTGTCCAATCTTAGACCAGTGTCCAGGAGCACTATCCAATCCTAGACCAGTGTCCAGGAGCACTGTCCAACCATAGACCAGTGTCCAGGAGCACTGTCTAATCCCAGACCAGTGTCCAGGAGCACTGTCTAATCCCAGACCAGTGTCCAGGAGCACTGTCCAATCCCAGACCAGGGTTCAGGAGCACTGTCCAATCCTAGACCAGTATCCAGGAGCACTGTCCAATCCCACACCAGTCACCAGGAGCACTGTCTAATCCCAGTCCACTGTCCAGGAGCACTGTCCAATCCCAGACCAGTGTCCAGCAGCACTGTGTAATCCAAGACCAGTGTGCAGGAGTACTGTCCAATCCTAGACCAGTGTCCAGGAGCACTGTCCAATCCTAGGCCTGTGTCCAGGCGCACTCTCCAATCCCAGACCAGTGTCCAGGAGCACGGTCCAATCCTAGACCAGTGTCCTGGAGCACTGTCTAATCTCAGACCATTGTCCAGGAGCACTGTCCAATCCTAGACCAGTGTCCAGGAGCACTGGCCAATCCTAGACCAGTATCCAGGAGCACTGTCCAGTCCTAGACCTGTGTCCAGGAGCACTGTCTAATCCCAGACCAGTGCCAGGAGCACTGTCCAATCCCAGACCAGTGTCCAGGAGCACTGTCCAATCCTAGACCAGTGTGCAGGAGCACTGTCCAATCCTAGACCAGTATCCAGGAGCACTGTCCAGTCCTAGACCAGTGTCCAGGAGCACTGTCCAGTCCCAGACCAGTGTCCAGGAGCACTGTCTAATCCCAGACCAGTGTCCAGGAACACTGTCCAATCTTAGACCAGTGTCCAGGAGCACTGTCCAATCCTAGACCAGTGTCCAGGAGCACTGTCCAATCCTAGACCAGCATCCAGGAGCCCTGTCCAGTCCTAGACCAGTGTCCAGGAGTACTGTCTAATCCCAGACCAGTGTCCAGGAGCACTGTCCAATCCTAGACCAGTATCCAGGAGCACTGTCCAACCCCAGACCAGTCACCAGGAGCACTGACTAATCCCAGTCCAGTGTCCAGGAGCACTGTCCAATCCCAAACCAGTGTCCAGGAGCACTGTCCAATCCTAGACCAGTGTCCAGGAGCACTGTCCATTCAAAGACCAGTGTCCAGGAGCACTGTCTAATCCCAGACCAGTGTCCAGGAGCGCTGTCCAATCCTAGACCAGTGTCCAGGAGCACTGTCCATTCACAGACCAGTGTCCAGGAGCACTGTCTAATCCCAGACCACTGTTCAGGAGCACTGTCCAATCCCAGACCAGTGTCCAGGAGCACTGTCCAATCCCAGACCACTGTTCAGGAGCATTGTCTAATCCCAGACCAGTGACCAGGAGCACTGTCCAATCCTAGACCAGTGTCCAGGAGCACTGCCCAATCCTAGACCAGTGTCAAGGAGCACTTTCCAATCCCAGACCAGTGTCCAGGAGCACTGTCCAATCCTAGAGCAGTGTCCAGGAGCACTGTCCAATCCTAGACCAGTGTCCAGGAGTACTGCACAATCACAGTCCAGTGTCCAGGAGCACTGTCTAATCCCAGACCACTGTTCAGGAGCACTGTCCAATCCCAGACCAGTGTCCAGGATCACTGTCCAATCCCAGACCAGTGTCCAGGAGCACTGTCCAATCCTAGACCAGTGTCCAGGAACACTGTCTAATCCCAGACCAGTGTCCAGGAGCACTGTCCAATCCTAGACCAGTGTCCAGGAGCACTGTCCAATCCTAGACCAGCATCCAGGAGCACTGTCCAGTCCTAGACCAGTGTCCAGGAGTACTGTCTAATCCCAGGCCAGTGTCCAGGAGCACTGTCTAATCCCAGACCAGTGTCCAGGAGCACTGTCCAATCCTAGACCAGTGTCCAGGAGCACTGTCCAATCCTAGACCAGTATCCAGGAGCACAGTCCAGTCCTAGACCAGTGTCCAGGAGCACTGTGCAATCCTAGACCAGTGTCGAGGAGCACTGTCTAATCCCAGACCAGTGTCCAGGAACACTGTGCAATCTTAGACCAGTGTCCAGGAGCACTGTCCAATCCTAGACCAGTGTCCAAGAGCACTGTCCAATCTTAGACCAGTGTCCAGGAGCACTGTCCAACCCAAGCCAGTGTCCAGGAACATTGTCCAATCTTAGACCAGTGTCCAGGAGCACTATCCAATCCTAGACCAGTGTCCAGGAGCACTGTCCAACCATAGACCAGTGTCCAGGAGCACTGTCTAATCCCAGACCAGTGTCCAGGAGCACTGTCTAATCCCAGACCAGTGTCCAGGAGCACTGTCCAATCCCAGACCAGGGTTCAGGAGCACTGTCCAATCCTAGGCCAGTATCCAGGAGCACTGTCCAATCCCGCACCAGTCACCAGGAGCACTGTCTAATCCCAGTCCAGTGTCCAGGAGCACTGTCCAATCCCAGACCAGTGTCCAGCAGCACTGTCTAATCCCAGAACAGTGACCAGGAGCACTGTCTAATCCCAGACCAGTGTCCAGGAACACTGTCCAGTCCTAGACCAGTGTCCAGGAGCACTGTCCAATCCTAGACCAGTGTCCAGGGCCACTGTCCAATCATAGACCAGTGTCCAGGAGCACTGTCCAGTCCTAGACCAGTGTCCAGGAGCACTGTCCAATCCTAGACCTGTGTTCAGGGCCACTGTCCAATCCCAGACCAGTGTCCAGGAGCATTGTCCAATCCCAGACCAGTGTCCAGGAGCACTGTCCAATCCCAGAGCAGTGTCCAGGAGCACTGTCCAATCCCAGACCAGTGTCCAGGAGCACTGTCCAATCCCAGACCAGTGTCCAGGAGCACTGTCCAATCCCAGACCTGTGTCCAGGAGCACTGTCCAATCCCAGACCAGTGTCCAGGAGCACTGTCCAATCCCAGACCAGTGTCCAGGAGCACTGTCTAATCCTAGACCAGTGGCCAGGAGCACTGTCCAATCCAAACCAGTGTCCAGGAGCACTGTCGAATCCTAGACCAGTGCCCATGAGCACTGTCCAATCCCAGACCAGTGTCCAGGAGCACTGTCCAATCCTAGACCAGTGTCCAGGAGCACTGTCCAATCCTAGACCAGTGTCCAGGAGCACTGTCCAATCCCAGACCAGTGTCCCGGAGCTATGTCCAATCCTAGACCAGTATCCAGGAGCACTGTCCAATCCTAGACCAGTGTGCAGGAGTACTGTCCAATCCTAGACCAGTGTACAGGAGCACTGTCCAATCCTAGACCTGTGTCCAGGCGCACTCTCCAATCCCAGACCAGTGTCCAGGAGCACTGTCTAATCCCAGACCAGTGCCAGGAGCACTGTCCAATCCTAGACCAGTATCCAGGAGCACTGTCCAATCCCACACCAGTCACCAGGAGCACTGTCTAATCCCAGTCCACTGTCCAGGAGCACTGTCCAATCCCAGACCAGTGTCCAGCAGCACTGTCTAATCCAAGACCAGTGTGCAGGAGTACGGTCCAATCCTAGACCAGTGTCCAGGAGCACTGTCCAATCCCAGACCAGTGTCCAGGAGCACGGTCCAATCCTAGACCAGTGTCCAGGAGCACTGTCCAATCCCAGACCAGTGTCCAGGAGCAGTGTCCAATCCTAGACCAGTGTCCAGGAGCACTGTCCAATCCTAGACCAGTATCCAGGAGCACTGTCCAGTCCTAGACCTGTGTCCAGGAGCACTGTCTAATCTCAGACCAGTGCCAGGAGCACTGTCCAATCCCAGACCAGTGTCCAGGAGCACTGTCCAATCCCAGACCAGTGTCCAGGAGCACTGTCTAATCCCAGACCAGTGTCCAGGAGCACTGTCCAATCCTAGACCAGTGTCCAGGAGCACTGTCCAATCCTAGACCAGTATCCAGGAGCACTGTCCAGTCCTAGACCAGTGTCCAGGAGCACTGTCCAATCCTAGACCAGTGTCGAGGAGCACTGTGTAATCCCAGACCAGTGTCCAGGAACATTGTCCAATCTTAGACCAGTGTCCAGGAGCACTATCCAATCCTAGACCAGTGTCCAGGAGCACTGTCCAACCATAGACCAGTGTCCAGGAGCACTGTCTAATTCCAGACCAGTGTCCAGGAGCACTGTCTAATCCCAGACCAGTGTCCAGGAGCACTGTCCAATCCCAGACCAGGGTTCAGGAGCACTGTCCAATCCTAGACCAGTATCCAGGAGCACTGTCCAATCCCACACCAGTCACCAGGAGCACTGTCTAATCCCAGTCCACTGTCCAGGAGCACTGTCCAATCCCAGACCAGTGTCCAGCAGCACTGTGTAATCCAAGACCAGTGTGCAGGAGTACTGTCCAATCCTAGACCAGTGTCCAGGAGCACTGTCCAATCCTAGGCCTGTGTCCAGGCGCACTCTCCAATCCCAGACCAGTGTCCAGGAGCACGGTCCAATCCTAGACCAGTGTCCTGGAGCACTGTCTAATCTCAGACCATTGTCCAGGAGCACTGTCCAATCCTAGACCAGTGTCCAGGAGCACTGGCCAATCCTAGACCAGTATCCAGGAGCACTGTCCAGTCCTAGACCTGTGTCCAGGAGCACTGTCTAATCCCAGACCAGTGCCAGGAGCACTGTCCAATCCCAGACCAGTGTCCAGGAGCACTGTCCAATCCTAGACCAGTGTGCAGGAGCACTGTCCAATCCTAGACCAGTATCCAGGAGCACTGTCCAGTCCTAGACCAGTGTCCAGGAGCACTGTCCAGTCCCAGACCAGTGTCCAGGAGCACTGTCTAATCCCAGACCAGTGTCCAGGAACACTGTCCAATCTTAGACCAGTGTCCAGGAGCACTGTCCAATCCTAGACCAGTGTCCAGGAGCACTGTCCAATCCTAGACCAGCATCCAGGAGCCCTGTCCAGTCCTAGACCAGTGTCCAGGAGTACTGTCTAATCCCAGACCAGTGTCCAGGAGCACTGTCCAATCCTAGACCAGTATCCAGGAGCACTGTCCAACCCCAGACCAGTCACCAGGAGCACTGACTAATCCCAGTCCAGTGTCCAGGAGCACTGTCCAATCCCAAACCAGTGTCCAGGAGCACTGTCCAATCCTAGACCAGTGTCCAGGAGCACTGTCCATTCAAAGACCAGTGTCCAGGAGCACTGTCTAATCCCAGACCAGTGTCCAGGAGCGCTGTCCAATCCTAGACCAGTGTCCAGGAGCACTGTCCATTCACAGACCAGTGTCCAGGAGCACTGTCTAATCCCAGACCACTGTTCAGGAGCACTGTCCAATCCCAGACCAGTGTCCAGGAGCACTGTCCAATCCCAGACCACTGTTCAGGAGCATTGTCTAATCCCAGACCAGTGACCAGGAGCACTGTCCAATCCTAGACCAGTGTCCAGGAGCACTGCCCAATCCTAGACCAGTGTCAAGGAGCACTTTCCAATCCCAGACCAGTGTCCAGGAGCACTGTCCAATCCTAGAGCAGTGTCCAGGAGCACTGTCCAATCCTAGACCAGTGTCCAGGAGTACTGCACAATCACAGTCCAGTGTCCAGGAGCACTGTCTAATCCCAGACCACTGTTCAGGAGCACTGTCCAATCCCAGACCAGTGTCCAGGATCACTGTCCAATCCCAGACCAGTGTCCAGGAGCACTGTCCAATCCTAGACCAGTGTCCAGGAACACTGTCTAATCCCAGACCAGTGTCCAGGAGCACTGTCCAATCCTAGACCAGTGTCCAGGAGCACTGTCCAATCCTAGACCAGCATCCAGGAGCACTGTCCAGTCCTAGACCAGTGTCCAGGAGTACTGTCTAATCCCAGACCAGTGTCCAGGAGCACTGTCTAATCCCAGACCAGTGTCCAGGAGCACTGTCCAATCCTAGACCAGTGTCCAGGAGCACTGTCCAATCCTAGACCAGTATCCAGGAGCACAGTCCAGTCCTAGACCAGTGTCCAGGAGCACTGTCCAATCCTAGACCAGTGTCGAGGAGCACTGTCTAATCCCAGACCAGTGTCCAGGAACACTGTGCAATCTTAGACCAGTGTCCAGGAGCACTGTCCAATCCTAGACCAGTGTCCAAGAGCACTGTCCAATCTTAGACCAGTGTCCAGGAGCACTGTCCAACCCAAGCCAGTGTCCAGGAACATTGTCCAATCTTAGACCAGTGTCCAGGAGCACTATCCAATCCTAGACCAGTGTCCAGGAGCACTGTCCAACCATAGACCAGTGTCCAGGAGCACTGTCTAATCCCAGACCAGTGTCCAGGAGCACTGTCTAATCCCAGACCAGTGTCCAGGAGCACTGTCCAATCCCAGACCAGGGTTCAGGAGCACTGTCCAATCCTAGGCCAGTATCCAGGAGCACTGTCCAATCCCGCACCAGTCACCAGGAGCACTGTCTAATCCCAGTCCAGTGTCCAGGAGCACTGTCCAATCCCAGACCAGTGTCCAGCAGCACTGTCTAATCCCAGAACAGTGACCAGGAGCACTGTCTAATCCCAGACCAGTGTCCAGGAACACTGTCCAGTCCTAGACCAGTGTCCAGGAGCACTGTCCAATCCTAGACCAGTGTCCAGGGCCACTGTCCAATCATAGACCAGTGTCCAGGAGCACTGTCCAGTCCTAGACCAGTGTCCAGGAGCACTGTCCAATCCTAGACCTGTGTTCAGGGCCACTGTCCAATCCCAGACCAGTGTCCAGGAGCATTGTCCAATCCCAGACCAGTGTCCAGGAGCACTGTCCAATCCCAGAGCAGTGTCCAGGAGCACTGTCCAATCCCAGACCAGTGTCCAGGAGCACTGTCCAATCCCAGACCAGTGTCCAGGAGCACTGTCCAATCCCAGACCTGTGTCCAGGAGCACTGTCCAATCCCAGACCAGTGTCCAGGAGCACTGTCCAATCCCAGACCAGTGTCCAGGAGCACTGTCTAATCCTAGACCAGTGGCCAGGAGCACTGTCCAATCCAAACCAGTGTCCAGGAGCACTGTCGAATCCTAGACCAGTGCCCATGAGCACTGTCCAATCCCAGACCAGTGTCCAGGAGCACTGTCCAATCCTAGACCAGTGTCCAGGAGCACTGTCCAATCCTAGACCAGTGTCCAGGAGCACTGTCCAATCCCAGACCAGTGTCCAGGAGCTATGTCCAATCCTAGACCAGTATCCAGGAGCACTGTCCAATCCTAGACCAGTGTGCAGGAGTACTGTCCAATCCTAGACCAGTGTCCAGGAGCACTGTCCAATCCTAGACCTGTGTCCAGGCGCACTCTCCAATCCCAGACCAGTGTCCAGGAGCACGGTCCAATCCTAGACCAGTGTCCAGGAGCACTGTCCAATCCCAGACCAGTGTCCAGGAGCAGTGTCCAATCCTAGACCAGTGTCCAGGAGCACTGTCCAATCCTAGACCAGTATCCAGGAGCACTGTCCAGTCCTAGACCTGTGTCCAGGAGCACTGTCTAATCCCAGACCAGTGCCAGGAGCACTGTCCAATCCCAGACCAGTGTCCAGGAGCACTGTCCAATCCCAGACCAGTGTCCAGGAGCACTGTCTAATCCCAGACCAGTGTCCAGGAGCACTGTCCAATCCTAGACCAGTGTCCAGGAGCACTGTCCAATCCTAGACCAGTATCCAGGAGCACTGTCCAGTCCTAGACCAGTGTCCAGGAGCACTGTCCAATCCTAGACCAGTGTCGAGGAGCACTGTGTAATCCCAGACCAGTGTCCAGGAACATTGTCCAATCTTAGACCAGTGTCCAGGAGCACTATCCAATCCTAGACCAGTGTCCAGGAGCACTGTCCAACCATAGACCAGTGCCCAGGAGCACTGTCTAATTCCAGACCAGTGTCCAGGAGCACTGTCTAATCCCAGACCAGTGTCCAGGAGCACTGTCCAATCCCAGACCAGGGTTCAGGAGCACTGTCCAATCCTAGACCAGTATCCAGGAGCACTGTCCAATCCCACACAAGTCACCAGGAGCACTGTCTAATCCCAGTCCACTGTCCAGGAGCACTGTCCAATCCCAGACCAGTGTCCAGCAGCACTGTGTAATCCAAGACCAGTGTGCAGGAGTACTGTCCAATCCTAGACCAGTGTCCAGGAGCACTGTCCAATCCTAGGCCTGTGTCCAGGCGCACTCTCCAATCCCAGACCAGTGTCCAGGAGCACGGTCCAATCCTAGACCAGTGTCCTGGAGCACTGTCTAATCTCAGACCATTGTCCAGGAGCACTGTCCAATCCTAGACCAGTGTCCAGGAGCACTGGCCAATTCTAGACCAGTATCCAGGAGCACTGTCCAGTCCTAGACCTGTGTCCAGGAGCACTGTCTAATCCCAGACCAGTGCCAGGAGCACTGTCCAATCCCAGACCAGTGTCCAGGAGCACTGTCCAATCCTAGACCAGTGTGCAGGAGCACTGTCCAATCCTAGACCAGTATCCAGGAGCACTGTCCAGTCCTAGACCAGTGTCCAGGAGCACTGTCCAATCCCAGACCAGTGTCCAGGAGCACTGTCTAATCCCAGACCAGTGTCCAGGAACACTGTCCAATCTTAGACCAGTGTCCAGGAGCACTGTCCAATCCTAGACCAGTGTCCAGGAGCACTGTCCAATCCTAGACCAGCATCCAGGAGCCCTGTCCAGTCCTAGACCAGTGTCCAGGAGTACTGTCTAATCCCAGACCAGTGTCCAGGAGCACTGTCCATTCAAAGACCAGTGTCCAGGAGCACTGTCTAATCCCAGACCAGTGTCCAGGAACACTGTCCAATCTTAGACCAGTGTCCAGGAGCACTGTCCAATCCTAGACCAGTGTCCAGGAGCACTGTCCATTCAAAGACCAGTGTCCAGGAGCACTGTCGAATCCCAGACCAGTGTCCAGCAGCGCTGTCCAATCCTAGACCAGTGTCCAGGAGCACTGTCCATTCAAAGACCAGTGTCCAGGAGCACTGTCTAATCCCAGACCACTGTTCAGGAGCACTGTCCAATCCCAGACCAGTGTCCAGGAGCACTGTCCAATCCCAGACCACTGTTCAGGAGCATTGTCTAATCCCAGACCAGTGACCAGGAGCACTGTCCAATCCTAGACCAGTGTCCAGGAGCACTGCCCAATCCTAGACCAGTGTCAAGGAGCACTGTCCAATCCCAGACCAGTGTCCAGGAGCACTGTCCAATCCTAGAGCAGTGTCCAGGAGCACTGTCCAATCCTAGACCAGTGTCCAGGAGTACTGCACAATCACAGTCCAGTGTCCAGGAGCACTGTCTAATCCCAGACCACTGTTCAGGAGCACTGTCCAATCCCAGACCAGTGTCCAGGATCACTGTCCAATCCCAGACCAGTGTCCAGGAGCACTCTCCAATCCTAGACCAGTGTCCAGGAACACTGTCTAATCCCAGACCAGTGTCCAGGAGCACTGTCCAATCCTAGACCAGTGTCCAGGAGCACTGTCCAATCCTAGACCAGCATCCAGGAGCACTGTCCAGTCCTAGACCAGTGTCCAGGAGTACTGTCTAATCCCAGACCAGTGTCCAGGAGCACTGTCTAATCCCAGACCAGTGTCCAGGAGCACTGTCCAATCCTAGACCAGTGTCCAGGAGCACTGTCCAATCCTAGACCAGTATCCAGGAGCACAGTCCAGTCCTAGACCAGTGTCCAGGAGCACTGTCCAATCCTAGACCAGTGTCGAGGAGCACTGTCTAATCCCAGACCAGTGTCCAGGAACACTGTGCAATCTTAGACCAGTGTCCAGGAGCACTGTCCAATCCTAGACCAGTGTCCAAGAGCACTGTCCAATCTTAGACCAGTGTCCAGGAGCACTGTCCAACCCAAGCCAGTGTCCAGGAACATTGTCCAATCTTAGACCAGTGTCCAGGAGCACTATCCAATCCTAGACCAGTGTCCAGGAGCACTGTCCAACCATAGACCAGTGTCCAGGAGCACTGTCTAATCCCAGACCAGTGTCCAGGAGCACTGTCTAATCCCAGACCAGTGTCCAGGAGCACTGTCCAATCCCAGACCAGGGTTCAGGAGCACTGTCCAATCCTAGACCAGTATCCAGGAGCACTGTCCAATCCCACACCAGTCACCAGGAGCACTGTCTAATCCCAGTCCACTGTCCAGGAGCACTGTCCAATCCCAGACCAGTGTCCAGCAGCACTGTGTAATCCAAGACCAGTGTGCAGGAGTACTGTCCAATCCTAGACCAGTGTCCAGGAGCACTGTCCAATCCTAGGCCTGTGTCCAGGCGCACTCTCCAATCCCAGACCAGTGTCCAGGAGCACGGTCCAATCCTAGACCAGTGTCCTGGAGCACTGTCTAATCTCAGACCATTGTCCAGGAGCACTGTCCAATCCTAGACCAGTGTCCAGGAGCACTGGCCAATCCTAGACCAGTATCCAGGAGCACTGTCCAGTCCTAGACCTGTGTCCAGGAGCACTGTCTAATCCCAGACCAGTGCCAGGAGCACTGTCCAATCCCAGACCAGTGTCCAGGAGCACTGTCCAATCCTAGACCAGTGTGCAGGAGCACTGTCCAATCCTAGACCAGTATCCAGGAGCACTGTCCAGTCCTAGACCAGTGTCCAGGAGCACTGTCCAGTCCCAGACCAGTGTCCAGGAGCACTGTCTAATCCCAGACCAGTGTCCAGGAACACTGTCCAATCTTAGACCAGTGTCCAGGAGCACTGTCCAATCCTAGACCAGTGTCCAGGAGCACTGTCCAATCCTAGACCAGCATCCAGGAGCCCTGTCCAGTCCTAGACCAGTGTCCAGGAGTACTGTCTAATCCCAGACCAGTGTCCAGGAGCACTGTCCAATCCTAGACCAGTATCCAGGAGCACTGTCCAACCCCAGACCAGTCACCAGGAGCACTGACTAATCCCAGTCCAGTGTCCAGGAGCACTGTCCAATCCCAAACCAGTGTCCAGGAGCACTGTCCAATCCTAGACCAGTGTCCAGGAGCACTGTCCATTCAAAGACCAGTGTCCAGGAGCACTGTCTAATCCCAGACCAGTGTCCAGGAGCGCTGTCCAATCCTAGACCAGTGTCCAGGAGCACTGTCCATTCACAGACCAGTGTCCAGGAGCACTGTCTAATCCCAGACCACTGTTCAGGAGCACTGTCCAATCCCAGACCAGTGTCCAGGAGCACTGTCCAATCCCAGACCACTGTTCAGGAGCATTGTCTAATCCCAGACCAGTGACCAGGAGCACTGTCCAATCCTAGACCAGTGTCCAGGAGCACTGCCCAATCCTAGACCAGTGTCAAGGAGCACTTTCCAATCCCAGACCAGTGTCCAGGAGCACTGTCCAATCCTAGAGCAGTGTCCAGGAGCACTGTCCAATCCTAGACCAGTGTCCAGGAGTACTGCACAATCACAGTCCAGTGTCCAGGAGCACTGTCTAATCCCAGACCACTGTTCAGGAGCACTGTCCAATCCCAGACCAGTGTCCAGGATCACTGTCCAATCCCAGACCAGTGTCCAGGAGCACTGTCCAATCCTAGACCAGTGTCCAGGAACACTGTCTAATCCCAGACCAGTGTCCAGGAGCACTGTCCAATCCTAGACCAGTGTCCAGGAGCACTGTCCAATCCTAGACCAGCATCCAGGAGCACTGTCCAGTCCTAGACCAGTGTCCAGGAGTACTGTCTAATCCCAGACCAGTGTCCAGGAGCACTGTCTAATCCCAGACCAGTGTCCAGGAGCACTGTCCAATCCTAGACCAGTGTCCAGGAGCACTGTCCAATCCTAGACCAGTATCCAGGAGCACAGTCCAGTCCTAGACCAGTGTCCAGGAGCACTGTCCAATCCTAGACCAGTGTCGAGGAGCACTGTCTAATCCCAGACCAGTGTCCAGGAACACTGTGCAATCTTAGACCAGTGTCCAGGAGCACTGTCCAATCCTAGACCAGTGTCCAAGAGCACTGTCCAATCTTAGACCAGTGTCCAGGAGCACTGTCCAACCCAAGCCAGTGTCCAGGAACATTGTCCAATCTTAGACCAGTGTCCAGGAGCACTATCCAATCCTAGACCAGTGTCCAGGAGCACTGTCCAACCATAGACCAGTGTCCAGGAGCACTGTCTAATCCCAGACCAGTGTCCAGGAGCACTGTCTAATCCCAGACCAGTGTCCAGGAGCACTGTCCAATCCCAGACCAGGGTTCAGGAGCACTGTCCAATCCTAGGCCAGTATCCAGGAGCACTGTCCAATCCCGCACCAGTCACCAGGAGCACTGTCTAATCCCAGTCCAGTGTCCAGGAGCACTGTCCAATCCCAGACCAGTGTCCAGCAGCACTGTCTAATCCCAGAACAGTGACCAGGAGCACTGTCTAATCCCAGACCAGTGTCCAGGAACACTGTCCAGTCCTAGACCAGTGTCCAGGAGCACTGTCCAATCCTAGACCAGTGTCCAGGGCCACTGTCCAATCATAGACCAGTGTCCAGGAGCACTGTCCAGTCCTAGACCAGTGTCCAGGAGCACTGTCCAATCCTAGACCTGTGTTCAGGGCCACTGTCCAATCCCAGACCAGTGTCCAGGAGCATTGTCCAATCCCAGACCAGTGTCCAGGAGCACTGTCCAATCCCAGAGCAGTGTCCAGGAGCACTGTCCAATCCCAGACCAGTGTCCAGGAGCACTGTCCAATCCCAGACCAGTGTCCAGGAGCACTGTCCAATCCCAGACCTGTGTCCAGGAGCACTGTCCAATCCCAGACCAGTGTCCAGGAGCACTGTCCAATCCCAGACCAGTGTCCAGGAGCACTGTCTAATCCTAGACCAGTGGCCAGGAGCACTGTCCAATCCAAACCAGTGTCCAGGAGCACTGTCGAATCCTAGACCAGTGCCCATGAGCACTGTCCAATCCCAGACCAGTGTCCAGGAGCACTGTCCAATCCTAGACCAGTGTCCAGGAGCACTGTCCAATCCTAGACCAGTGTCCAGGAGCACTGTCCAATCCCAGACCAGTGTCCAGGAGCTATGTCCAATCCTAGACCAGTATCCAGGAGCACTGTCCAATCCTAGACCAGTGTGCAGGAGTACTGTCCAATCCTAGACCAGTGTCCAGGAGCACTGTCCAATCCTAGACCTGTGTCCAGGCGCACTCTCCAATCCCAGACCAGTGTCCAGGAGCACGGTCCAATCCTAGACCAGTGTCCAGGAGCACTGTCCAATCCCAGACCAGTGTCCAGGAGCAGTGTCCAATCCTAGACCAGTGTCCAGGAGCACTGTCCAATCCTAGACCAGTATCCAGGAGCACTGTCCAGTCCTAGACCTGTGTCCAGGAGCACTGTCTAATCCCAGACCAGTGCCAGGAGCACTGTCCAATCCCAGACCAGTGTCCAGGAGCACTGTCCAATCCCAGACCAGTGTCCAGGAGCACTGTCTAATCCCAGACCAGTGTCCAGGAGCACTGTCCAATCCTAGACCAGTGTCCAGGAGCACTGTCCAATCCTAGACCAGTATCCAGGAGCACTGTCCAGTCCTAGACCAGTGTCCAGGAGCACTGTCCAATCCTAGACCAGTGTCGAGGAGCACTGTGTAATCCCAGACCAGTGTCCAGGAACATTGTCCAATCTTAGACCAGTGTCCAGGAGCACTATCCAATCCTAGACCAGTGTCCAGGAGCACTGTCCAACCATAGACCAGTGCCCAGGAGCACTGTCTAATTCCAGACCAGTGTCCAGGAGCACTGTCTAATCCCAGACCAGTGTCCAGGAGCACTGTCCAATCCCAGACCAGGGTTCAGGAGCACTGTCCAATCCTAGACCAGTATCCAGGAGCACTGTCCAATCCCACACAAGTCACCAGGAGCACTGTCTAATCCCAGTCCACTGTCCAGGAGCACTGTCCAATCCCAGACCAGTGTCCAGCAGCACTGTGTAATCCAAGACCAGTGTGCAGGAGTACTGTCCAATCCTAGACCAGTGTCCAGGAGCACTGTCCAATCCTAGGCCTGTGTCCAGGCGCACTCTCCAATCCCAGACCAGTGTCCAGGAGCACGGTCCAATCCTAGACCAGTGTCCTGGAGCACTGTCTAATCTCAGACCATTGTCCAGGAGCACTGTCCAATCCTAGACCAGTGTCCAGGAGCACTGGCCAATTCTAGACCAGTATCCAGGAGCACTGTCCAGTCCTAGACCTGTGTCCAGGAGCACTGTCTAATCCCAGACCAGTGCCAGGAGCACTGTCCAATCCCAGACCAGTGTCCAGGAGCACTGTCCAATCCTAGACCAGTGTGCAGGAGCACTGTCCAATCCTAGACCAGTATCCAGGAGCACTGTCCAGTCCTAGACCAGTGTCCAGGAGCACTGTCCAATCCCAGACCAGTGTCCAGGAGCACTGTCTAATCCCAGACCAGTGTCCAGGAACACTGTCCAATCTTAGACCAGTGTCCAGGAGCACTGTCCAATCCTAGACCAGTGTCCAGGAGCACTGTCCAATCCTAGACCAGCATCCAGGAGCCCTGTCCAGTCCTAGACCAGTGTCCAGGAGTACTGTCTAATCCCAGACCAGTGTCCAGGAGCACTGTCCATTCAAAGACCAGTGTCCAGGAGCACTGTCTAATCCCAGACCAGTGTCCAGGAACACTGTCCAATCTTAGACCAGTGTCCAGGAGCACTGTCCAATCCTAGACCAGTGTCCAGGAGCACTGTCCATTCAAAGACCAGTGTCCAGGAGCACTGTCGAATCCCAGACCAGTGTCCAGCAGCGCTGTCCAATCCTAGACCAGTGTCCAGGAGCACTGTCCATTCAAAGACCAGTGTCCAGGAGCACTGTCTAATCCCAGACCACTGTTCAGGAGCACTGTCCAATCCCAGACCAGTGTCCAGGAGCACTGTCCAATCCCAGACCACTGTTCAGGAGCATTGTCTAATCCCAGACCAGTGACCAGGAGCACTGTCCAATCCTAGACCAGTGTCCAGGAGCACTGCCCAATCCTAGACCAGTGTCAAGGAGCACTGTCCAATCCCAGACCAGTGTCCAGGAGCACTGTCCAATCCTAGAGCAGTGTCCAGGAGCACTGTCCAATCCTAGACCAGTGTCCAGGAGTACTGCACAATCACAGTCCAGTGTCCAGGAGCACTGTCTAATCCCAGACCACTGTTCAGGAGCACTGTCCAATCCCAGACCAGTGTCCAGGATCACTGTCCAATCCCAGACCAGTGTCCAGGAGCACTCTCCAATCCTAGACCAGTGTCCAGGAACACTGTCTAATCCCAGACCAGTGTCCAGGAGCACTGTCCAATCCTAGACCAGTGTCCAGGAGCACTGTCCAATCCTAGACCAGCATCCAGGAGCACTGTCCAGTCCTAGACCAGTGTCCAGGAGTACTGTCTAATCCCAGACCAGTGTCCAGGAGCACTGTCTAATCCCAGACCAGTGTCCAGGAGCACTGTCCAATCCTAGACCAGTGTCCAGGAGCACTGTCCAATCCTAGACCAGTATCCAGGAGCACAGTCCAGTCCTAGACCAGTGTCCAGGAGCACTGTCCAATCCTAGACCAGTGTCGAGGAGCACTGTCTAATCCCAGACCAGTGTCCAGGAACACTGTGCAATCTTAGACCAGTGTCCAGGAGCACTGTCCAATCCTAGACCAGTGTCCAAGAGCACTGTCCAATCTTAGACCAGTGTCCAGGAGCACTGTCCAACCCAAGCCAGTGTCCAGGAACATTGTCCAATCTTAGACCAGTGTCCAGGAGCACTATCCAATCCTAGACCAGTGTCCAGGAGCACTGTCCAACCATAGACCAGTGTCCAGGAGCACTGTCTAATCCCAGACCAGTGTCCAGGAGCACTGTCTAATCCCAGACCAGTGTCCAGGAGCACTGTCCAATCCCAGACCAGGGTTCAGGAGCACTGTCCAATCCTAGACCAGTATCCAGGAGCACTGTCCAATCCCACACCAGTCACCAGGAGCACTGTCTAATCCCAGTCCACTGTCCAGGAGCACTGTCCAATCCCAGACCAGTGTCCAGCAGCACTGTGTAATCCAAGACCAGTGTGCAGGAGTACTGTCCAATCCTAGACCAGTGTCCAGGAGCACTGTCCAATCCTAGGCCTGTGTCCAGGCGCACTCTCCAATCCCAGACCAGTGTCCAGGAGCACGGTCCAATCCTAGACCAGTGTCCTGGAGCACTGTCTAATCTCAGACCATTGTCCAGGAGCACTGTCCAATCCTAGACCAGTGTCCAGGAGCACTGGCCAATCCTAGACCAGTATCCAGGAGCACTGTCCAGTCCTAGACCTGTGTCCAGGAGCACTGTCTAATCCCAGACCAGTGCCAGGAGCACTGTCCAATCCTAGACCAGTGTGCAGGAGCACTGTCCAATCCTAGACCAGTATCCAGGAGCACTGTCCAGTCCTAGACCAGTGTCCAGGAGCACTGTCCAGTCCCAGACCAGTGTCCAGGAGCACTGTCTAATCCCAGACCAGTGTCCAGGAACACTGTCCAATCTTAGACCAGTGTCCAGGAGCACTGTCCAATCCTAGACCAGTGTCCAGGAGCACTGTCCAATCCTAGACCAGCATCCAGGAGCCCTGTCCAGTCCTAGACCAGTGTCCAGGAGTACTGTCTAATCCCAGACCAGTGTCCAGGAGCACTGTCCAATCCTAGACCAGTATCCAGGAGCACTGTCCAACCCCAGACCAGTCACCAGGAGCACTGACTAATCCCAGTCCAGTGTCCAGGAGCACTGTCCAATCCCAAACCAGTGTCCAGGAGCACTGTCCAATCCTAGACCAGTGTCCAGGAGCACTGTCCATTCAAAGACCAGTGTCCAGGAGCACTGTCTAATCCCAGACCAGTGTCCAGGAGCGCTGTCCAATCCTAGACCAGTGTCCAGGAGCACTGTCCATTCACAGACCAGTGTCCAGGAGCACTGTCTAATCCCAGACCACTGTTCAGGAGCACTGTCCAATCCCAGACCAGTGTCCAGGAGCACTGTCCAATCCCAGACCACTGTTCAGGAGCATTGTCTAATCCCAGACCAGTGACCAGGAGCACTGTCCAATCCTAGACCAGTGTCCAGGAGCACTGCCCAATCCTAGACCAGTGTCAAGGAGCACTTTCCAATCCCAGACCAGTGTCCAGGAGCACTGTCCAATCCTAGAGCAGTGTCCAGGAGCACTGTCTAATCCCAGTCCAGTGTCCAGGAGTACTGCACAATCACAGTCCAGTGTCCAGGAGCACTGTCTAATCCCAGACCACTGTTCAGGAGCACTGTCCAATCCCAGACCAGTGTCCAGGATCACTGTCCAATCCCAGACCAGTGTCCAGGAGCACTGTCCAATCCTAGACCAGTGTCCAGGAACACTGTCTAATCCCAGACCAGTGTCCAGGAGCACTGTCCAATCCTAGACCAGTGTCCAGGAGCACTGTCCAATCCTAGACCAGCATCCAGGAGCACTGTCCAGTCCTAGACCAGTGTCCAGGAGTACTGTCTAATCCCAGACCAGTGTCCAGGAGCACTGTCTAATCCCAGACCAGTGTCCAGGAGCACTGTCCAATCCTAGACCAGTGTCCAGGAGCACTGTCCAATCCTAGACCAGTATCCAGGAGCACAGTCCAGTCCTAGACCAGTGTCCAGGAGCACTGTCCAATCCTAGACCAGTGTCGAGGAGCACTGTCTAATCCCAGACCAGTGTCCAGGAACACTGTGCAATCTTAGACCAGTGTCCAGGAGCACTGTCCAATCCTAGACCAGTGTCCAAGAGCACTGTCCAATCTTAGACCAGTGTCCAGGAGCACTGTCCAACCCAAGCCAGTGTCCAGGAACATTGTCCAATCTTAGACCAGTGTCCAGGAGCACTATCCAATCCTAGACCAGTGTCCAGGAGCACTGTCCAACCATAGACCAGTGTCCAGGAGCACTGTCTAATCCCAGACCAGTGTCCAGGAGCACTGTCTAATCCCAGACCAGTGTCCAGGAGCACTGTCCAATCCCAGACCAGGGTTCAGGAGCACTGTCCAATCCTAGGCCAGTATCCAGGAGCACTGTCCAATCCCGCACCAGTCACCAGGAGCACTGTCTAATCCCAGTCCAGTGTCCAGGAGCACTGTCCAATCCCAGACCAGTGTCCAGCAGCACTGTCTAATCCCAGAACAGTGACCAGGAGCACTGTCTAATCCCAGACCAGTGTCCAGGAACACTGTCCAGTCCTAGACCAGTGTCCAGGAGCACTGTCCAATCCTAGACCAGTGTCCAGGGCCACTGTCCAATCATAGACCAGTGTCCAGGAGCACTGTCCAGTCCTAGACCAGTGTCCAGGAGCACTGTCCAATCCTAGACCTGTGTTCAGGGCCACTGTCCAATCCCAGACCAGTGTCCAGGAGCATTGTCCAATCCCAGACCAGTGTCCAGGAGCACTGTCCAATCCCAGAGCAGTGTCCAGGAGCACTGTCCAATCCCAGACCAGTGTCCAGGAGCACTGTCCAATCCCAGACCAGTGTCCAGGAGCACTGTCCAATCCCAGACCTGTGTCCAGGAGCACTGTCCAATCCCAGACCAGTGTCCAGGAGCACTGTCCAATCCCAGACCAGTGTCCAGGAGCACTGTCTAATCCTAGACCAGTGGCCAGGAGCACTGTCCAATCCAAACCAGTGTCCAGGAGCACTGTCGAATCCTAGACCAGTGCCCATGAGCACTGTCCATTCCCAGACCAGTGTCCAGGAGCACTGTCCAATCCTAGACCAGTGTCCAGGAGCACTGTCCAATCCTAGACCAGTGTCCAGGAGCACTGTCCAATCCCAGAC
The DNA here is from genome assembly GCF_052327205.1 of Somniosus microcephalus. NCBI lineage: Eukaryota > Metazoa > Chordata > Chondrichthyes > Squaliformes > Somniosidae > Somniosus > Somniosus microcephalus. The sequence continues at coordinate 5,644,568 of NC_140998.1, read as the reverse complement.
CAGTGTCCAGGAGCTATGTCCAATCCTAGACCAGTATCCAGGAGCACTGTCCAATCCTAGACCAGTGTGCAGGAGTACTGTCCAATCCTAGACCAGTGTCCAGGAGCACTGTCCAATCCTAGACCTGTGTCCAGGCGCACTCTCCAATCCCAGACCAGTGTCCAGGAGCACGGTCCAATCCTAGACCAGTGTCCAGGAGCACTGTCCAATCCCAGACCAGTGTCCAGGAGCAGTGTCCAATCCTAGACCAGTGTCCAGGAGCACTGTCCAATCCTAGACCAGTATCCAGGAGCACTGTCCAGTCCTAGACCTGTGTCCAGGAGCACTGTCTAATCCCAGACCAGTGCCAGGAGCACTGTCCAATCCCAGACCAGTGTCCAGGAGCACTGTCCAATCCCAGACCAGTGTCCAGGAGCACTGTCTAATCCCAGACCAGTGTCCAGGAGCACTGTCCAATCCTAGACCAGTGTCCAGGAGCACTGTCCAATCCTAGACCAGTATCCAGGAGCACTGTCCAGTCCTAGACCAGTGTCCAGGAGCACTGTCCAATCCTAGACCAGTGTCGAGAAGCACTGTGTAATCCCAGACCAGTGTCCAGGAACATTGTCCAATCTTAGACCAGTGTCCAGGAGCACTATCCAATCCTAGACCAGTGTCCAGGAGCACTGTCCAACCATAGACCAGTGCCCAGGAGCACTGTCTAATTCCAGACCAGTGTCCAGGAGCACTGTCTAATCCCAGACCAGTGTCCAGGAGCACTGTCCAATCCCAGACCAGGGTTCAGGAGCACTGTCCAATCCTAGACCAGTATCCAGGAGCACTGTCCAATCCCACACAAGTCACCAGGAGCACTGTCTAATCCCAGTCCACTGTCCAGGAGCACTGTCCAATCCCAGACCAGTGTCCAGCAGCACTGTGTAATCCAAGACCAGTGTGCAGGAGTACTGTCCAATCCTAGACCAGTGTCCAGGAGCACTGTCCAATCCTAGGCCTGTGTCCAGGCGCACTCTCCAATCCCAGACCAGTGTCCAGGAGCACGGTCCAATCCTAGACCAGTGTCCTGGAGCACTGTCTAATCTCAGACCATTGTCCAGGAGCACTGTCCAATCCTAGACCAGTGTCCAGGAGCACTGGCCAATTCTAGACCAGTATCCAGGAGCACTGTCCAGTCCTAGACCTGTGTCCAGGAGCACTGTCTAATCCCAGACCAGTGCCAGGAGCACTGTCCAATCCCAGACCAGTGTCCAGGAGCACTGTCCAATCCTAGACCAGTGTGCAGGAGCACTGTCCAATCCTAGACCAGTATCCAGGAGCACTGTCCAGTCCTAGACCAGTGTCCAGGAGCACTGTCCAATCCCAGACCAGTGTCCAGGAGCACTGTCTAATCCCAGACCAGTGTCCAGGAACACTGTCCAATCTTAGACCAGTGTCCAGGAGCACTGTCCAATCCTAGACCAGTGTCCAGGAGCACTGTCCAATCCTAGACCAGCATCCAGGAGCCCTGTCCAGTCCTAGACCAGTGTCCAGGAGTACTGTCTAATCCCAGACCAGTGTCCAGGAGCACTGTCCATTCAAAGACCAGTGTCCAGGAGCACTGTCTAATCCCAGACCAGTGTCCAGGAACACTGTCCAATCTTAGACCAGTGTCCAGGAGCACTGTCCAATCCTAGACCAGTGTCCAGGAGCACTGTCCATTCAAAGACCAGTGTCCAGGAGCACTGTCGAATCCCAGACCAGTGTCCAGGAGCGCTGTCCAAACCTAGACCAGTGTCCAGGAGCACTGTCCATTCAAAGACCAGTGTCCAGGAGCACTGTCTAATCCCAGACCACTGTTCAGGAGCACTGTCCAATCCCAGACCAGTGTCCAGGAGCACTGTCCAATCCCAGACCACTGTTCAGGAGCATTGTCTAATCCCAGACCAGTGACCAGGAGCACTGTCCAATCCTAGACCAGTGTCCAGGAGCACTGCCCAATCCTAGACCAGTGTCAAGGAGCACTGTCCAATCCCAGACCAGTGTCCAGGAGCACTGTCCAATCCTAGAGCAGTGTCCAGGAGCACTGTCCAATCCTAGACCAGTGTCCAGGAGTACTGCACAATCACAGTCCAGTGTCCAGGAGCACTGTCTAATCCCAGACCACTGTTCAGGAGCACTGTCCAATCCCAGACCAGTGTCCAGGATCACTGTCCAATCCCAGACCAGTGTCCAGGAGCACTCTCCAATCCTAGACCAGTGTCCAGGAACACTGTCTAATCCCAGACCAGTGTCCAGGAGCACTGTCCAATCCTAGACCAGTGTCCAGGAGCACTGTCCAATCCTAGACCAGCATCCAGGAGCACTGTCCAGTCCTAGACCAGTGTCCAGGAGTACTGTCTAATCCCAGACCAGTGTCCAGGAGCACTGTCTAATCCCAGACCAGTGTCCAGGAGCACTGTCCAATCCTAGACCAGTGTCCAGGAGCACTGTCCAATCCTAGACCAGTATCCAGGAGCACAGTCCAGTCCTAGACCAGTGTCCAGGAGCACTGTCCAATCCTAGACCAGTGTCGAGGAGCACTGTCTAATCCCAGACCAGTGTCCAGGAACACTGTGCAATCTTAGACCAGTGTCCAGGAGCACTGTCCAATCCTAGACCAGTGTCCAAGAGCACTGTCCAATCTTAGACCAGTGTCCAGGAGCACTGTCCAACCCAAGCCAGTGTCCAGGAACATTGTCCAATCTTAGACCAGTGTCCAGGAGCACTATCCAATCCTAGACCAGTGTCCAGGAGCACTGTCCAACCATAGACCAGTGTCCAGGAGCACTGTCTAATCCCAGACCAGTGTCCAGGAGCACTGTCTAATCCCAGACCAGTGTCCAGGAGCACTGTCCAATCCCAGACCAGGGTTCAGGAGCACTGTCCAATCCTAGGCCAGTATCCAGGAGCACTGTCCAATCCCGCACCAGTCACCAGGAGCACTGTCTAATCCCAGTCCAGTGTCCAGGAGCACTGTCCAATCCTAGACCAGTGTTCAGGGCCACTGTCCAATTCCAGACCAGTGTCCAGGAGCATTGTCCAATCCCAGACCAGTGTCCAGGAGCACTGTCCAATCCCAGAGCAGTGTCCAGGAGCACTGTCCAATCCCAGACCAGTGTCCAGGAGCACTGTCCAATCCCAGACCAGTGTCCAGGAGCACTGTCCAATCCCAGACCTGTGTCCAGGAGCACTGTCCAATCCCAGACCAGTGTCCAGGAGCACTGTCCAATCCCAGACCAGTGTCCAGGAGCACTGTCTAATCCTAGACCAGTGGCCAGGAGCACTGTCCAATCCAAACCAGTGTCCAGGAGCACTGTCCAATCCCAGACCAGTATCCAGGAGCACTGTCCAATCCTAGACCAGTGTCCAGGAGCACTGTCCAATCCTAGACCAGTGTCCAGGAGCACTGTCCAATCCCAGACCAGTGTCCAGGAGCTATGTCCAATCCTAGACCAGTATCCAGGAGCACTGTTCAATCCTAGACCAGTGTGCAGGAGTACTGTCCAATCCTAGACCAGTGTCCAGGAGCACTGTCCAATCCTAGACCTGTGTCCAGGCGCACTCTCCAATCCCAGACCAGTGTCCAGGAGCAGTGTCCAATCCTAGACCAGTGTCCAGGAGCACTGTCCAATCCTAGACCAGTATCCAGGAGCACTGTCCAGTCCTAGACCTGTGCCCAGGAGCACTGTCTAATCCCAGACCAGTGCCAGGAGCACTGTCCAATCCCAGACCAGTGTCCAGGAGCACTGTCCAATCCCAGACCAGTGTCCAGGAGCACTGTCTAATCCCAGACCAGTGTCCAGGAGCACTGTCGAATCCTAGACCAGTGTCCAGGAGCACTGTCCAATCCTAGACCAGTATCCAGGAGCACTGTCCAGTCCTAGACCAGTGTCCAGGAGCACTGTCCAATCCTAGACCAGTGTCGAGGAGCACTGTGTAATCCCAGACCAGTGTCCAGGAACATTGTCCAATCTTAGACCAGTGTCCAGGAGCACTGTCTAATTCCAGACCAGTGTCCAGGAGCACTGTCTAATCCCAGACCAGTGTCCAGGAGCACTGTCCAATCCCAGACCAGGGTTCAGGAGCACTGTCCAATCCTAGACCAGTATCCAGGAGCACTGTCCAATCCCACACCAGTCACCAGGAGCACTGTCTAATCCCAGTCCACTGTCCAGGAGCACTGTCCAATCCCAGACCAGTGTCCAGCAGCACTGTCTAATCCAAGACCAGTGTGCAGGAGTACTGTCCAATCCTAGACCAGTGTCCAGGAGCACTGTCCAATCCTAGGCCTGTGTCCAGGCGCACTCTCCAATCCCAGACCAGTGTCCAGGAGCACGGTCCAATCCTAGACCAGTGTCCTGGAGCACTGTCTAATCTCAGACCATTGTCCAGGAGCACTGTCCAATCCTAGACCAGTGTCCAGGAGCACTGGCCAATCCTAGACCAGTATCCAGGAGCACTGTCCAGTCCTAGACCTGTGTCCAGGAGCACTGTCTAATCCCAGACCAGTGCCAGGAGCACTGTCCAATCCCAGACCAGTGTCCAGGAGCACTGTCCAATCCTAGACCAGTGTGCAGGAGCACTGTCCAATCCTAGACCAGTATCCAGGAGCACTGTCCAGTCCTAGACCAGTGTCCAGGAGCACTGTCCAATCCCAGACCAGTGTCCAGGAGCACTGTCTAATCCCAGACCAGTGTCCAGGAACACTGTCCAATCTTAGACCAGTGTCCAGGAGCACTGTCCAGTCCTAGACCAGTGTCCAGGAGCACTGTCCATTCAAAGACCAGTGTCCAGGAGCACTGTCTAATCCCAGACCAGTGTCCAGGAACACTGTCCAATCTTAGACCAGTGTCCAGGAGCACTGTCCAATCCTAGACCAGTGTCCAGGAGCACTGTCCATTCAAAGACCAGTGTCCAGGAGCACTGTCGAATCCCAGACCAGTGTCCAGGAGCGCTGTCCAAACCTAGACCAGTGTCCAGGAGCACTGTCCATTCAAAGACCAGTGTCCAGGAGCACTGTCTAATCCCAGACCACTGTTCAGGAGCACTGTCCAATCCCAGACCAGTGTCCAGGAGCACTGTCCAATCCCAGACCACTGTTCAGGAGCATTGTCTAATCCCAGACCAGTGACCAGGAGCACTGTCCAATCCTAGACCAGTGTCCAGGAGCACTGCCCAATCCTAGACCAGTGTCAAGGAGCACTGTCCAATCCCAGACCAGTGTCCAGGAGCACTGTCCAATCCTAGAGCAGTGTCCAGGAGCACTGTCCAATCCTAGACCAGTGTCCAGGAGTACTGCACAATCACAGTCCAGTGTCCAGGAGCACTGTCTAATCCCAGACCACTGTTCAGGAGCACTGTCCAATCCCAGACCAGTGTCCAGGATCACTGTCCAATCCCAGACCAGTGTCCAGGAGCACTCTCCAATCCTAGACCAGTGTCCAGGAACACTGTCTAATCCCAGACCAGTGTCCAGGAGCACTGTCCAATCCTAGACCAGTGTCCAGGAGCACTGTCCAATCCTAGACCAGCATCCAGGAGCACTGTCCAGTCCTAGACCAGTGTCCAGGAGTACTGTCTAATCCCAGACCAGTGTCCAGGAGCACTGTCTAATCCCAGACCAGTGTCCAGGAGCACTGTCCAATCCTAGACCAGTGTCCAGGAGCACTGTCCAATCCTAGACCAGTATCCAGGAGCACAGTCCAGTCCTAGACCAGTGTCCAGGAGCACTGTCCAATCCTAGACCAGTGTCGAGGAGCACTGTCTAATCCCAGACCAGTGTCCAGGAACACTGTGCAATCTTAGACCAGTGTCCAGGAGCACTGTCCAATCCTAGACCAGTGTCCAAGAGCACTGTCCAATCTTAGACCAGTGTCCAGGAGCACTGTCCAACCCAAGCCAGTGTCCAGGAACATTGTCCAATCTTAGACCAGTGTCCAGGAGCACTATCCAATCCTAGACCAGTGTCCAGGAGCACTGTCCAACCATAGACCAGTGTCCAGGAGCACTGTCTAATCCCAGACCAGTGTCCAGGAGCACTGTCTAATCCCAGACCAGTGTCCAGGAGCACTGTCCAATCCCAGACCAGGGTTCAGGAGCACTGTCCAATCCTAGGCCAGTATCCAGGAGCACTGTCCAATCCCGCACCAGTCACCAGGAGCACTGTCTAATCCCAGTCCAGTGTCCAGGAGCACTGTCCAATCCTAGACCAGTGTTCAGGGCCACTGTCCAATTCCAGACCAGTGTCCAGGAGCATTGTCCAATCCCAGACCAGTGTCCAGGAGCACTGTCCAATCCCAGAGCAGTGTCCAGGAGCACTGTCCAATCCCAGACCAGTGTCCAGGAGCACTGTCCAATCCCAGACCAGTGTCCAGGAGCACTGTCCAATCCCAGACCTGTGTCCAGGAGCACTGTCCAATCCCAGACCAGTGTCCAGGAGCACTGTCCAATCCCAGACCAGTGTCCAGGAGCACTGTCTAATCCTAGACCAGTGGCCAGGAGCACTGTCCAATCCAAACCAGTGTCCAGGAGCACTGTCCAATCCCAGACCAGTATCCAGGAGCACTGTCCAATCCTAGACCAGTGTCCAGGAGCACTGTCCAATCCTAGACCAGTGTCCAGGAGCACTGTCCAATCCCAGACCAGTGTCCAGGAGCTATGTCCAATCCTAGACCAGTATCCAGGAGCACTGTTCAATCCTAGACCAGTGTGCAGGAGTACTGTCCAATCCTAGACCAGTGTCCAGGAGCACTGTCCAATCCTAGACCTGTGTCCAGGCGCACTCTCCAATCCCAGACCAGTGTCCAGGAGCAGTGTCCAATCCTAGACCAGTGTCCAGGAGCACTGTCCAATCCTAGACCAGTATCCAGGAGCACTGTCCAGTCCTAGACCTGTGCCCAGGAGCACTGTCTAATCCCAGACCAGTGCCAGGAGCACTGTCCAATCCCAGACCAGTGTCCAGGAGCACTGTCCAATCCCAGACCAGTGTCCAGGAGCACTGTCTAATCCCAGACCAGTGTCCAGGAGCACTGTCGAATCCTAGACCAGTGTCCAGGAGCACTGTCCAATCCTAGACCAGTATCCAGGAGCACTGTCCAGTCCTAGACCAGTGTCCAGGAGCACTGTCCAATCCTAGACCAGTGTCGAGGAGCACTGTGTAATCCCAGACCAGTGTCCAGGAACATTGTCCAATCTTAGACCAGTGTCCAGGAGCACTGTCTAATTCCAGACCAGTGTCCAGGAGCACTGTCTAATCCCAGACCAGTGTCCAGGAGCACTGTCCAATCCCAGACCAGGGTTCAGGAGCACTGTCCAATCCTAGACCAGTATCCAGGAGCACTGTCCAATCCCACACCAGTCACCAGGAGCACTGTCTAATCCCAGTCCACTGTCCAGGAGCACTGTCCAATCCCAGACCAGTGTCCAGCAGCACTGTCTAATCCAAGACCAGTGTGCAGGAGTACTGTCCAATCCTAGACCAGTGTCCAGGAGCACTGTCCAATCCTAGGCCTGTGTCCAGGCGCACTCTCCAATCCCAGACCAGTGTCCAGGAGCACGGTCCAATCCTAGACCAGTGTCCTGGAGCACTGTCTAATCTCAGACCATTGTCCAGGAGCACTGTCCAATCCTAGACCAGTGTCCAGGAGCACTGGCCAATCCTAGACCAGTATCCAGGAGCACTGTCCAGTCCTAGACCTGTGTCCAGGAGCACTGTCTAATCCCAGACCAGTGCCAGGAGCACTGTCCAATCCCAGACCAGTGTCCAGGAGCACTGTCCAATCCTAGACCAGTGTGCAGGAGCACTGTCCAATCCTAGACCAGTATCCAGGAGCACTGTCCAGTCCTAGACCAGTGTCCAGGAGCACTGTCCAGTCCCAGACCAGTGTCCAGGAGCACTGTCTAATCCCAGACCAGTGTCCAGGAACACTGTCCAATCTTAGACCAGTGTCCAGGAGCACTGTCCAATCCTAGACCAGTGTCCAGGAGCACTGTCCAATCCTAGACCAGCATCCAGGAGCCCTGTCCAGTCCTAGACCAGTGTCCAGGAGTACTGTCTAATCCCAGACCAGTGTCCAGGAGCACTGTCCAATCCTAGACCAGTATCCAGGAGCACTGTCCAACCCCAGACCAGTCACCAGGAGCACTGACTAATCCCAGTCCAGTGTCCAGGAGCACTGTCCAATCCCAAACCAGTGTCCAGGAGCACTGTCCAATCCTAGACCAGTGTCCAGGAGCACTGTCCATTCAAAGACCAGTGTCCAGGAGCACTGTCTAATCCCAGACCAGTGTCCAGGAGCGCTGTCCAATCCTAGACCAGTGTCCAGGAGCACTGTCCATTCACAGACCAGTGTCCAGGAGCACTGTCTAATCCCAGACCACTGTTCAGGAGCACTGTCCAATCCCAGACCAGTGTCCAGGAGCACTGTCCAATCCCAGACCACTGTTCAGGAGCATTGTCTAATCCCAGACCAGTGACCAGGAGCACTGTCCAATCCTAGACCAGTGTCCAGGAGCACTGCCCAATCCTAGACCAGTGTCAAGGAGCACTGTCCAATCCCAGACCAGTGTCCAGGAGCACTGTCCAATCCTAGAGCAGTGTCCAGGAGCACTGTCCAATCCTAGACCAGTGTCCAGGAGTACTGCACAATCACAGTCCAGTGTCCAGGAGCACTGTCTAATCCCAGACCACTGTTCAGGAGCACTGTCCAATCCCAGACCAGTGTCCAGGATCACTGTCCAATCCCAGACCAGTGTCCAGGAGCACTCTCCAATCCTAGACCAGTGTTCAGGAACACTGTCTAATCCCAGACCAGTGTCCAGGAGCACTGTCCAATCCTAGACCAGTGTCCAGGAGCACTGTCCAATCCTAGACCAGCATCCAAGAGCACTGTCCAGTCCTAGACCAGTGTCCAGGAGTACTGTCTAATCCCAGACCAGTGTCCAGGAGCACTGTCTAATCCCAGACCAGTGTCCAGGAGCACTGTCCAATCCTAGACCAGTGTCCAGGAGCACTGTCCAATCCTAGACCAGTATCCAGGAGCACAGTCCAGTCCTAGACCAGTGTCCAGGAGCACTGTCCAATCCTAGACCAGTGTCGAGCAGCACTGTCTAATCCCAGACCAGTGTCCAGGAACACTGTGCAATCTTAGACCAGTGTCCAGGAGCACTGTCCAATCCTAGACCAGTGTCCAAGAGCACTGTCCAATCTTAGACCAGTGTCCAGGAGCACTGTCCAACCCAAGCCAGTGTCCAGGAACATTGTCCAATCTTAGACCAGTGTCCAGGAGCACTATCCAATCCTAGACCAGTGTCCAGGAGCACTGTCCAACCATAGACCAGTGTCCAGGAGCACTGTCTAATCCCAGACCAGTGTCCAGGAGCACTGTCTAATCCCAGACCAGTGTCCAGGAGCACTGTCCAATCCCAGACCAGGGTTCAGGAGCACTGTCCAATCCTAGGCCAGTATCCAGGAGCACTGTCCAATCACGCACCAGTCACCAGGAGCACTGTCTAATCCCAGTCCAGTGTCCAGGAGCACTGTCCAATCCCAGACCAGTGTCCAGCAGCACTGTCTAATCCCAGAACAGTGACCAGGAGCACTGTCTAATCCCAGACCAGTGTCCAGGAACACTGTCCAGTCCTAGACCAGTGTCCAGGAGCACTGTCCAATCCTAGACCAGTGTCCAGGGCCACTGTCCAATCATAGACCAGTGTCCAGGAGCACTGTCCAGTCCTAGACCAGTGTCCAGGAGCACTGTCCAATCCTAGACCAGTGTTCAGGGCCACTGTCCAATCCCAGACCAGTGTCCAGGAGCATTGTCCAATCCCAGACCAGTGTCCAGGAGCACTGTCCAATCCCAGAGCAGTGTCCAGGAGCACTGTCCAATCCCAGACCAGTGTCCAGGAGCACTGTCCAATCCCAGACCAGTGTCCAGGAGCACTGTCCAATCCCAGACCTGTGTCCAGGAGCACTGTCCAATCCCAGACCAGTGTCCAGGAGCACTGTCGAATCCTAGACCAGTGGCCAGGAGCACTGTCCAATCCAAACCAGTGTCCAGGAGCACTGTTGAATCCTAGACCAGTGCCCATGAGCACTGTCCAATCCCAGACCAGTGTCCAGGAGCACTGTCCAATCCTAGACCAGTATCCAGGAGCACTGTCCAATCCTAGACCAGTGTGCAGGAGTACTGTCCAATCCTAGATCAGTGTCCAGGAGCACTGTCCAATCCTAGACCTGTGTCCAGGCGCACTCTCCAATCCCAGACCAGTGTCCAGGAGCACGGTCCAATCCTAGACCAGTGTCCAGGAGCACTGTCCAATCCCAGACCAGTGTCCAGGAGCAGTGTCCAATCCTAGACCAGTGTCCAGGAGCACTGTCCAATCCTAGACCAGTATCCAGGAGCACTGTCCAGTCCTAGACCTGTGTCCAGGAGCACTGTCTAATCCCAGACCAGTGCCAGGAGCACTGTCCAATCCCAGACCAGTGTCCAGGAGCACTGTCCAATCCCAGACCAGTGTCCAGGAGCACTGTCTAATCCCAGACCAGTGTCCAGGAGCACTGTCCAATCCTAGACCAGTGTCCAGGAGCACTGTCCAATCCTAGACCAGTATCCAGGAGCACTGTCCAGTCCTAGACCAGTGTCCAGGAGCACTGTCCAATCCTAGACCAGTTTCGAGGAGCACTGTGTAATCCCAGACCAGTGTCCAGGAACATTGTCCAATCTTAGACCAGTGTCCAGGAGCACTATCCAATCCTAGACCAGTGTCCAGGAGCACTGTCCAACCATAGACCAGTGTCCAGGAGCACTGTCTAATTCCAGACCAGTGCCCAGGAGCACTGTCTAATCCCAGACCAGTGTCCAGGAGCACTGTCCAATCCCAGACCAGTGCCCAGGAGCACTGTCTAATCCAAGACCAGTGTGCAGGAGTACTGTCCAATCCTAGACCAGTGTCCAGGAGCACTGTCCAATCCTAGACCTGTGTCCAGGCGCACTCTCCAATCCCAGACCAGTGTCCAGGAGCACGGTCCAATCCTAGACCAGTGTCCAGGAGCACTGTCTAATCTCAGACCATTGTCCAGGAGCACTGTCCAATCCTAGACCAGTGTCCAGGAGCACTGGCCAATCCTAGACCAGTATCCAGGAGCACTGTCCAGTCCGAGACCTGTGTCCAGGAGCACTGTCTAATCCCAGACCAGTGCCAGGAGCACTGTCCAATCCCAGACCAGTGTCCAGGAACACTGTCCAATCTTAGACCAGTGTCCAGGAGCACTGTCCAATCCTAGACCAGTGTCCAGGAGCACTGTCCAATCCTAGACCAGCATCCAGGAGCCCTGTCCTGTCCTAGACAAGTGTCCAGGAGTACTGTCTAATCCCAGACCAGTGTCCAGGAGCACTGTCCAATCCTAGACCAGTATCCAGGAGCACTGTCCAATCCCAGACCAGTCACCAGGAGCACTGACTAATCCCAGTCCAGTGTCCAGGAGCACTGTCCAATCCCAAACCAGTGTCCAGGAGCACTGTCCAATCCTAGACCAGTGTCCAGGAGCACTGTCCATTCAAAGACCAGTGTCCAGGAGCACTGTCTAATCCCAGACCAGTGTCCAGGAGCGCTGTCCAATCCTAGACCAGTGTCCAGGAGCACTGTCCATTCACAGACCAGTGTCCAGGAGCACTGTCTAATCCCAGACCACTGTTCAGGAGCACTGTCCAATCCCAGGCCAGTGTCCAGGAGCACTGTCCAATCCCAGACCACTGTTCAGGAGCACTGTCTAATTCCAGACCAGTGTCCAGGAGCACTGTCCAATCCTAGACCAGCATCCAGGAGCCCTGTCCAGTCCTAGACCAGTGTCCAGGAGTACTGTCTAATCCCAGACCAGTGTCCAGGAGCACTGTCCAATCCTAGACCAGTATCCAGGAGCACTGTTCAATCCCAGACCAGTCACCAGGAGCTCTGACTAATCCCAGTCCAGTGCCAGGAGCACTGTCCAATCCCAGACCAGTGTCCAGGAGCACTGTCCAATCCTAGACCAGTGTGCAGGAGCACTGTCCAATCCTAGACCAGTATCCAGGAGCACTGTCCAGTCCTAGACCAGTGTCCAGGAGCACTGTCCAGTCCCAGACCAGTGTCCAGGAGCACTGTCTAATCCCAGACCAGTGTCCAGGAACACTGTCCAATCTTAGACCAGTGTCCAGGAGCACTGTCCAATCCTAGACCAGTGTCCAGGAGCACTGTCCAATCCTAGACCAGCATCCAGGAGCCCTGTCCAGTCCTAGACCAGTGTCCAGGAGTACTGTCTAATCCCAGACCAGTGTCCAGGAGCACTGTCCAATCCTAGACCAGTATCCAGGAGCACTGTCCAACCCCAGACCAGTCACCAGGAGCACTGACTAATCCCAGTCCAGTGTCCAGGAGCACTGTCCAATCCCAAACCAGTGTCCAGGAGCACTGTCCAATCCTAGACCAGTGTCCAGGAGCACTGTCCATTCAAAGACCAGTGTCCAGGAGCACTGTCTAATCCCAGACCAGTGTCCAGGAGCGCTGTCCAATCCTAGACCAGTGTCCAGGAGCACTGTCCATTCACAGACCAGTGTCCAGGAGCACTGTCTAATCCCAGACCACTGTTCAGGAGCACTGTCCAATCCCAGACCAGTGTCCAGGAGCACTGTCCAATCCCAGACCACTGTTCAGGAGCATTGTCTAATCCCAGACCAGTGACCAGGAGCACTGTCCAATCCTAGACCAGTGTCCAGGAGCACTGCCCAATCCTAGACCAGTGTCAAGGAGCACTGTCCAATCCCAGACCAGTGTCCAGGAGCACTGTCCAATCCTAGAGCAGTGTCCAGGAGCACTGTCCAATCCTAGACCAGTGTCCAGGAGTACTGCACAATCACAGTCCAGTGTCCAGGAGCACTGTCTAATCCCAGACCACTGTTCAGGAGCACTGTCCAATCCCAGACCAGTGTCCAGGATCACTGTCCAATCCCAGACCAGTGTCCAGGAGCACTGTCCAATCCTAGACCAGTGTCCAGGAACACTGTCTAATCCCAGACCAGTGTCCAGGAGCACTGTCCAATCCTAGACCAGTGTCCAGGAGCACTGTCCAATCCTAGACCAGCATCCAGGAGCACTGTCCAGTCCTAGACCAGTGTCCAGGAGTACTGTCTAATCCCAGACCAGTGTCCAGGAGCACTGTCTAATCCCAGACCAGTGTCCAGGAGCACTGTCCAATCCTAGACCAGTGTCCAGGAGCACTGTCCAATCCTAGACCAGTATCCAGGAGCACAGTCCAGTCCTAGACCAGTGTCGAGCAGCACTGTCTAATCCCATACCAGTGTCCAGGAACACTGTGCAATCTTAGACCAGTGTCCAGGAGCACTGTCCAATCCTAGACCAGTGTCCAAGAGCACTGTCCAATCTTAGACCAGTGTCCAGGAGCACTGTCCAACCCAAGCCAGTGTCCAGGAACATTGTCCAATCTTAGACCAGTGTCCAGGAGCACTATCCAATCCTAGACCAGTGTCCAGGAGCACTGTCCAACCATAGACCAGTGTCCAGGAGCACTGTCTAATCCCAGACCAGTGTCCAGGAGCACTGTCTAATCCCAGACCAGTGTCCAGGAGCACTGTCCAATTCCAGACCAGGGTTCAGGAGCACTGTCCAATCCTAGGCCAGTATCCAGGAGCACTGTCCAATCACGCACCAGTCACCAGGAGCACTGTCTAATCCCAGTCCAGTGTCCAGGAGCACTGTCCAATCCCAGACCAGTGTCCAGCAGCACTGTCTAATCCCAGAACAGTGACCAGGAGCACTGTCTAATCCCAGACCAGTGTCCAGGAACACTGTCCAGTCCTAGACCAGTGTCCAGGAGCACTGTCCAATCCTAGACCAGTGTCCAGGGCCACTGTCCAATCATAGACCAGTGTCCAGGAGCACTGTCCAGTCCTAGACCATTGTCCAGGAGCACTGTCCAATCCTAGACCAGTGATCAGGGCCACTGTCCAATCCCAGACCAGTGTCCAGGAGCATTGTCCAATCCCAGACCAGTGTCCAGGAGCACTGTCCAATCCCAGAGCAGTGTCCAGGAGCACTGTCCAATCCCAGACCAGTGTCCAGGAGCACTGTCCAATCCCAGACCAGTGTCCAGGAGCACTGTCCAATCCCAGACCTGTGTCCAGGAGCACTGTCCAATCCCAGACCAGTGTCCAGGAGCACTGTCGAATCCTAGACCAGTGGCCAGGAGCACTGTCCAATCCAAACCAGTGTCCAGGAGCACTGTTGAATCCTAGACCAGTGCCCATGAGCACTGTCCAATCCCAGACCAGTGTCCAGGAGCACTGTCCAATCCTAGACCAGTATCCAGGAGCACTGTCCAATCCTAGACCAGTGTGCAGGAGTACTGTCCAATCCTAGATCAGTGTCCAGGAGCACTGTCCAATCCTAGACCTGTGTCCAGGCGCACTCTCCAATCCCAGACCAGTGTCCAGGAGCACGGTCCAATCCTAGACCAGTGTCCAGGAGCACTGTCCAATCCCAGACCAGTGTCCAGGAGCAGTGTCCAATCCTAGACCAGTGTCCAGGAGCACTGTCCAATCCTAGACCAGTATCCAGGAGCACTGTCCAGTCCTAGACCTGTGTCCAGGAGCACTGTCTAATCCCAGACCAGTGCCAGGAGCACTGTCCAATCCCAGACCAGTGTCCAGGAGCACTGTGCAATCCCAGACCAGTGTCCAGGAGCACTGTCTAATCCCAGACCAGTGTCCAGGAGCACTGTCCAATCCTAGACCAGTGTCCAGGAGCACTGTCCAATCCTAGACCAGTATCCAGGAGCACTGTCCAGTCCTAGACCAGTGTCCAGGAGCACTGTCCAATCCTAGACCAGTTTCGAGGAGCACTGTGTAATCCCAGACCAGTGTCCAGGAACATTGTCCAATCTTAGACCAGTGTCCAGGAGCACTATCCAATCCTAGACCAGTGTCCAGGAGCACTGTCCAACCATAGACCAGTGTCCAGGAGCACTGTCTAATTCCAGACCAGTGCCCAGGAGCACTGTCTAATCCCAGACCAGTGTCCAGGAGCACTGTCCAATCCCAGACCAGTGCCCAGGAGCACTGTCTAATCCAAGACCAGTGTGCAGGAGTACTGTCCAATCCTAGACCAGTGTCCAGGAGCGCTGTCCAATCCTAGACCTGTGTCCAGGCGCACTCTCCAATCCCAGACCAGTGTCCAGGAGCACGGTCCAATCCTAGACCAGTGTCCAGGAGCACTGTCTAATCTCAGACCATTGTCCAGGAGCACTGTCCAATCCTAGACCAGTGTCCAGGAGCACTGGCCAATCCTAGACCAGTATCCAGGAGCACTGTCCAGTCCGAGACCTGTGTCCAGGAGCACTGTCTAATCCCAGACCAGTGCCAGGAGCACTGTCCAATCCCAGACCAGTGTCCAGGAGCACTGTCCAATCCTAGACCAGTGTGCAGGAGCACTGTCCAATCCTAGACCAGTATCCAGGAGCACTGTCCAGTCCTAGACCAGTGTCCAGGAGCACTGTCCAGTCCCAGACCAGTGTCCAGGAGCACTGTCTAATCCCAGACCAGTGTCCAGGAACACTGTCCAATCTTAGACCAGTGTCCAGGAGCACTGTCCAATCCTAGACCAGTGTCCAGGAGCACTGTCCAATCCTAGACCAGCATCCAGGAGCCCTGTCCTGTCCGAGACCAGTGTCCAGGAGTACTGTCTAATCCCAGACCAGTGTCCAGGAGCACTGTCCAATCCTAGACCAGTATCCAGGAGCACTGTCCAATCCCAGACCAGTCACCAGGAGCACTGACTAATCCCAGTCCAGTGTCCAGGAGCACTGTCCAATCCCAAACCAGTGTCCAGGAGCACTGTCCAATCCTAGACCAGTGTCCAGGAGCACTGTCCATTCAAAGACCAGTGTCCAGGAGCACTGTCTAATCCCAGACCAGTGTCCAGGAGCGCTGTCCAATCCTAGACCAGTGTCCAGGAGCACTGTCCATTCACAGACCAGTGTCCAGGAGCACTGTCTAATCCCAGACCACTGTTCAGGAGCACTGTCCAATCCCAGGCCAGTGTCCAGGAGCACTGTCCAATCCCAGACCACTGTTCAGGAGCACTGTCTAATTCCAGACCAGTGTCCAGGAGCACTGTCCAATCCTAGACCAGCATCCAGGAGCCCTGTCCAGTCCTAGACCAGTGTCCAGGAGTACTGTCTAATCCCAGACCAGTGTCCAGGAGCACTGTCCAATCCTAGACCAGTATCCAGGAGCACTGTTCAATCCCAGACCAGTCACCAGGAGCACTGACTAATCCCAGTCCAGTGTCCAGGAGCACTGTCCAATCCCAAACCAGTGTCCAGGAGCACTGTCCAATCCTAGACCAGTGTCCAGGAGCACTGTCCATTCAAAGACCAGTGTCCAGGAGCACTGTCTAATCCCAGACCACTGTTCAGGAGCACTGTCCAATCCCAGACCAGTGTCCAGGATCACTGTCAAATCCCAGACCAGTGTCCAGGAGCACTGTCCAATCCTAGACCAGTGTCCAGGAACACTGTCTAATCCCAGACCAGTGTCCAGGAGCACTGTCCAATCCTAGACCAGTGTCCAGGAGCACTGTCCAATCCTAGACCAGCATCCAGGAGCACTGTCCAGTCCTAGACCAGTGTCCAGGAGTACTGTCTAATCCCAGACCAGTGTCCAGGAGCACTGTCTAATCCCAGACCAGTGTCCAGGAGCACTGTCCAATCCTAGACCAGTGTCCAGGAGCACTGTCCAATCCTAGACCAGTATCCAGGAGCACAGTCCAGTCCTAGACCAGTGTCCAGGAGCACTGTCCAATCCTAGACCAGTGTCGAGGAGCACTGTCTAATCCCAGACCAGTGTCCAGGAACACTGTGCAATCTTAGACCAGTGTCCAGGAGCACTGTCCAATCCTAGACCAGTGTCCAAGAGCACTGTCCAATCTTAGACCAGTGTCCAGGAGCACTGTCCAACCCAAGCCAGTGTCCAGGAACATTGTCCAATCTTAGACCAGTGTCCAGGAGCACTATCCAATCCTAGACCAGTGTCCAGGAGCACTGTCCAACCATAGACCAGTGTCCAGGATCACTGTCTAATCCCAGACCAGTGTCCAGGAGCACTGTCTAATCCCAGACCAGTGTCCAGGAGCACTGTCCAATCCCAGACCAGGGTTCAGGAGCACTGTCCAATCCTAGGCCAGTATCCAGGAGCACTGTCCAATCCCGCACCAGTCACCAGGAGCACTGTCTAATCCCAGTCCAGTGTCCAGGAGCACTGTCCAATCCCAGACCAGTGTCCAGCAGCACTGTCTAATCCCAGAACAGTGACCAGGAGCACTGTCTAATCCCAGACCAGTGTCCAGGAACACTGTCCAGTCCTAGACCAGTGTCCAGGAGCACTGTCCAATCCTAGACCAGTGTCCAGGGCCACTGTCCAATCATAGACCAGTGTCCAGGAGCACTGTCCAGTCCTAGACCAGTGTCCAGGAGCACTGTCCAATCCTAGACCAGTGTTCAGGGCCACTGTCCAATCCCAGACCAGTGTCCAGGAGCATTGTCCAATCCCAGACCAGTGTCCAGGAGCACTGTCCAATCCCAGAGCAGTGTCCAGGGCACTGTCCAATCCCAGACCAGTGTCCAGGAGCACTGTCCAATCCCAGACCAGTGTCCTGGAGCAATGTCCAATCCCAGACCAGTGTTCAGGAGCACTGTCTAATCCTAGACCAATGTCCAGGAGCACTGTCCAACCCTAGACCATTGTCCAGGAGCACTGTCCAAACCTAGACCACTGTCCAGGAGCACAGTCCATTCACAGACCAGTGTCCAGGAGCACTGTCTAATCCCAGACCACTGTTCAGGAGCACTGTCCAATCCCAGGCCAGTGTCCAGGAGCACTGTCCAATCCCAGACCACTGTTCAGGAGCACTGTCTAATTCCAGACCAGTGTCCAGGAGCACTGTCCAATCCTAGACCAGTGTCCAGGAGCACTGTCCAATCCTAGACCAGTGTCCAGGAGCAATGTCCAATCCCAGACCAGTGTCCAGGAGCACTGTCCAATCCTAGACCAGTGTCCAGGAGCACTGTCCAATCCTAGACCAGTGTCCAGGAGTACTGTCCAATCACAGACCAGTGTTCAGGAGCACTGTGCAATCACAGACCAGTGTCCAGGAGCACTGTCTAATCCCAGACCACTGTTCAGGAGCACTGTCCAATTCTAGACCAGTGTCCAGCAGCACTGTCCATTCACAGACCAATGTCCAGGAGCAATGTCTAATCCCAGACCACTGTTCAGGAGCACTGTCCAATTCCAGACCAGTGTCCAGGAGCACTGTCCAATCCCAGACCACTGTTCAGGAGCACTGTCTTATCCCAGACCAGTGACCAGGAGCACTGTCCAATCCTTGACCAGTGTCCAGGAGCACTGTCCAATCCTAGACCAGTGTCAAGGAGCACTGTCCAATCCCAGACCAGTGTCCAGGAGCACTGTCCAATCCTAGACCAGTGTCCAGGAGCACTGTCCAATCCTAGACCACTGTCCAGGAGTACTGTCCAATCACAGACCAGTCTTCAGGAACACTGTGCAATCACAGACCAGTGTCCAGGAGCACTGTCTAATCCCAGACCACTGTTCAGGAGCACTGTCCAATCCCAGACCAGTGTCCAGGAGCACTGTCCAATCCTAGACCAGTGTCCAGGAGTACTGTCCAATCCTAGACCAGTGTCCAGGAGCACTGTCCAATCCTAGACCAGTGTCCAGGAGCACTGTCCAGTCCTAGACCGGTGTCCAGGAGCACTGTCCAATCCTAGACCAGTGTCCAGGAGCACTGTCTAATCCCAGACCAGTGTCCAGGAACACTGTGCAATCTTAGACCAGTGTCCAGGAGCACTGTCCAATCCTAGACCAGTGTCCAGGAGCACTGTCCAATCTTAGACCAGTGTCCAGGAGCACTGTCCAAACCGAGACCAGTGTCCAGGAACACTGTCCAATCTTAAACCAGTGTCCAGGAGCACTGTCCAATCCCAGACCAGTGTCCAGGAGCACTGTCCAATCCTAGACCAGTGTCCAGGAGCACTGTTCAATCCCAGAACAGTCTCCAGGAGCACTGTCTAATCCCAGTCCAGTGTTCAGGAGCACTGTCCAATCCCAGACCAGTGTCCAGCAGCACTGTCTAATCCCAGACCAGTGACCAAAGCACTGTCTAATCCCAGACCAGTGTCCAGGAGCACTGTCCAGTCCTAGACCAGTGTCCAGGAGCACTGTCCAATCCTAGAGCAGTGTCCAGGGCCACTGTCCAATTCTAGGCCAGTGTCCAGGAGCACTGTCCAGTCCTAGACCAGTGTCCTGGAGCACTTTCCAATCCTAGACCAGTGTCCAGGGCCACTGACGAATCCCAGATCAGTGTCCAGGAGCACTGTCCAATCCCAGACCAGTGTCCAGGAGCAATGTCCCGTCCCAGACCAGTGTCCAGGAGCACTGTCCAATCCCAGACCTGTGTCCAGGAGCACTGTCCAATCCCAGACCAGTGTCCAGGAGCACTGTCCAATCCCAGACCAGTGTCCAGGAGCACTGTCCAATCCTAGACCAGTGGCCAGGAGCACTGTCCAATCCAAACCAGTGTCCAGGAGCACTGTCCAATCCTAGACCAGTGTCCATGAGCACTGTCCAATCCTAGACCAGTGTCCAGGAGCACTGTCCAATCCTAGACCAGTGTCCAGGAGCACTGTCCAATCCTAGACCAGTGTCCAGGAACACTGTCCAATCCCAGACCAGTGTCCAGGAGCACTGTCCAATCCTAGACCAGTGTCCAGGAGCACTGTCCAATCCTAGACCAGTGTGCAGAAGTACTGTCCAATCCTAGACCAGTGTCCAGGAGCACTGTCCAATCCTAGACCTGTGTCCAGGAGCACTCTCCAATCCCAGACTAGTGTCCAGGAGCACTGTCCAATCCTAGACCAGTGTCCAGGAGCACTGTCTAATCCCAGACCAGTGTCCAGGAGCACTGTCCAATCCCAGACCCGTGTCCCGGAGCACTGTCCAATCCTAGACCAGTGTCCAGGAGCGCTGTCCAATCCTAGACCAGTATCCAGGAGCACTGTCCAGCCCTAGACCTGTGTCCAGGAGCACTGTCTAATCCCAGACCAGTGCCAGGAGCACTGTCCAATCCCAGGCCAGTGTCCAGGAGCACTGTCCAATCCTAGACCAGTGTGCAGGAGCACTGTCCAATCCTAGACCAGTATCCAGGAGCACTGTCCAGTCCTAGACCAGTGTCCAGGAGCACTGTCCAGTCCCAGACCAGTGTCCAGGAGCACTGTCTAATCCCAGACCAGTGTCCAGGAACACTGTCCAATCTTAGACCAGTGTCCAGGAGCACTTTCCAAACCTAGACCAGTGTCCAGGAGCACTGTCCAATCTTAGACCAGTGTCCAGGAGCACTGTCCAATCACAGACCAGTGTCCAGGAGCACTGTCCAATCCCAGACCATTGTCCAGTAGCACTGTCTAATCCCAGTCCAGTGTCCAGGAGCACTGTCCAATCCCAGACCAGTGTCCAGGAGCACTGTCCCATCCCAGACCAGTGCCCAGGAGCACTGTCCAATCCCAGACCAGTGTCCAGGAGCACTGTCCAATCCCAGACCAGTGTCCAGGAGCACTGTCCAATCCCAGACCAGTGTCCAGGAGCACTGTCTAATCCTAGACCAGTGGCCAGGAGCACTATCCAATCCTAGACCAGTGTCCAGGAGCACTGTCCAATCCTAGACCAGTGTCCATGAGCACTGTCCAATCCTAGACCAGTGTCCAGGAGCACTGTCCAATCCTAGACCAGTGTCCAGGAGCACTGTCCAATCCCAGACCAGTGTCCAGGAGCACTTTCCAATCCTAGACCAGTGTCCAGGAGCACTGTCCAATCCTAGACCAGTGTCCAGGAGCACTGTCCAATGCTAGACCAGTGTGCAGGATGTGGTAAACCACTGTTTGTATTCCACTGTGTCCATGCCTGGACATGCCTCGGCTGACTCCTCCCACAAGTCCTAGTATAAAGGTGACTGCTCCCCAGCCCTTTGTATTTCTGGACCGGTCGACCACGCGAGGCAGACCTTCATTCTTTTGTTAATAAAAGCCTTTCGTTACTCTCTTAACTCTCAGTCTTTTATGAGTAATTTATCGCGCATCAATTTTATTAACAAAATTTTTATAATGGAGAAGATCCTCACACCAGCATGCCTGGACTTAGATCATCGGGAGGCGGACTCATCCACCAAGTTTACTCACTGGCTTAAGTGTTTCGAAAAATTCCTGACCGCCTCCACAGCAATCAAATCAGACGAGGACAAACTGGATGTCCTGACCTCCAAAGTGAACCACCGAGTGTACTCGGTCATCCAAGACGCGACCTCGTACGCGGACGCTATCAAGCTCCTCAAGGACCAGTACATGCGCCCAGTGAACGAAGTGTACGCCAGGCACCTTCTGGGGAGTCGTAAACAACAACCTGGGGAATCGACCGTGGAATACCTTCAGGCACTGTCTGTGCTTGGCCGGGCCTGTGGTTGCAAGGATGTAAAGGCCGCCGTGTACACAGAGGAACTTATCCGGGACGCTTTTGTAGCGGGCCACAGATCCAATTACACCCGACAGCGACTGTTGGAGCAGAGTGACCTCGACCTCAACAAGGCCTCTGAACTCGCACTATCATTGGATGCAGCCTACCGGGGCATGGATGCCTACTCCTCTGCACCGTGGACGCCGCGGGGAATGACAGCCTGGGACACGGTAGGACCGCCTCATAGCGCCGTGCCACCCCAGCCACACCCCAGCAACGGCCCAACTACCACAGCAGTGTCCCAAGGCCAGACAGCAGTGCCCCAAGGCCAGAAATGCTACTTCTGTGGCCAGTCAAAACACCCCAGAGCGCGCTGCCCGGCGAAAAACGCGATCTGCTCGGGCTGCGGGAAGAAGGGACACTACGCTAACGTCTGCAGGGCCAAAGCCACCCCGAACCCCAGCAGCGCCGCGTGTGGGCCATGCGGGCCGCCATCTTGGGCCTCCCCGGCCATGTGCGAACCACCGGTACAGCAGCCATTTTGGACGCCTCCAGCCACATGGGGATCATGGATGCCGCCATCTTGGACGACAGCCGGAACGCAGCAGGCCCCCAACACCGCCTCATCTGATACCCGCAGCGACACACCGACCCCTACGCTGGCATCCGTTACACTGGACCAAGCGAGACCGCACCAGCTGGCCAGTTCCACAATGGACATTAAGGTAAATGGCCACGATACAATCTGCCTTTTTGACTCTGGGAGCACGGAGAGCTTCATCCACCCCGACACGGTGCGGCGTTGCTCTCTCCCAGTCCTGCCTGCGCACCAGCGGATTTCTATGGCCTCCGAGTCCCAGTCGGCGGACATCGGCGGCTACTGCGTAGTGACACTCGTAGTAGACGGGACCGTGTACGATCATTTTAAACTCCTGGTCCTGCCCGACCTCTGCGCTGCCGTCCTGCTGGGGTTAGATTTTCAGTGCCACCTTAAAAGTGTTACGATGGCGTACGGTGGACCCCTACCCCCACTCACAGTCCGCAGCCAGCAGCTCCCAAATTGCCCGCCGCGCACCAGGTGCAACCTCTCCACACTCATAGTCACCCCCCCCCACTGTTTGCTAACCTCACCCCCGACTGTAAGCCCATCGCCACAAAGAGCAGGCGATACAGTGCCGGGGACAGGGTTTTCATTAAAACCGAAGTGGAGCGGCTCCTGAAGGAAGGGATTATTGAGGGCAGCACCAGCCCCTGGCGAGCCTAGGTTGTGGTCGTTAAGACCGGCGAGAAGCAGCGCCTGGTCATCGACTACAGCCAGACAATAAATCGCTACACCCTGCTGGACGCCTACCCACTCCCCCGCATAGCTGATATGGTCAACCAGATCGCGCAGTACCGCGTCTTCTCGACCATTGACCTGAAATCAGCGTACCACCAGCTCCCTATCCGCCCTGAGGACCGCCAGTATACTGCCTTTGAGGCAAACGGCCGCCTCTACCACTTCCTTAGGGTTCCCTTTGGCGTCACCAACGGGGTCTCCGTCTTCCAAAGGGAGATGGACCGGATGGTAGATCAAAATGCGTTGCAGGCCACTTTCCCATATCTGGACAATGTGACCATCTGCGGCCGTGACTTGCAGGACCATGACGCAAACCTCGAAAAATTCCTCCGCACCGCCCAACTCCTGAACCTGACATATAACAAGGAGAAGTGCATATTCCGCACAAACCGCCTCGCCATCCTTGGCTGTGCTGTGGAACACGGAGTCATCGGCCCCGACCCTGACCGGATGCGTCCCCTTATGGAACTCCCACTGCCCCACTGCCTCAAGGCCCTGAAGAGGTGCCTAGGGTTTTTCTCCTATTATGTCCAGTGGGTCCCCTACTATGCGGACAAGGCCCATCCGCTGATCAAGTCCACCTCTTTTCCCTTGACGGCAGAGGCCCGCTTAGCCTTCCACCGTATCAAGGAAGACATTGCCAAAGCCACCATGCACGCAGTGGACGAATCCATCCCCTTCCAGGTGGAAAGCGACGCGTCCGACTTTGTCCTGGCCGCTACCCTCAATCAGGTGGGGAGACCCGTGGCCTTCTTTTCACGAACCCTCCAAGGCCCGGAGACCAGACAGTCTGCTGTTGAGAAGGAGGCCCAGGCGATTATGGAGGCTGTGCGTCATTGGAGGCACTACCTGGCCGGAAAACAATTTACCCTGCTCACTGACCAACGTTCAGTTGCTTTCATGTTTAACAACAAGCAGAGGGGCAAAATCAAAAATGACAAGATCTTGAGGTGGAGAATCGAACTTTCCACCTACAATTACGAGATCTTGTACCGGCCCGGGAAGCTCAATGAACCCCCGGATGCGCTATCGCGTGGCACCTGCGCCAGCGCGCAGATCGATAGACTGCGGGCCCTCCACAATGACCTCTGCCACCCGGGGGTCACCAGGTTCTTCCACTTCATCAAGGCCCGCAACCTGCCTTACTCTATTGAGGAGGTCAGGACCATGACCAGGAACTGCCAAGTCTGCGCTGAGTGCAAACCGCACTTTTATAGACCAGACAGGGCCCACCTGATAAAAGCCACTCGCCCCTTCGAGCGCCTGGGCGTTGATTTTAAAGGGCCTCTCCCCTCCTCCGACCGCAATGTGTACTTCCTCAATATTATTGATGAGTACTCCCGTTTCCCGTTCGCCATCCCCTGCCCGGACATGACCAGTGCGACGGTCATTAAATGTCTGAACGACCTCTTCACCCTGTTCGGTTTCCCCAGCTATATCCATAGCGACCGGGGCTCATCGTTTATGAGCGACGAACTCCGTCAGTACCTGCTAACTAGGGGTATTGCCACAAGCAGGACCACCAGTTACAATCCCCGGGGGAACGGACAGGTGGAAAGAGAAAATGCGACAGTTTGGAAGGCCGCCCTGCTAGCCTTAAAGTCTAGGGGCCTTCCAACCTCCCGCTGGCAGGATGTGCTCCCCGATGCGCTCCACTCTATTCGGTCACTGCTCTGCACTGCCACTAACGCCACCCCTCATGAGAAAATGTTTGTCTTCCCAAGGAAGTCCACATCGGGGACATCGCTACCGCCATGGCTGACGTCCCCAGGGCCGGTCCTACTGAGAAGGCACGTGAGGACCCATAAAACGGACCCCCTGGTCGAGAGGGTCGACCTCCTCCACGCCAAGCCCCAGTATGCTTACATTGCATACCCGGACGGGCGGGAGGACACAGTCTCCATAAGAGACCTTGCACCCTCGGGGGCCGCAGTAACCCACTACTCACTACCACCCCCCCACCACGATCCGATATCCAGCCCCAGCAGACGGCAGGCCTGGGCCCCGCGACCCGCTCGACATCTACGAGGACGACACGCCTGTGCCACAGCCCACGCAGGACTCGACGCCGGAAGCTCCACTACCCCTGCCGTCGCCACGCCGATCACAGCGGCAGCCAAGACCTCCGGAGAGACTCCAATACACTAACTTTTAATACACTTCACCCCGCCGGACTCAATTTTAAACAAGGGGTGAATGTGGTAAACCACTGTTTGTATTCCACTGTGTACATGCCTGGACATGCCTCGGCTGACTCCTCCCACAAGTCCTAGTATAAAGGTGACTGCTCCCCAGCCCCTTTGTATTCTGGACCGGTCGACCACTCGAGGCAGACCTTCATTCTTTTGTTAATAAAAGCCTTTAGTTACTCTCTTAACTCTCAGTCTTTTATGAGTAATTGATAGCGCATCACAGGAGTACTGTCCAATCCTAGACCAGTGTCCAGGAGCACTGTCCAATCCTAGACCTGTGTCCAGGAGCACTGTCCAATCCCAGACCAGTGTCCAGGAGCACTGTCCAATCCTAGACCAGTGTCCAGGAGCACTGTCTAATCCCAGACCAGTGTCCAGGAGCACTGTCCAATCCCAGACCAGTGTCCAGGAGCACTGTCCAATCCTAGACCAGTGTCCAGGAGCACTGTCCAATCCTAGACCAGTATCCAGGAGCACTGTCCAGTCCTAGACCTGTGTCCAGGAGCACTGTCTAATCCCAGACCAGTGTCCAGGAGCACTGTCCAATCCCAGACCACTGTCCAGGATCAGTGTCCAATCCTAGACCAGTGTGCAGGAGCACTGTCCAATCCTAGACCAGTATCCAGGAGCACTGTCCAGTCCTAGACCAGTGTCCAGGAGCACTGTCCAGTCCCAGACCAGTGTCCAGGGGCACTGTCTAATCCCAGACCAGTGTCCAGGAACACTGTCCAACCTAAGACCAGTGTCCAGGAGCACTTTCCAATACTAGACCAGTGTTCAGGAGCACTGTCCAATCTTAGACCAGTGTCCAGGAGCACTATCCAATCCTAGACCAATGTCCAGGAGCACTGTCCAATCCTAGACCAGTGTCCAGGAGCACTGTCCAGTCTTAGACCAGTGTCCAGGAGCACTGTCCAATCACAGACCAGTGTCCAGGAGTACTGTCCAATCCCAGACCACTGTCCAGGAGCACTGTCCAATCCTAGACCAGTGTCCAGGAGCACTGTCCAATCCCAGACCAGTGTCCAGTAGCACTGTCTAATCCCAGTCCAGTGTCTCGGAGCACTGTCCAACCCCAGACCAGTGTCCAGGAGCACTGTCTAATCCCAGACCAGTGTCCAGGAGCACTGTCTAATCCCAGACCAGTGTCCAGGAGAACTGTCCAGTCCTAGACCAGTGTCCAGGAGCACTGTCCAATCCTAGACAAGTGTCCAGGGCCACTGTCCAATCCTAGACCAGTGTCCAGGAGCACTGTCCAGTCCTAGACCAGTGTCCAGGAGCACTGTCCAAACCTAGACCAGTGTCCAGGGCCACTGACCAATCCCAGATCAGTGTCCAGGAGCACTGTCCAATCCCAGACCAGTGTCCAGGAGCACTGTCCAATCCCAGACAAGTGTCCAGGTGCACTGTCTAATCCCAGACCAGTGTCCAGGAGCACTGTCCAATCCCAGACCAGTGTCCAGGAGCACTGTCTAATCCTAGACCAATGTCCAGGAGCACTGTCCAATCCTAGACCAGTGTCCAGGAGCACTGTCCAATCCTAGACCAGTGTCCATGAGCACTGTCCAATCCTAGACCAGTGTCCAGGAGCACTGTCCAATCCTAGACCAGTGTCCAGGAGCACTGTCCAATCCCAGTCCAGTGTCCAGGAGCACTGTGCAATCCCAGACCAGTGTCCAGGAGCACTGTCCAATCCTAGACCAGTGTCCAGGAGCACTGCCCAATCCTAGACCAGTGTCCAGGAGCACTGTCCAATCCTAGACCAGTGTGCTGGAGTACGGTCCAATCCTAGAGCTGTGTCCAGGAGCACTGTCCAATCCTAGACCAGTATCCAGGAGCACTGTCCAGTCCTGGAGCTGTGTCCAGGAGCACTGCCTAATCCCAAGCCAGTGTCCAGGAGCACTGTCCAATCCCAGACCAGTGTCCAGGAGCACTGTCCAATCCTAGACCAGTGTCCAGGAGCACTGTCCAATCCTAGACCAGTATCCAGGAGCACTGTCCAGTCCTAGACCTGTGTCCAGGAGCACTGTCTAATCCCAGACCAGTGTCCAGGAGCACTGTCCAATCCCAGACCAGTGTCCAGGAGCACTGTCCAATCCTAGACCAGTGTCCAGGAGCACTGTCCAATGCTAGACCAGTATCCAGGAGCACTGTCCAGTCCTAGACCAGTGTCCAGGAGCACTGTCCAGTCCCAGACCAGTGTCCAGGAGCACTGTCTAATCCCAGACCAGTGTCCAGGAACACAGTCCAATCTTAGACCAGTGTCCAGGAGCACTGTCCAATCCTAGACCAGTGTCCAGGAGCACTGTCCAATCTTAGACCAGTGTCCAGGAGCACTGTCCAATCCTAGACCAGTGTCCAGGAGCACTGTCCAATCTTAGACCAGTGTCCAGGAGCACTGTCCAATCACAGACCAGTGTCCAGGAGCACTGTCCAATCCCAGACCACTGTTCAGGAGCACTGTCGAATCCTAGACCAGTGTCCAGGAGCACTGTCCAATCCCAGATCAATGTCCACGAGCACTTTCCAATCCTAGACCAGCGTCCAGGAACACTGTCTAATCCCAGACCAGTGTACAGGAGCATTGTCTAATCCGAGACCAGTGTCCAGGAGCACTGTCTAATCCCAGACCAGTGTACAGGAGTGCTGCCCAATGCTAGCCCAGCGTCCAGGAGCACTGTCCAATCCCAGACCAGTGTTCAGGAGCACTGTCTAATCCTAGTCCAGTGCCCAGGAGCACTGTCTCATCCCAGACCAGTGTCCAGGAGCTCTGTCCAATCCCAGACCAGTGTCCAGGAGCACTGTCCAATCCTAGACCAGCGTCCAGGAGCACTGTCCAATCCCAGACCAGTGTCCAGGAGCACTGTCTAATCCCAGTCCAGTGTCCAGGAGCACTGTCCAATCCCAGACGATTGTCCAGGAGCACTGTCTTATCCCAGACCAGTGTCCAGGAGCACTGTCTAATCCTAGACCAGTGTCCAGGCGCACTGTCCAGTCCTAGACCAGTGTCCAGGAGCACTGTCCAATCCTAGACCAGTGTCCAGGGCCACTGTCCAATCCTAGACCAGTGTCCAGGAGCACTGACCAGTCCTAGACCAGTGTCCAGGAGCACTGTCCAATCCTAGACCAGTGTCCAGGGCCACTGTCCAATCCCAGGCCAGTGTCCAGGTGCACAGTCCAATCCCAGACCAGTGTCCAGGAGCACTGTCTAATCCTAGACCAGTGTCCAGGCGCACTGTCCAGTCCTAGGCCAGTGTCCAGGAGCACTGTCCAATCCTAGACCAGTGTCTAGGGCCACTGTCCAATCCTAGACCAGTGTCCAGGAGCACTGACCAGTCCAAGACCAGTGTCCAGGAGCACTGTCCAATCCTAGACCAGTGTCCAGGGCCACTGTTCAATCCCAGACCAGTGTCCAGGTGCACGGTCCAATCCCAGACCAGTGTCCAGGAGCACTGTCCAATCCCAGACCAGTGTCCAAGAGCACGGTCCAATCGCAGACCAGTGTCCTGGAGCACTGTCCAATCCCAGACCAGTGTCCAGGAGCACTGTCCAATCCTAGACCAGTGTCCAGGAGCACTGTCCAATCCTAGACCAGTGTCCAGGAGCACTGTCCAATCACAGACCAGTGTCCAGGAGCACTGTCCAATCCCAGACCACTGTTCAGGAGCACTGTCGAATCCTAGACCAGTGTCCAGGAGCACTGTCCAATCCCAGATCAATGTCCACGAGCACTTTCCAATCCTAGACCAGCGTCCAGGAACACTGTCTAATCCCAGACCAGTGTACAGGAGCATTGTCTAATCCGAGACCAGTGTCCAGGAG
>NC_140998.1:5603125-5613125 GCF_052327205.1 Somniosus microcephalus | reverse complement strand
CCTCTTTCACTCTCTCTGCGCCTCTCTGTCTCTGTGTCTCTCTCTCTCTGTATTTCTCTGTCTGTCTCTGTCTGACTCTCTCCATCTCTCTGTCTCTGTCTCTGAGTCTCGCTCTGTCTCTCCGTTCCTCTGTCTCTCTGTCTCTCTCTCTCTCTCTCCATCTCTGTCTCTCTCTCATAGAAACATAGGAGCAGGAGTCGGCCATTCGGCCCTTTGAGCCTGCTCCGCCATTCAATATGATCATGGCTGATCACCTACCTCAATACTGTGGTGTATGTGCCTTTAAGAGCCCCAGGTGTGCGTAATGCCGGTAATTGCCACTTGGGCTATATAAGCCTGTGTATTGTGTATATCCGTTAGAACCCCCCCCAGACTTTGCTTAGTAAATACCTATGAACCAACTCCTGTCTTCAGTGTCTTTA
Source organism: Somniosus microcephalus (assembly GCF_052327205.1). Classification (NCBI taxonomy): domain Eukaryota; kingdom Metazoa; phylum Chordata; class Chondrichthyes; order Squaliformes; family Somniosidae; genus Somniosus; species Somniosus microcephalus. The sequence continues at coordinate 5,612,703 of NC_140998.1, read as the reverse complement.
TCTACACACAGACACTACAGTGGCGACGAAGTGGAAACAGACTTACCTGCAATTCGGCAGCACCTCAAGGACATCGATTCCTCCGGCGTCCAGAAGATTCAAGGAAGTGAGAAAAGCTGTGGTTTCACCAGCTGGCCAAGCTGGTGGCAGGTACTGCGCTAATCCTTCCTGGGCGTCAGGCTGGGGCTCCAGCGGCGGGCTCTACAGCTGAGACAGGCAGCGAAATCGGAGGCAAGCAATAACGGACTGGGAGGGAGTACTCGGGAGACGGCCGGCGCGGCAAGCAGGTCAGCGTTCAGACCTCCGGCGGGAACGAGTCTCCAACAGTAAATTAAAGAAAAAATTAAGAGAACAGAAACCGCAGTAAACAGCGTTGTTATCGGCAGCAGCGGCGGGAAAGCGCGGGAAGCGCCAAATCTTTGCTACAGAAAAGAAAAAAAAAAAGCGCGGGAAGCGCCATATCTTTTCTGAAATGCCTAAGTCTGGCAATATTGATGCTTTTGATAGCGAAACAGAGCCTAATGTTGGCAATATTGATGTTTTTGATAACAAGACAGAGGATTGGACCACATATGTGGAAAGAGTGGAGGTATATTGCACCGCAAATGGAATAGAAGGTGAGAAAAAAGCTTCAGTGCTTCTGGATCTAATGGGCGCAAAGACATACAAGCTGTTACGAAACTTAATCACTCCAGCTGAACCGATGGACAAGAATTTTGAGGAGATTGTTGATACCCTACACTGCCAATTCGAGGCAGGACTGGCAGATTCTCTGCGAGACAAATTCATCTGCGATCCCCTAAGTGTAGAAACACAAAAAAAGGTATCTTCTGAGAAAGATTTAACACTGGACAAGGCTTTCAGTGCAATAGGAGCTGCAAAGATACAGCAAAGGCCACAGGACTTCTGTTAAGTCTGTGAGTTGTTCAAGTAATTAATACTCAGACTTAATCAGTAACAATAAAACAGGTCTTTACTGGTTGGAGGTAGGGACTACACTGAATACAAGATTACTGCACAGTGCTTATATACCGGTGTGTTCACCCCCGGTATTACATCTACAGCAGCCTGAGAAAGTAGTACATCTCTTAAGGTGGAACAGGCTTAAGCTCTCTTAAGGTGGAACAGGTTACATACACAACACTCCTCCCTTCTTAGCTTTATAGTCATCCCCCCATTTAACATAACGTAATAACATATATACATATATAACTTCATGTTTAACGTAACATATCACAGATTCAGTCTCTGCGGAAAACAGTTCACAGATTCAATCTCTGTGGTGTAGTCGGTTCACGTTACTCATTCAATAGTCCTTTCATGGATTTAACAGCTTGAACTTCCGAACTGATTTGGCTCCGTTCGGAGGGACCACGTGTGTGATCTGGTAGAGGTGATAATGGTTCAGATGGGTCATCTTCTGTTTTTACTTTTCCTTTTCTGCTTCTTGGAGACTCTCTGGGCTCCATTGTCAGCTGCCACAGCTGCCAGCTGCATGCGCAGTTCCTCCTTCTCTTCCTCCTGTTTCCGTCGTAGAGCCAGCTTCTCCCGATGTTCCGTAGACTTTTGGTGCTCCTCCATGATTTCTGCACTTTGGGAGTCGAAGTTACAAGCTGGGCAGGACAGGACATCGTAATATTCGGTGTCGTCCACCAGGTCATGGTAATATTCGGTGTCGTCCTGAGCTAGACCAGTGAGAGGGTCGTCTATTTCCTCCATACCCAGCTGGACGTTAGCCAGCTCTTGTTCCAAATCCAGACATCTTTCCTGAAGAGACTTCTTCATGTGTACCTCTGCATCCAGCTTTTTCTGGGCTTTCAGCAAGTCGTTTACTAGTGACCTCATTTGTGATTTTAATACATCAACTTCCTTTGGAGATTGATTGATCGGACTATGCAATCCCTCTACCGGAGCAGCTGTTTCAGCGGTCTGTTGTTCTACATTGACGTGAGTCAGCGTACTTTTGGCATCCAATGGCTGCTCTGTTGCAGTCGTTTCAGTCTGTGTCATCACATCAGCCATCTCAATGACTTTTGAGAGCTCCGAACCCTTTTCCTTTGAAGATCGCAGCTCGTGTTCAAGTTTTTCCCATTTCAGAGTCTTGTCCCTCAGCATATGAAGGAGTTGGCTGACCGTTAACTCTTCTGACACCAGATTATGGCACGCACCTTCAGAACCTGAATCAGCTTTGATTCGTTCGGCCTCCTCGCGCAGATGGTTGGTGTGCTCCTGCTCCATTTTCTCCATCAGTTGCTTCTGTTGCCTTTCCAGATTCTCCCACTCTGTAACAAAGAACTTTTTTATTTCATTCATCTCTTGCTCAAAACGGCAAATCATTTGTTCTAATTGCTGTTGTAGTTTGAAATGGAGTTGAGTTCGAGCCCAGTGTCCCTCAAAAATGTGCATATCAGTAGACTTGACAGACTCAGAATTCTCTGTTAAACTATGTTGTTGTTGCTCAGTGGAATTCTGTGCTGAAACTTTGTCTTTTGCACATGGGTTGGTCTTACCATCATCAGTTCTAGAGTCTGGGCTGATTATCTGCACCGAGTTCTCACTCTTTATGGCTTTTAGCGAATGCCAGTCCATATTTATGTTTCTAAACCACTCCCGGCCTAGTAGTGGTGGACCTCCCTCCGGTAGCACATATAAGTCCATTATTTGACTTCCTTCGCCCTTGTTGGCCACTGCAACCTTTATTGTCCCGATGGGGTACACTCTCTGCCCCGTGTAGGTTGTCAATATAATCTCCGTATCCTGTAGGGGAATATGTTGGAATAACCTTCTGTAATCTTTCTTATTCATGACCGACAATGCCGATCCAGTGTCCAATTCCATTTTTACTTGGACTCCTTCTATCTGAAGAGTAACCCAAATTGTCTGGAGGTCTGCACCCTTACCAACGTTGAGTACCCTTAAGCTAGCCAGTTCAATACTGCTTAAGCCAGCCAGTTCATTACTGCTAGCGTCTGAATCGGACTCCTGTTCGGCCACCTTGTGTACTTTTGCGTATTTTCCTTGTGGTGACTTCTTGTTGCTGGTCTTCTTCCCTGACCTGCATACTCTAGCTATATGTCCAAGCCTACCACAAGTTCTACATTCTTGGTTTTTAAACCAACACTGGTTCTGATCATGCGTTGTCTTTCCACAACGATAACATTTGCCAGAACTCACACCCAATTTGTGTGCACTGAGCTCCGGTGACCGTAGCTGCATTACTGCCGTGCCTCTCGCTGCGGCTTCGTGTGCTGCTGCCATAGTGACCGCCTTCTCAAGCGTCAGCTCATTCTCCTCGAGCAGTCGCTTTTGTGTATCCTGTTTAAATAAACCACACACAAATTTGTCTCGTAGTGCATCTGTCAGTCCCGTTCCAAACTGGCAATATTTCGCTAATTTACGCAATTCCAGCAAATATTCAGCATTGCTTTCATGCTGTAGCTGCCTTCTGTCGTAAAATTTAAATCATTCCGCTAGCATCAGCGGCGTGGGGTTTAGATGATCTTTCAGGACAGTAACAATCTCATCGAACGTCTTATCCGCCGGTTCATCTGGTGATAACAGGTGTTTCAATTGCCCGTATGTCTTCGCACCCATTAAATTTAATAATGTTAGTGCTTTATCAGCCTCACGAATTTTATTGGCCTTACAATAATTTTTAACTCGTTCAACATATATGGCGCAATCTTCGATGTCACTATCAAAGTTACTAATATTCCCGTGTTTAGGCATTGTAGTACTTTATCAGATTTGCAATTTCTCAGATTTTTTTTTTTTACTGCTATCCAAGATGGCGGCTTCCCGCTCTTGCCGTCGTCCTCCGCCCACAAAATGGTGGTTTTCCCGCGCTTGGCGGTCTTCACCCGTCCCCCAACGCCGTCTCCCTTCAGCCCCGAGTGCGGCCCTTATCTCCGCCGCGATCGATGGCCCGCGCTTTTCACCGCGGCTCTCGCGCCTTCAGTGTCTGCCGACGCTGCGCCTTTCAGCCCGAGTGCGGCCCTTATCAGGGATTTCGATCGATGGCCCTTATACCTCCGACTTCCCCCAGCCCTGTCTTTGCAGCCAACGCTGCTTGGCTTACCCACCACCGAGGTTGAAAAAGAAGCTGCAGGATGTCTTCTGTCCTCCAGTTTTCAGTCGCTGATGGAGGCTTCAGGGTCCTAATGCCTGTCGCTTCCAGTGGGGTGGTGAGATTTGAAACCTCTCTTCAACGTCCTGTCTGTGGACGAAGCCGCCGTGGAATAACTGCCGCAGGGTAAGAACCTGACTCGTCGCCAGTGTTAAGTCTGTGAGTTGTTCAAGTAATTAATACTCAGACTTAATCAGTAACAATAAAACAGGTCTTTACTGGTTGGAGGTAGGGACTACACTGAATACAAGATTACTGCACAGTGCTTATATACCGGTGTGTTCACCCCCGGTATTACATCTACAGCAGCCTGAGAAAGTAGTACATCTCTTAAGGTGGAACAGGCTTAAGCTCTCTTAAGGTGGAACAGGTTACATACACAACAACTTCGGCACCCATGAAATGACACGGGGTTTCGAGAGATGTTATCGCTGCGGCAGATCCACCCATGACCAGAGGGACTGCTGGTTCAAGGAAAAAGCATGCAGGCGATGCGGAAAGATGGGACACATCCCGCAGGTGTGCTGATCTGAAAATAAAAAATCCACTCACGGGAAAAGAATCAATAAGGAAAAGCACAGAAAGGTACAAATGATGACGGACAGTAGCTCCGAAGACCAGAAGAGCGATAGCGACTCCGGGAACAAGAGACTAAGCTGTCTCAAATTACATAATGTAATTGCCAAAGAAGATTACCAGACCATTTGGGTTACCCTCACAATAGCAGGGTCCCCAGTTAAAATAGAGCTAGATACAGGATCAGCTCTGACCGTCATAAATCGATGGGATTGCGAGCGGCTATTTCCGCATATACCTTTAAAAGACACATCCATTATCTTGAAAACATATACGGGGCAGAAAGTATACCCCAAAGGAAAAATAAGGGTGCCCGTTGTATACAACGGCAAGGAAATACAGAAGTTGTATTTATACGTTCTACAAGATGGTGGTCCACCGCTGTTGGGACGTGAATGGATCAGGAAAATACGTTTAGACTGGCACTCCATTCAGGCACTGACGGTGACCAGTAAGGAAAAAAATGACGATGACGTCATACCTGAATGATTAAAAGACATCTTGGCCAACGCCAAGGAAGTGTTTCAAGAGAAACTAGGAACCTTGAAAGGCATCACCGCCTCAATAAAAGTGGAAGATGCAGCAATTCCCAATTGTGTTGGGTTGAATTCTCTGTGCTACGATGTCACTGTCCTGGGGCTTGTTAAGTCCGTGAATGATTTAGACACGGACTAGCAGGAGAGAAAACAAACAGATGTTTACTGGTGGAAGTCCATAATGAATCTAAACAACAGAGGCTCTCTAGCGCCTTTTATACAGGGGTGGTCACTGCCAGTACTGCAGTCTGAGACCAGTTATTCTCTTGTAGCCTGGCGAAATGGAGCAGCACAGGACACGAACTTTCGTTTTTGGGGTTTTTTATTCTGTATTAATAACTTGGGTCTAGGTTTAGGATGAAATTGTAAATACATAAAACACAGTCGACAAAATACGGCAGTGGCTTGCTGTAAAACAGAACATGAGGTAAACCACAAATCATTATACAAAACAAAACATATCATACCATACATTCGTATGTCCCGTTATCACTTGTTACCTCTTACAAGCAAACAGAAAGTATTAAACTCATTCGAAACGTAGCCCCAAGGACTCAACAACAATTTTAACAAAGGTTAACACCAGCACATGGTGGGACAATCTACAAGCATCCCCGTGATATCGAGTGATTTGGGAAACAATATCACTTTAAAACTATGTCTGGCTGCACTAAATGCAGTTTTAGTTGTACTTTACGCAGACTAAGTTCATTTCAAAAGTCATATTCACCCCAACTCTCCTCAGAGCACACCCCTCACGCTGGATCTAGAAAATGGAGGCTGTGAAGAAAGGGGAGGTTCCTTTGGCATCACATGGCCCTTCCCATAACCCTTTTCTCCTTTTTTCAAATTCTAAAGGGGAAAATGAACCGCGCCATCTAGTGGACTTAAATATTCACTGCATTTTCCCACTTGGCTACACTCTTAAAGGTACATACACAACAATTCCTCCCCTTTTAGATAAACAGTACATAACATTCATTTAACAACTAAATGATAACGAATTACAGTCACAATTACGGTTACTAGATACAGTGGTTAAGTTTAAGCAATTATAAGTTCAGTCTTTGAGGAGGCTTCCTGATTCTGTCTGGATAACGCCTCTTTGGGGTAACAGGTTCTTCTGGCAATGTTGAGTCGGAATCAATGTCGTTGTTTGGTTCATCTGCTTCCAATATTACCGGTTCTGCGGTAGCTGCAATTGGAACGTCAATTTCATTACCGGGTGTATCAGATCGTGGTGTGGAGTTGACGTTTTCCAGTGACTCTAGAATCTGGTCAGCATGGCGTCTTACAATGCTCTTCCCAACGTCCACGGTATACATGAGAGGTCCTTGTCGTGTACAAATCGTTCCTGGCTGCCATTTCTCAGTGCGGTAGTCCCGGGCCAAAACTGGTTGACCTATCTTAAAACTCCTGGTCGGCCTTTCATTCATATTCTGAAACTGCCTGTTCTCCACATCTCTTCGGACGTTTGGCTTAACCAAATCCAAGCGGCATCGTAGTCTTCGATTGAAGAACATCATGGCTGGAGTTTGGTTGGTAACCGCATGTGTCGCATTCCGGTAGGCAAACAAGAAGTTGTCCACCTTGTGTTGTAGGGGTATATCTTCATTACACATTGCCTTGATAGCCTTCTTGAATGTTTGGACAAACCTCTCGGCCAATCCGTTAGTGGCTGGATGATATGGGGCAGATGTGTAATGCTTAACACCATTGTTCTTTAAGAACCTCCGGAACTCTTCAGACACAAACTGTGGTCCATTGTCAGAGCAAATCTGTTCAGGCAGCCCATTCCTGGCGAATATGGTTCGTAAAACTGTGATAGTTTTTTCCGTGGTGGTTGAGGACATTTTTATTACCTCTGGCCACTTTGTGCATCCACCGCAATTAAAAACATCGAGTCCATGAAGGGACCAGCAAAATCAATGTGCACCCTTTTCCATGGAGATGAGGGCCACTCCCATGGATGCAGAGGAGCTTGTGGTGGGGCGTTTTGGACCTTCTGGCATCCTGCACAGCTCTTGGTCATCTCTTCGATTTCTCTATCGATTCCCGGCCACCACACAAACGCTCTGGCTAAGCTCTTCATTTTTACCCCACCCAGATGACCCTCATGAAGCTCATTGAGCACTCTATCCGTCAACTTAGGTGGAATTACTACTCTGGATCCACACATCAAGGTTCCTCTGCACACTGACAGCTGTTCTCTTCTCGGCGAGAATGCTGGCAGCAGTGGTTCGCCATGTGCTGGCCATCCCTTCACCGTTAAATCATAGACCCGTGATAGTGTCGGGTCATTCCGTGTTTCCTTTTCTATGTTTGCATTCGTCACAGGGAGACATTCGACTATGGTCGAGTGGAATAACTCCATTGGATCCACTGCAAGGTCTTCTTCTTCCACCGTCGGCAACGGTAGACGTGACAATCCATCAGCATTTCCATGCTGTTTAGTTCCTTTGTACTCGATGTCATATTGGTGTGCCCCTAGGAAAAGGGACCATCTCTGCAGCCGTTGTGCTGTCATTATCGGTACGCCCTTCTGAGGGTTGAAAATGGAGACAAGAGGTTGATGATCGGTTAGTAGAGTAAATTTTTGACCGTGCAGATAGTGATTGAACTTCTTCACCCCCCACACTAGGCTGAGGGCCTCTCTGTCAATCTGGGCGTAGTTACGCTCGGCAGAAGTTAACGAGCGTGACGCAAAAGCTATCGGCCTCTCCGAACCATCAAGAAATTTATGTGACAGTACCGCCCCAATGCCGTAGGGAGACGCATCACACGCCAGCCTGATTGGCAGTGCTGGGTTGTAGTGAGCCAATACTTCCTTCGAAGTGATTAAGTCCTTACTCTTCTGAAAAGCACGTTTACAATCATCGCTCCATTTCCATGCTACCCCCGTTCGTAGCAGGGCGTTCACTGGGTGCAGAATTGTCAACAAATTCGGCAAAAACTTATGATAGTAATTCACCAACCCGAGGAATGACCTCAGTTGCGACACATTTTCAGGCGCTGGGGCCTTGACAACCGCTTCAATTTTGTCAGGGGACTTATGTAACCCCTCTTCATCAATCACGTGGCCACAATACGATATCTGTTTCTTAAAAAATTCGCACTTGGGGCGGTTGGCTCGCAACCCATGTTCCCGTAGTCTAGTGAGCACCTGTTCTAGGTTGTTAAGGTGTTCACTGTCATCTTCACCTGTTACAAGGATGTCATCCAAGTAACACTGAGTCCCCGGAATCCCTTGCAGGACTTGTTCCATCACTCTTTGCCATATCGCCGGAGCCGATGCTACTCCGAATACCAATCGATGATACTGGTAAAGACCTTTGTGAGTGTTTATCGTGAGATACTTCCTAGAGGACTCTTCAACCTCCATCTGCAAATATGCTTGTGCTAGGTCAATTTTTGTAAAACGCTTCCCTCCAGGCAGTGAGGCGAAGATGTCTTCTATCCTTGGAAGAGGATATTGTACTGTGTGAAGGACAGGGTTCACCGTCACCTTGAAATCCCCACAGATGCGAATCTTCCTTGGCTCTCCGGACTTATTGCTTAACGTTTTCTTCATGACAGGAACGATGGGTGTCGCCCACTCGCTCCAGTCGACCTTAGACAACACACCCGCCTTCTCCAGATTCTCCAGCTCTACCTCGACGGCTGGGCGAATTGCATATGGTACCGGTCTCGCTTTGAAAAACTTGGGAACTGCATTCTCTTCTATTTTTAACGAGGCGGTTACGCCTTTAAGCGTGCCCAGTTCTTGTTGAAATACCTCTTTGGCGTCATCTTTTTTACCGTCCACCGTCATTGCATGAATGGAATGCCAATCCAAGTTTATCTTCCTGATCCATTCCCGTCCCAATAACGGTGGTCCACCATTTGGCAGTATGTAGAGGTACAATTTCCGTATTTTCTTGCCATTGTATTCGACAGGCACCCTTATTTTTCCTCTGGGGTATACTTTTTGCCCCGTATACGCCGTCAAGACGATGGATGTCTCTCTCAAGGGTATGTGTGAAAATAGCCGCTCGTAGTCTCGTCGATTCATGACGGTTAGCGCTGATCCTGTATCCAATTCCATTTTAACTTGGGACCCTGCTATCGTGAGAGTGACCCAAATGGTTCGGTGATCCTCTTTTGCGATTACATTGTGAAGTTTGAGACAGCTTAGTCTCCTGTTTCCGGATTCACTATCGCTCATCTGGTCTTTGGAACTACTGTCTGTCATCTTTTGTACTTTCTTGTACGGTTCCTTAGTAGCCTTTTTGTTGTCGCTGGTCTTCTTCCCAGACCTACAAACTCGTGCAATGTGTCCAATCTTCCCGCATTGTCTGCAT
>NC_140998.1:5593125-5598125 GCF_052327205.1 Somniosus microcephalus | reverse complement strand
CAGGGGACTCATTTCTGGGTTCAGCTCTTGGGTCTGGAGGGCTTTAAAATGAAGGGTGTCTGGGGAACTAGATTTGAGGTGATTTAGAAAGTTTAGTGCTCGTTTTTGGATGTTTATTATCAGTGGGTATCTGCCTAGTTCGGCTCTACATGCATTTGTTGGTGTTTTCCTTTGGGTGCGAAGAATGCTTCGGCAAAATTCTGCATGTAGGGCTTCTATTGTGTGTTTTTCCCATTTAGTGTAGCTATGGTGATTGAGTGGGCCCCATACTTCACTACCTTACAACGCAATGGGCAGGATTATACTATCAAATATTTTGAGCCAGATTTTGATTGGAATTTGGATGTTGTAGAGTTTTCTTTTTATTGCATATAGGGCTCTTCGGGCTTTTTCTTTTAGTGCATTCACTGCTATGCTGAAGCTCCCTGATGCTGTAATGGTTAGACCAAGGTAAGTGTAGCTCATAGTGTATCCTATGATGGTATCACTGAGAGTAAACTGGTATTTGTTTTCCTGACATCTGGGCCTTTTTTGAAAAATCATGATGTTGGTTTTCTTTAGATTTACTGTCAGGGCCCAATTTTGGCAGTATTTGTCGAGTAGGTCTAAATGTTGCTGTAATCCCTGTTCTGTGGGAGACAGCAGAACCAGGTCGTCCGCATAGAACAGGGATTTCACTTCCCCATCCAGGAGACAGAGACCCGGTGACTCGCTTTGCTCCAGCATGTCTGCTAACTCATTTATGTATATGTTGAACAGGGTCGGACTCAAATTGCAACCCTGCCGGATGCCTCTTCTCTGGGTGAAGAAACCGGTGCGTTTGTCTCCAATTTTGACACCGCATTTATTTTTCAGATACATCGATTTAATAAGGTCATAGACTTTGCCCCCTATTCCACACTGAAGAAGTTTGTAATAGAGCCCTTCGTGCCAAATAGAGTCAAAAGCTTTCTTGAAGTCAATGAAACAAGCGAATATTTTCCCATTTTTTGTTTGGTGTATATGTTTTTCAATGAGAGTGTGAAGGGTATAGATATGGTCAGTGGTGCGGTGTTTTGGAAGAAAGCCTATTTGATTTTTTCTAAGGATATTATGTTTGTTAAGAAAATCCAGTAATCTACTATTTAGAATACTGCAGAATAACTTCCCTAGACAACTGTTGACACAGATGCCACGGTAGTTGTTTGGGTCTGATTTGTTTCCACTTTTATATATGAGAGAGATGAGTCCTTGGCACCAGATATCGGGAAAACAGCCTGAACGTAATATGATGTTGAATAACTTGAGTACAGCACCCTGCATCTCCATAGTGCTGAACTTGAGCATTTCATTTTTGATGTTGTCTGGACCACAGGCTTTCTTTAGGTGGAGAGATTTTGTTTTTGTGGCCAGTTCTTTCCAAGTGATTGGGGAGTCCAGAGGGTTTTGGTTGTCTTTAATTGTTGCTTCTAATGTGTGGAGTTTTTCTGTGACATGATGTTGACTTGAGTTTGTTTCGTTTACTGGGATGTCTTTGTAGAGGTTTTCAAAATGTGTTCTCCAGATGTCACCATCTTGGATTGGTAATGCTTGTAATTGTGTTGTACTCAGGTTATTCCACATATCCCAGAATTGATTTTGATTAATGGAGTTTTCAATTTCTTCAAGTCTTTTGTGGGTATAATTTTGTGTTTTGTTCCTAATGGTGTGTTTGTATCTTTTGAGGGTCTCATTGTATCTAATACGCAGGTCTGGGTTGTTTGGTTGGCGATGCTTTTGGTTTGATATTTTTCTCAGGTCTTTTCTGGCATTTTTGCATTCGTGATCAAACCATTTCTCATTTTTTTGTCTTTTGTAACGTTTCCTCTTCTGTTTCACAAGGTCGGCTTTTACAGCTGCCTCATGGAAGATCATATTAATATCATCTATGGCCATGTTTACACCATCTCTGGTGATCTCATATAGATTTTCTTTAAATTTTGATATTTTACTTGTGAGATCAGGTGAATTTAGTGCTGTGATGAATTTATCTCCACTGTCTGGGGCCCATCTGTATGTCTGGTTTAGTTTATGGAGCTTACTGGGTTCCTTTTTTGTGTCTGTAGTTTGGGCAGAAAGTTTAAGGTACACATTTATTTGGTTATGGTCTGAGAGGGGGGATTGCTGCCTGACAGTGAATGCGTTGATATCGCAGGGGTCCATGTCAGTGATTGTATAATCCACCACACTAGACCCAAGAGTTGAGGAATATGTGAGTCTCCCTAAGGAGTCCCCTCTGAACCTACCGTTAACTATGTACAGGCCTAAGGCTCGGCAGAGTTGCACTACCTCCCTGCCGCTTTTATTTATTTCACAGTCAAGGTTGTTCCGATTTGTGATGGCTGGTGTGACATATAAAGGGGTCTGGCCAAACACATGGTTGTTGCCCTGTGGGTCTATGAAGTCAGGTTCACATCCGGTCCTTGCATTTAGGTCCCCACATAGTAGCACCTTTCCTTGGGCCTGGGAATGGCTGATTTCCATGTGGAGAGTTTCAAATAACTCCTCTTCAAAATATGGCGATTCTATTGGAGGTATGTAGATCGCACATAAGTAGACATCTTTTTTAGCTATTCCTATATTTTTATCTAATTTTAGCCATACATGTGATTTCCCCTGTTTTACCGGTGAGATGTGTTTGTCCAATTCTCCTTTATACCACACCAAGATTCCCCCGGAGGTTCTGCCCTTGCGTACCTTAGTGTTCTTTACTGAGGGCACAATGATTTCATGGTACATTGGAGGACAGTGGGTGGGCACGTCCTTTTGACACCATGTTTCTGTTAACACAATTATATCAATGTCTTTTATAGATTTTAGGAATTCAGGGTCTGTACTCTTCAGCCCAAAAGTTGAGGAGCGGAGACCCTGGATATTCCAGCAGCTTATGTGGAAAGAACGCATCTATATAGTTCAAAAAACAAAGCAAAATGGACCTATTTTGTGGGACGGGTGTGAAAACATTAGTTTCTATAGATGTACAATGCTAAATGACGATTTAGTATAAATTCCATAAGGCATGCACATACTGCTACCTAATAATAGTAATATAACAATAATAATAATTTAGTACATTCCTATCCTGTTTTCCATCAGGGTGCTTATCATTGTCATGATCTTTCTCAGTTCTTGGTTTACAGTCGCCTGTGGTCTAAAGGGGGGTCTGGGGTCAGGTACAATAGCACGGTTCTGTTGCTGGTTTTGTATAGGGGGGTGGGGGACAGTGGTGGTCCTGTTTGGGTTAGGGCTCCCAATGGTAGAGGGGGTGGGAGGGGTGCGTCCTTTGGCAGTGTTTATGAGGTTTTTTGCGAAGATCCACACCCGCTGTTTGAGTAGATGTAATCCGTCATAGAGGTCCCATGTGTTGATGTTTGGGTGGTGGGCCAGGTGGACGTTGGGGAGGGCAGCACATCCCATGTCGATCTCCCTGTTGGTGTTGTGGATTACATAGGCTAGGGTGTCCTCTCTGGGCAGTAGAGTGGAGATCACAATCCGCGCATCGGGGAATTCCTTGCTGGCCTTCTCCGCCATCCTGCTCACTGCTCTAGCAGTGCCTTCATGTAGGGTGTGCAGGTCGTTTGTGCCTGTGTGGATCACAAGCCATTTTGGGCTTCCAAGGGTTTCTTTGTTCAGGATCTTCATTTCTCTCTCTCTCTCTCACACTCTCTCTCTCTCACACTCTCTCACTCTCACTCTCACTCTCTCTCTCTCACTCTCTCACTCAATTCAATTCAAATCGCTTTATTGGCATGACAAGTGCATCTTATGTTGCCAAAGCATTGGAAAACATTCATGTTTGTTCACAAAAATACAGATCTATCCATACAGTGTATAAACAGATATATCCCTGAGTGTATAAATATACTTTCATGTAATTTATATATACTCTTATCTTATCTTTAGTGGTTGTCCCTCTGTTTATGGCAAGCTGTAACATAGTGTGCCGCCAGTGTTATGCAACTTCTCTTTTCCCCTAGTACGTATGGGAGTTTTTGGTCGTCATTCAATTTTCTGAATTCCGGGCATATTTTTGTAAATTTTGGGTAGAAATTCTCCCTTATGCCCTGATATTTTCTACAAGCTGTGAGGAAGTGCATCTCTGTCTCCACCATTCCCTGACTGCAGTGAGAGCATATCCTGTCCTCTCTTGGTAGCCGGGTCTGCCTGTGTCTACCTTTTTCGATCGCCAGGCTATGTTCACTAAGTCTGTACATTGTCAGGATTTTTCTCAGTTTGCTATCCTTTACCATGGTCAGGTAATCACACTCTCTCTCACTCTCTCTCTGTCTCTCTCTCTCTCACTCACTCTCTCCAATTCCAATTCAAATGCTTTATTGGCATGAAAGTTTACAGAGAACCATATTGCCAAAGCTTACATAGCAAAAAGGTACAGTTTTCCAACATTCTGTAGGTGTCAATCGATTTGACATTTGGACATTTGTTGGGTACATACAATATTACTTTTAAACAATATTAATTTTAAACAGTCTTTGTACTTCATTTGGTACGTTCAATATTAATTTTAAACAGTCTTAATTTTAAAAAGTCCTCTCTCTCTCTCGCTCTCTCACACTCTCTCTCTCTGTCTCTCTCACTCACTCTCTCTCGCTCTCTCTCTCACACTCTCTCACTCTCTCTCTCTCACACTCTCTCTCTCACACAGTTCAGTTCAGTTCAGTTCAGTTCAAATGCTTTATTGGCATGAAAGTTTACAGAGAACCATATTGCCAAAGCTTACATTGCAAAAAGGTACAGTTTTCCAACATTCTGTAGGTGTCAATCGATTTGACATTTGTTGGGTATATACAATATTACTTTTAAACAATATTAATTTTAAACAGTCTTTCTACTTCATTTGGTACGTTCAATATTAATTTTAAACAGTCTTACTTTTAAACAGTCCTCAGGTTGTGACATGTTGTTACATATTTAGCCCCAAGGTATGGTCTGTCTCCTTCTCCTAGGACTAATCTCAATTTTGA
>NC_140998.1:5498125-5588125 GCF_052327205.1 Somniosus microcephalus | reverse complement strand
ATATAGGGCTCTTCGGGCTTTTTCTTTTAGTGCATTCACTGCTATGCTGAAGCTCCCTGATGCTGTAATAGTTAGACCAAGGTAGGTGTAGCTCATAGTGTGTCCTATAGTGGTATCACTGAGGGTAAACTGGTATTTGTTTTCCTGACATCTGGGCCTTTTTTGAAAAATCATGATGTTGGTTTTCTTTAGATTTACTGTTAGAGCCCAATTTTGGCAGTATTTGTCGAGTAGGTCTAGTTGTTGCTGTAATCCCTGTTCTGTGGGAGACAGCAGAACCAGGTCGTCCGCATAGAACAGGGATTTCACTTCTCCATCCAGGAGACGGAGACCTGGTGACTCGCTTTGCTCCAGCATGTCTGCTAATTCATTTATGTATATGTTGAACAGGGTCGGGCTCAAATTGCAGCCCTGCCGGACGCCTCTTCTCTGGGTGAAGAAATCGGTGCGTTTGTCTCCAATTTTGACCCCGCATTTGTTTTTCAGATACATTGATTTAATAAGGTCATAGACTTTGCCCCCTATTCCACACTGAAGAAGTTTATAATAGAGCCCTTCGTGCCATATAGAGTCATATAGAGTCAAAGGCTCTCTCTCTCTCACACTCTCTCTCTCACTCCAATTCCAATTCCAATTCAAATGCTTTATTGGCATGAAAGTTTACAGAGAACCATATTGCCAAAGCTTACATAGCAAAAAGGTACAGATTTCGAACATTCTGTAGGTGTCAATCGATTTGACATTTGTTGGGTACATACAATATTACTTTTAAACAATATTAATTTTAAACAGTCTTTGTACACTCTCTGTCTCTCTCTCACTCACTCACTCTCTCACTCTCTGTCTCTCTCTCTGTCACTCTCTCTCTCACTCTCTGTCTCTCTCTCTCTCACACTCTCTCTCTCACACTCTCTCTCTGTCACTCTCTCTCTCACACTCTCTCTCTCTCACTCTCTGTCTCTCTCTCTGTCACTCTCTCTCTCACTCTCTGTCTCTCTCTCTCTCACACTCTCTCTCTCTCTCTCTCTGTCACTCTCTCTCTCACTCTCTGTCTCTCTCTCTCTCACACTCTCTCTCACACTCTCTCTCTGTCACTCTCTCTCTCACACTCTCTCTCTCTCACTCAATACAATACAATACAATACAAATCGCTTTATTGGCATGATAAGGTACATCTTATGTTGCCAAAGCATCAAAATACATTTATGGTTGAACACATAAACGCGGTTCCATTCATACAGTGTATAAACAGGTATATCCCTGAGTTTATAAATATATTTTCGCCTTGTTTATATATACTCTTGTCTTAGTTTACTGGTTGTCCCTCTGTTCATGGCAAGCTGTAACATAGTGTGCCGCCAGTGTTACACAGCTTCTCTCCTCCCCCAGTAGGAATGGGAGTTTTTGGTTGTCAGTCAGATTTCTGAATTCAGGGCATATTTGTGAGAATTTTTGATAGAAATTCTCTCTGATGCCCTGATATTTTCCACAGGCTGTGAGGAAGTGCATCTCTGTCTCCACCACTCTCTGACTGCAGTGAGAGCATATCCTGTCTTCTCTTGGCAGCCTGGTCTGCCTGTGTCTGCCTTTTTCGATCGCTAGGCTATGTTCGCTAAGTCTGTACCTTGTCAAGGTTCTTCTCAGTTTGTTATCCTTTACCATGGTCAGGTAATCAGCTATGTTGTATTGTCTGTTTAGGGCCAAGTAGCAATTGAGTTTGCTTTGGGTTTTTGTTGTTTCTGCCCAATATGACAGATATTTTTCCTTTTGCTTAGCGACGATTGTGTTGGGTCGAATTCTTTGTGTTACCCTGTCACTGTCCTGGGGCTGGTTATTGTTAGTATTGTTATTAGTTACTTTATTGAGTCCCAGGACTAGTTGACTGAGGGTATTCTTCTTTATGGTCAGCTCTTGGCATTTCAGGGCGTCGTAGTGATAGCATTGGGGGTTGCTCATTTGTAGGTGATTCCAAAATTTGGTGGCTCTTTTTTGGATAGTGATTATTAATGGGTATTGGCCTAGTTCCGCCCTGCATGCGTTGTTTACTGTTTTCCTTTGAGTCCGGAGGATACTTTTACAGAATTCCGCATGTAGGATCTCAATTGGGTGTTTGTCCCATTTTGCAAAATCTTGTTGTGTTAGTGGTCCCCAGACCTCACTGCCATAGAGTGCAATTGGTTCAATTACTGATTTGAAAATTTTGAGCCAAATGCTAATTGGGATTTCTATTTGGATTGATTTTTTGATGGCATAGAAAGCCCTTCTTGCTTTCTCTTTCAGTTCACTCACTCTCTGTCTCTCTCTCTCTCACTCCAATTCCAATTTCCAATTAAAATGCTTTATTGGCATGAAAGTTTACAGAGAACCATATTGCCAAAGCTTACATAGCAAAAAGGTACAGTTTTCCAACATTCTGTAGGTGTCAATCGATTTGACATTTGTTGGGTACATACAATATTACTTTTAAACAATATTAATTTTAAACAGTCTTTGTACTTCATTTGGTACGTTCAATATTAATTTTAAACAGTCCTCAGGTTGTGACATGTTGTTACATATTTGGCCCCAAGGTATGGTCTGTCTCTCTGTCTCTCTCTCTCTCACACTCTCTCTCTGTCACTCTCTCTCTCACTCAATTCCAATTCCAATTCCAATTAAAATGCTTTATTGGCATGAAAGTTTACAGAGAACCATATTGCCAAAGCTTACATAGCAAAAAGGTACAGTTTTCCAACATTCTGTAGGTGTCAATCGATTTGACATTTGTTGGGTACATACAATATTACTTTTAAACAATATTAATTTTAAACAGTCTTTGTACTTCATTTGGTACGTTCAATATTAATTTTAAACAGTCTTAATTTTAAACAGTCCTCAGGTTGTGACATGTTGTTACATATTTGGCCCCAAGGTATGGTCTGTCTCCTTCTCCTAGGACTAATCTCAATTTTGACAGATCATCCAATTCCTTGAAATCTGGGGTTGTTTGGCTTAGCTTGTTGAATAATATGTTTCTTGATGTGTTGAATTTTTCGCATTTTAGGAGGAAATGCATTTCTGTTTCAACCTCGCCAGCCAGACATTGATCGCATATTCTATTCTCTCTAGGCTGCCAGGATTTCTTGTATCTGCCTTTTTCAATTTCCAGTTGGTGGTCGCTTAGTCTGTACCTGGTGAGGGTCTGTCTCTGTTTTGTGTCTCTGATGGTCGTGAGGTAGTCTGCCAGTTTATATTCTCTTTTTAGGGCCCGGTAACATTCTAATCTGCTTTGGCTTTCGGTTATTTTGTTCCAATGTTCCAGGTAGGTTTCTTTGCATTTTTTAATGATTTGGTTCACTCGGATTGGTGTTTGGGCGGCTGTGTTGGTCTGGGGCTGGTCAGGGTCCGGCTGAGTACTTAGTTTCCGTAGCAGCTGACTCAGGGGACTCTTTTCTGGGTTTAGCTCTTGGGTCTGAAAGGCTTTGAAATGAAGGGTGTCTGGGGAGCTAGATTTGAGGTGATTTAGGAAGTTTAGTGCTCGTTTTTGGATGTTTATTATCAGTGGGTATCTGCCTAGTTCGGCTCTGCATGCATTTGTTGGCGTTTTCCTTTGGGTGCGAAGGATGCTTCGGCAGAATTCTGCATGTAGGGCTTCTATTGTATGTTTTTCCCATTTAGTGTAGCTTTGGTGATTTAGCGGGCCCCATACTTCACTACCGTACAGTGCAATGGGCAGGATTATGCTGTCAAATATTTTGAGCCAGATTTTGATTGGGATTTGGATGTTGTAGAATTTTCTTTTTATTGCATATAGGGCTCTTCGGGCTTTTTCTTTTAGTGCATTCACTGCTATGCTGAAGCTCCCTGATGCTGTAATAGTTAGACCAAGGTAGGTGTAGCTCATAGTGTGTCCTATAGTGGTATCACTGAGGGTAAACTGGTATTTGTTTTCCTGACATCTGGGCCTTTTTTGAAAAATCATGATGTTGGTTTTCTTTAGATTTACTGTTAGAGCCCAATTTTGGCAGTATTTGTCGAGTAGGTCTAGTTGTTGCTGTAATCCCTGTTCTGTGGGAGACAGCAGAACCAGGTCGTCCGCATAGAACAGGGATTTCACTTCTCCATCTAGGAGACGGAGACCTGGTGACTCGCTTTGCTCCAGCATGTCTGCTAATTCATTTATGTATATGTTGAACAGGGTCGGGCTCAAATTGCAGCCCTGCCGGACGCCTCTTCTCTGGGTGAAGAAATCGGTGCGTTTGTCTCCAATTTTGACCCCGCATTTGTTTTTCAGATACATTGATTTAATAAGGTCATAGACTTTGCCCCCTATTCCACATTGAAGAAGTTTATAATAGAGCCCTTCGTGCCATATAGAGTCAAAGGCTTTCTTGAAGTCGATGAAACAGGCGAATATTTTCCCATTTTTTGTTTGGTGTATATGTTTTTCAATGAGGGTGTGAAGGGTATAGATATGGTCGGCGGTGCGGTGTTTTGGAAGAAAGCCTATTTGGTTTTTTCTGAGGATATTATGTTTGTTAAGAAAATCAAGTAATCTACTATTTAGAATACTGCAGAATAACTTCCCTAGACAACTGTTGACACAGATGCCGCGGTAGTTATTTGGGTCTGATTTGTTTCCGCTTTTATATATGGGGGAGATTAGTCCTTGGCACCAGATATCGGGAAAACAGCCTGAACGTAATATGATGTTGAATAATTTGAGTACCGCACCCTGCATCTCCATATTGCTGAACTTGAGCATTTCATTTTTGATGTTGTCTGGGCCACAGGCTTTCTTTAGGTGGAGAGATTTTGTTTTTGTGGCCATTTCTTTCCATGTGATTGGGGAGTCTAGAGGGTTTTGGTTGTCTTTGATTGTTGCTTCTAATGTGTGGAGTTTTTCTGTGACCTGATGTTGACTTGGGTTTGTTTCGTTTATTGGGATGTCTTTGTAGAGGTTTTCAAAATGTGTTCTCCAGATGTCGCCATCTTGGATTGGTAATGCTTGCAATTGTGTTGTACTCAGGTTATTCCACATTTCCCAGAATTGTTTTGGGTTGGTGGAGTTTTCAATTTCTTCTAGTATTTTGTGGGTATAGTTTTGTGTTTTGTTCCTAATGGTGTGTTTATATCTTTTGAGGGTTTCATTGTATCTAGTACGTAGGTCCGGATTGTTTGGTTGGCGATGCTTTTGGTTTGATATTTTTCTCAGGTCTTTTCTGGCATTTTTGCATTCGTGGTCAAACCATTTCTTATTTTTATTTTGTCTTTTGTGACTCTTCCTCTTCTGTTTCACGAGGTCGGCTTTTACAGCTGCCTCATGAAAGATCATATTTATATCCTCTATGGCCATGTTTACCCCATCTCTGGTGATCTCATATAGATTTTCTTTAAATTTTGAAATTTTACTTGTGAGATCAGGTGAATTTAGTGCTGTGATGAATTTATCTCCACTGTCTGGGGCCCATCTGTATGTCTGGTTTATTTTATGTAGCTTACTGGGTTCCTCTTTCTCTCACACTCTCTCTCTCTCACTCACTCTCTCTCTCTCTCTCACTCTCTGTCTCTCTCTCTCTCACTCACTCTCTCTCTCTCTCACACTCTCTCTCTCTCACTCACTCTCTCTCTCTCTCTCACTCTCTGTCTCTCTCTCTCTCACTCACTCTCTCTCTCTCTCACACTCTGTCTCTCTCTCGCTCGCTCGCTCTCTCTCTCCCTGGTTGCTAGGAGACGGCTGGGCCGCGCACTGGGAGTCGGGCCCGAGATGGAGGATGTTCTGGAGGCGGAGAATCAGCGGGTGAGAAACTACCGCAGGCCGCGGCCGCGGGACAGACAGGCCTCGGGAGCGGGCGGGACAGACCGCGGGCTCGGTGTCTGCTGGAGGCCCGGGCTGCTCCCGCCATCCTCGCTCGGCCTCCCCGGAGCGGCAGCTGTGTCCGGGGGGCTGGGGGTCAGTGTCCGGAGGCCTGGGGCCGGGGATCAGTGTCCGGGGGCCTGGGGCCAGTGTCCGGGGGCCGGGGGTCAGTGTCCGGGGGCCCGGGGCCAGGGGCCTGGGGTCAGTGTCCGGGGCTTGGGGCCGGGGGCCAGTGTCCGGGGGCCTGGGGCCAGTGTCCGGGGCTTGGGGCCGGGGGTCAGTGTCCGGGGGCCTGGGGCCAGTGTCCGGGGCTTGGGGCCGGGGGTCAGTGTCCGGGGGCCTGGGGCCAGTGTCCGGGGCCTGGGGCCAGTGTCCGGGGCTTGGGGCCGGGGGCCAGTGTCCGGGGTCTGGGGCCAGTGTCCGGGGCTTGGGGCCTGGGGCCAGTGTCCGGGGCCTGGGGCCAGTGTCCGGGGCTTGGGGCCGGGGGCCGGGGGTCAGTGTCGGGGGGCCTGGGGCCAGTATCCGGGGGCCAGTGTCCGGGGGCCTGGGGTCAGTGTCCGGGGGCCTGGGGTCAGTGTCCGGGGGGCCTGGGGCCAGTGTCTGGGGGGGCCTCGGGCCAGTGTCCGGGGGCCAGTGTCCGCGGGCTGGGGGCCAGTGTCCGGGGGCCTGGGGCCAGTGTCCTGGGGCCAGTGTCCGGTGCCTGGGGCCGGGGGTCAGTGTCCGGGGCCTGGGGCCGGGGGTCAGTGTCCGGGGGCCTGGGGCCGGGGGATCAGTGTCCGGGGGCCTGGGGCCAGTGTCCGGGGGGCCAGGGGTCAGTGTCCGGGGGCCTGGTGCCAGTCACCATGGGGCCAGTGTCCGGGGGGCCTGGGGCCAGTGTCCGGGGCCTGGGGCCGGGGGTCAGTGTCCGGGGGCCTGGGGGCCAGTGTCCGCGGGCCTGGGGGCCAGTGTCCGGGGGCCTGGGGCCGGGGGGCCAGTGTCCGGGGGCCGGGGGCCAGTGTCCTGGGGGCCAGTGTCCGGGGGGCCTGGGGCCAGTGTCCGGGGGGCCTGGGGCCAGTGTCCGGGGGGCCTGGGGCCAGTCACCATGGGGCCAGTGTCCGGGGGCCAGTGTCCGCGGGCCTGGGGCCAGTGTCCGGGGGCCCGGGGCCAGTGTCCTGGGGGCCAGTGTCCGGGGCCTGGGGCCGGGGGTCAGTGTCCGGGGGCCTGGGGGCCAGTGTCCGCGGGCCTGGGGCCAGTGTCCTGAGGGCCAGTGTCCTGGGGCCGGGGGCCAGTGTCCGGGGGCCAGTGTCCTGGGGGCCAGTGTCCGGGGGCCTGGGGCCGGGGGGCCAGTGTCCGGGGGCCTGGGGCCAGTGTCCTGGGGGGCCAGTGTCCGGGGGGCCTGGGGCCAGTGTCCGGGGGGCCTGGGGCCAGTGTCCTGGGGGCCAGTGTCCGGGGGCCTGGGGCCGGGGGGCCAGTGTCCGGGGGCCTGGGGCCAGTGTCCTGGGGGGCCAGTGTCCGGGGGGCCTGGGGCCAGTGTCCGGGGGGCCTGGGGCCAGTGTCCGGGGGGCCAGTGTCCGGGGGCCTGGGGCCAGTGTCCTGGGGGCCAGTGTCCGGGGGCCTGGGGCCAGTGTCCTGGGGGCCAGTGTCCCGGGGCCTGGGGCCGGGGGGCCAGTGTCTGGGGGCCAGTGTCCGGGGGCCTGGGGCCAGTGTCCTGGGGGCCAGAGTCCGGGGGCCTGAGGCCGGGGGGGCCAGTGTCCGGGGGCTTGGGGCCGGGGGTCAGTGTCCGGGGGCCTAGGGCCAGGGATCAGTGTCCGGGGGCCTGGGGTCTGGGGGCCAGTGTCCGAGGCCTGGGGTCCAGTGTCCAGGGCCTGGGGTCCAGTGTCCGGGGCCTGGGGTCCGGGGGCCAGTGTCCGGGGGCCTGGGGTCTGGGGCCTGGGGCCTGGGGTCTGGGGGCCAGTGTCCAGGGCCAGTGTCCGGGGCCTGGGGTCTGGGGGCCAGTGTCCGGGGCCTGAGGGTCAGTGTCCGGGGGCCAGTGTCCAGGGGTCTGGGGGCCACTGTCCGGGGGCCGGGGGTCAGTGTCTGGGGTCTGGGGCCAGTGTCCGGGGGCCGGGGGTCAGTGTCCGGGGCCTGGGGTCTGGGGTCAGTGTCCGGGGGCCAGTGTGCGGGGCCAGTGTCTGGGGCCAGTGTCCGGAGCCTGGGGTCTGCGGCCAGTGTCCGGGGCCTGGGGGTTAGTGTCCGGGGGTCTGGGGGCCAGTGTCCGGGGGCCGGGGGTCAGTGTCCGGGGGCCAGTGTCCGGGGTCTGGGGGCCAGTGTCCGGGGTCTGGGGGCTAGTGTCCGGGGGCCAGTGTCCGGGGTCTGGGGCCAGTGTCCGGGGTCTGGGGCCGGTGTCTGGGGGGCCTGGGGCCAGTGTCCGGGGGCCTGGGGCCAGTGTCCGGGGGCCTGGGGCCAGTGTCTGGTGGGCCTGGGGCCAGTGTCTGGTGGGCCTGGGGCCAGTGTCCGGGGGCCTGGGGCCAGTGTCCGGGGGCCAGTGTCCATGGGCCTGGGGCCAGTGTCCTGGGGGCCAGTGTCCGGGGGCCTGGGGCCAGTGTCCTGGGGGCCAGTGTCCGGGGGCCTGGGGGCCAGTGTCCTGGGGGCCAGTGTCCGGGGGCCTGGGGCCAGTGTCCGGGGCCGGGGGTCAGTGTCCGGGGCCGGGGGCCAGTGTCCAGGGGCCTGGGGCCAGTGTCCGGGGGGCCTGGGGCCAGTGTCCGGGGGGCCTGGGGCCAGTGTCCGGGGGGCCTGGGGCCAGTGTCCGGGGGGCCTGGGGCCAGTGTCCGGGGGGCCTGGGGCCAGTGTCCGGGGGGCCTGGGGCCAGTGTCCGGGGGGCCTGGGGCCAGTGTCCGGGGGGCCTGGGGCCAGTGTCCGGGGGGCCTGGGGCCAGTGTCCGGGGGGCCTGGGGCCAGTGTCCGGGGGGCCTGGGGCCAGTGTCCGGGGGGCCTGGGGCCAGTGTCCGGGGGGCCTGGGGCCAGTGTCCGGGGGGCCTGGGGCCAGTGTCCGGGGGGCCTGGGGCCAGTGTCCGGGGGGCCTGGGGCCAGTGTCCGGGGGGCCTGGGGCCAGTGTCCGGGGGGCCTGGGGCCAGTGTCCGGGGGGCCTGGGGCCAGTGTCCGGGGGGCCTGGGGCCAGTGTCCGGGGGGCCTGGGGCCAGTGTCCGGGGGGCCTGGGGCCAGTGTCCGGGGGGCCTGGGGCCAGTGTCCGGGGGGCCTGGGGCCAGTGTCCGGGGGGCCTGGGGCCAGTGTCCGGGGGGCCTGGGGCCAGTGTCCGGGGGGCCTGGGGCCAGTGTCCGGGGGGCCTGGGGCCAGTGTCCGGGGGGCCTGGGGCCAGTGTCCGGGGGGCCTGGGGCCAGTGTCCGGGGGGCCTGGGGCCAGTGTCCGGGGGGCCTGGGGCCAGTGTCCGGGGGGCCTGGGGCCAGTGTCCGGGGGGCCTGGGGCCAGTGTCCGGGGGGCCTGGGGCCAGTGTCCGGGGGGCCTGGGGCCAGTGTCCGGGGGGCCTGGGGCCAGTGTCCGGGGGGCCTGGGGCCAGTGTCCGGGGGGCCTGGGGCCAGTGTCCGGGGGGCCTGGGGCCAGTGTCCGGGGGGCCTGGGGCCAGTGTCCGGGGGCCTGGGGCCAGTGTCCGGGGGGCCTGGGGCCAGTCACCGGGGGGCCTGGGGCCAGTGTCCGGGGGGCATGGGGCCAGTGTCCGGGGGGCCTGGGGCCAGTGTCCGGGGGCCAGTGTCCGCGGGCCTGGGGCCAGTGTCCTGGGGGCCAGTGTCCGGGGGCCTGTGGCCAGTGTCCTGGGGGCCAGTGCCTGGGGCCGGGGGTCAGTGTCCGTGGGCCTGGGGCCAGTGTCCTGGGGGCCAGTGTCCGGGGCCTGGGGCCGGGGGTCAGTGTCCGGGGGCCTGGGGCCAGTGTCCTGGGGGCCAGTGTCCGGGGGCCTGGGGCCGGGGGGGCCAGTGTCTGGGGGCTTGGGGCCGGGGGTCAGTGTCCGGGGGCCTGGGGCCGGGGATCAGTGTCCGGGGGCCTGGGGTCTGGGGGCCAGTGTCCGAGGCCTGGGGTCTGGGGGCCAGTGTCCAGGGCCTGGGGTCCAGTGTCCGGGGCCTGGGGTCCGGGGGCCTGGGGTCTGGGGGCCTGGGGTCTGGGGTCTGGGGCCTGGGGTCTGGGGCCTGGGGTCTGGGGGCCAGTGTCCGGGGCCTGAGGGTCAGTGTCCGGGGGCCAGTGTCCAGGGGTCTGGGGGCCACTGTCCGGGGGCCGGGGGTCAGTGTCCGGGGCCTGGGGTCTGGGGCCAGTGTCCGGGGGCCGGGGGTCAGTGTCCGGGGCCTGGGGTCTGGGGTCAGTGTCCGGGGGCCAGTGTGCGGGGCCTGGGGTCTGGGGGGCAGTGTCCGGGGCCTGGGATCTGGGGCGAGTGTCCGGGGCCTGGGGCCAGTGTCTGGGGCCAGTGTCCGGAGCCTGGGGTCTGCGGCCCGTGTCCGGGGCCTGAGGGTTAGTGTCCAGGGGCCAGTGTCCGGGGTCTGGGGGCCAGTGTCCGGGGGCCAGTGTCCGGGGTCTGGGGCCAGTGTCCGGGGTCTGGGGGCCAGTGTCCGGGGGGCCGGGGGTCAGTGTCCGGGGGCCAGTGTCCGGGGTCTGGGGGCCAGTGTCCGGGGGCCAGTGTCCGGGGTCTGGGGCCAGTGTCCGGGGGCTGGGGGTCAGTGTCTGGGGGGCCTGGGGGTCAGTGTCTGGGGGGCCTGGGGGTCAGTGTCTGGGGGGCCTGGGGTCAGTGTCTGGGGGGCCTGGGGTCAGTGTCCGGGGGCCTGGGGTCAGTGTCCGGGGGCCTGGGGTCAGTGTCCGGGGGCCTGGGGCCAGTGTCCGGGGGCCTGGGGCCAGTGTCTGGTGGGCCTGGGGCCAGTGTCCATGGGCCTGGGGCCAGTGTCCGGGGGCCTGGGGCCAGTGTCCTGGGGGCCAGTGTCCGGGGGCCTGGGGCCAGTGTCCTGGGGGCCAGTGTCCGGGGGCCTGGGGCCAGTGTCCTGGGGGCCAGTGTCCGGGGCCGGGGGTCAGTGTCTGGGGCCGGGGGTCAGTGTCCGGGGGCCTGGGGCCAGTGTCCGGGGGGCCGGGGGTCAGTGTCCAGGGGCCTGGGGCCAGTGTCTGGGGGGCCTGGGGCCAGTGTCCGCGGGCCTGGGGCCAGTGTCTGGGGGGCCTGGGGCCAGTGTCTGGGGGCCTGGGGCCAGTCACCGGGGGGCATGGGGCCAGTGTCCGGGGGGCCTGGGGCCAGTGTCCAGGGGCCAGTGTCCGCGGGCCTGGGGCCAGTGTCCTGGGGGCCAGTGTCCGGGGGCCTGTGGCCAGTGTCCTGGGGGCCAGTGTCCGGGGCCTGGGGCCGGGGGTCAGTGTCCGGGGGCCTGGGGGCCAGTGTCCGTGGGCCTGGGGCCAGTGTCCTGGGGGCCAGTGTCCGGGGCCTGGGGCCGGGGGTCAGTGTCCGGGGGCCTGGGGCCAGTGTCCTGGATGCCAGTGTCCGGGGGCCTGGGGCCAGTGTCCTGGGGGCCAGTGTCCGGGGGCCTGGGGCCAGTGTCCTGGGGGCCAGTGTCCGGGGGCCTGGGGCCGGGGGGGCCAGTGTCCGGGGGCCTGGGGCCAGTGTCCTGGGGCCAGTGTCCGGGGGCCTGGGGCCAGTGTCCTGGGGGCCAGTGTCCGGTGGCCTGGGGCCAGTGTCCCGGGGCCTGGGGCCGGGGGGCCAGTGTCCAGGGGCCTGGGGGCCAGTGTCCGGGGGCTTGGGGCCAGTGTCCTGGGGGCCAGTGTCCGGGGGCCTGGGGCCGGGGGGCCAGTGTCAGGGGACCGGGGGCCGGGGGCCAGTGTCCTGGGGGCCAGTGTCCGGGGGGCCTGGGGCCAGTGTCCGGGGGGCCTGGGGCCAGTGTCCGGGGGGCCTGGGGCCAGTGTCCGGGGGGCCTGGGGCCAGTGTCCGGGGGGCCTGGGGCCAGTGTCCGGGGGGCCTGGGGCCAGTGTACGGGGGTCCGGGGGCCAGTGTCCTGGGGGCCAGTGTCCGGGGGCCTGGGGCCAGTGTCCTGGGGGCCAGTGTCCCGGGGCCAGTGTCCGGGGGCCTGGGGCCAGTGTCCTGGGGGCCAGAGTCCTGGGGCTGGGGGGCCAGTGTCCGGGGGCTTGGGGCCGGGGGTCAGTGTCCGGGGGCCTGGGGCCGGGGATCAGTGTCCGGGGGCCTGGGGGCCAGTGTCCGAGGCCTGGGGTCCGGGGGCCAGTGTCCTGGGGTCTGGGGCCTGGGGTCTGGGGGACAGTGTCCAGGGCCAGTGTCCGGGGCCTGAGGGTTAGTGTCCAGGGGCCAGTGTCCAGGGGTCTGGGGGCCAGTGTCCGGGGGCCGGGGGTCAGTGTCCGGGGCCTGGGGTCTGGGGTCAGTGTCCGGGGGCCAGTGTGCGGGGCCTGGGGTCTGGGGGACAGTGTCCGGGGCCTGTGGTCTGGGGCGAGTGTCCGGGGCCTGGGGCCAGCGTCTGGGGCCAGTGTCCGGAGCCTGGGGCCAGTGTCCGGAGCCTGGGGCCTGCGGCCAGTGTCCGGGGCCTGGGGGTTAGTGTCCGGGGGCCAGGGTCCGGGGGTCTGGGGGCCAGTGTCCGGGGGCCGGGGGTCAGTGTCCGGGGGCCAGTGTCCGGGGGCCAGTGTGCGGGGGTCTGGGGCCCAGTGTCCGGGGGCCTGGGGCCAGTGTCCGGGGGCCGGGGGCCAGTGTCCGGGGGCCAGTGTCCGGGGTCTGGGGCCAGTGTCCGGGGGCCAGTGTGCGGGGTCTGGGGGCCAGTGTCCGGGGGCCAGTGTCCGGGGTCTGGGGCCAGTGTCCGGGGTCTGGGGGCCAGTGTCCGGGGCCTGGGGGCCAGTGTCCGGGGGGCCAGTGTCCGGGGGGCCTGGGGTCAGTGTCCGGGGGGCCTGGGGTCAGTGTCCGGGTGCCTGGGGTCAGTGTCCGGGGGCCTGGGGCCAGTGTCTGGTGGGCCTGGGGCCAGTGTCCGGGGGCCGGGGGCCAGTGTCCGGGGGGCCTGGGGCCAGTGTCCGGGGGGCCTGGGGCCAGTGTCCGGGGGGCCTGGGGCCAGTGTCCGGGGGGCCTGGGGCCAGTGTCCGGGGGGCCTGGGGCCAGTGTCCGGGGGGCCTGGGGCCAGTGTCCGGGGGGCCTGGGGCCAGTGTCCGGGGGGCCTGGGGCCAGTGTCCGGGGGCCTGGGGCCAGTGTTTGGCGGGCCTGGGGCCAGTGTCCGGGGGGCCTGGGGCCAGTCACCGGGGGGCCTGGGGCCAGTGTCCGGGGGGCATGGGGCCAGTGTCCGGGGGGCCTGGGGCCAGTGTCCGGGGGCCAGTGTCCGCGGGCCTGGGGCCAGTGTCCTGGGGGCCAGTGTCCGGGGGCCTGTGGCCAGTGTCCTGGGGGCCAGTGCCTGGGGCCGGGGGTCAGTGTCCGTGGGCCTGGGGCCAGTGTCCTGGGGGCCAGTGTCCGGGGCCTGGGGCCGGGGGTCAGTGTCCGGGGGCCTGGGGCCAGTGTCCTGGGGGCCAGTGTCCGGGGGCCTGGGGCCGGGGGGGCCAGTGTCTGGGGGCTTGGGGCCGGGGGTCAGTGTCCGGGGGCCTAGGGCCGGGGATCAGTGTCCGGGGGCCTGGGGTCTGGGGGCCAGTGTCCGAGGCCTGGGGTCTGGGGGCCAGTGTCCAGGGCCTGGGGTCCAGTGTCCGGGGCCTGGGGTCCGGGGGCCTGGGGTCTGGGGGCCTGGGGTCTGGGGTCTGGGGCCTGGGGTCTGGGGCCTGGGGTCTGGGGGCCAGTGTCCGGGGCCTGAGGGTCAGTGTCCGGGGGCCAGTGTCCAGGGGTCTGGGGGCCACTGTCCGGGGGCCGGGGGTCAGTGTCCGGGGCCTGGGGTCTGGGGCCAGGGGCCGGGGGTCAGTGTCCGGGGCCTGGGGTCTGGGGTCAGTGTCCGGGGGCCAGTGTGCGGGGCCTGGGGTCTGGGGGGCAGTGTCCGGGGCCTGGGATCTGGGGCGAGTGTCCGGGGCCTGGGGCCAGTGTCTGGGGCCAGTGTCCGGAGCCTGGGGTCTGCGGCCCGTGTCCGGGGCCTGAGGGTTAGTGTCCAGGGGCCAGTGTCCGGGGTCTGGGGGCCAGTGTCCGGGGGCCAGTGTCCGGGGTCTGGGGCCAGTGTCCGGGGTCTGGGGGCCAGTGTCCGGGGGGCCGGGGGTCAGTGTCCGGGGGCCAGTGTCCGGGGTCTGGGGGCCAGTGTCCGGGGGCCAGTGTCCGGGGTCTGGGGCCAGTGTCCGGGGGCTGGGGGTCAGTGTCTGGGGGGCCTGGGGGTCAGTGTCTGGGGGGCCTGGGGTCAGTGTCTGGGGGGCCTGGGGTCAGTGTCTGGGGGGCCTGGGGTCAGTGTCCGGGGGCCTGGGGTCAGTGTCCGGGGGCCTGGGGTCAGTGTCCGGGGGCCTGGGGCCAGTGTCCGGGGGCCTGGGGCCAGTGTCTGGTGGGCCTGGGGCCAGTGTCCATGGGCCTGGGGCCAGTGTCCGGGGGCCTGGGGCCAGTGTCCTGGGGGCCAGTGTCCGGGGGCCTGGGGGCCAGTGTCCTGGGGGCCAGTGTCCGGGGGCCTGGGGCCAGTGTCCTGGGGGCCAGTGTCCGGGGCCGGGGGTCAGTGTCTGGGGCCGGGGGTCAGTGTCCGGGGGCCTGGGGCCAGTGTCCGGGGGGCCGGGGGTCAGTGTCCAGGGGCCTGGGGCCAGTGTCTGGGGGGCCTGGGGCCAGTGTCCGCGGGCCTGGGGCCAGTGTCTGGGGGGCCTGGGGCCAGTGTCTGGGGGCCTGGGGCCAGTCACCGGGGGGCATGGGGCCAGTGTCCGGGGGGCCTGGGGCCAGTGTCCAGGGGCCAGTGTCCGCGGGCCTGGGGCCAGTGTCCTGGGGGCCAGTGTCCGGGGGCCTGTGGCCAGTGTCCTGGGGGCCAGTGTCCGGGGCCTGGGGTCAGTGTCCGGGGGCCTGGGGGCCAGTGTCCGTGGGCCTGGGGCCAGTGTCCTGGGGGCCAGTGTCCGGGGCCTGGGGCCGGGGGTCAGTGTCCGGGGGCCTGGGGCCAGTGTCCTGGATGCCAGTGTCCGGGGGCCTGGGGCCAGTGTCCTGGGGGCCAGTGTCCGGGGGCCTGGGGCCAGTGTCCTGGGGGCCAGTGTCCGGGGGCCTGGGGCCGGGGGGGCCAGTGTCCGGGGGCCTGGGGCCAGTGTCCTGGGGCCAGTGTCCGGGGGCCTGGGGCCAGTGTCCTGGGGGCCAGTGTCCGGTGGCCTGGGGCCAGTGTCCCGGGGCCTGGGGCCGGGGGGCCAGTGTCCAGGGGCCTGGGGGCCAGTGTCCGGGGGCTTGGGGCCAGTGTCCTGGGGGCCAGTGTCCGGGGGCCTGGGGCCGGGGGGCCAGTGTCAGGGGACCGGGGGCCGGGGGCCAGTGTCCTGGGGGCCAGTGTCCGGGGGGCCTGGGGCCAGTGTCCGGGGGGCCTGGGGCCAGTGTCCGGGGGGCCTGGGGCCAGTGTCCGGGGGGCCTGGGGCCAGTGTCCGGGGGGCCTGGGGCCAGTGTCCGGGGGGCCTGGGGCCAGTGTACGGGGGTCCGGGGGCCAGTGTCCTGGGGGCCAGTGTCCGGGGGCCTGGGGCCAGTGTCCTGGGGGCCAGTGTCCCGGGGCCAGTGTCCGGGGGCCTGGGGCCAGTGTCCTGGGGGCCAGAGTCCTGGGGCTGGGGGGCCAGTGTCCGGGGGCTTGGGGCCGGGGGTCAGTGTCCGGGGGCCTGGGGCCGGGGATCAGTGTCCGGGGGCCTGGGGGCCAGTGTCCGAGGCCTGGGGTCCGGGGGCCAGTGTCCTGGGGTCTGGGGCCTGGGGTCTGGGGGACAGTGTCCAGGGCCAGTGTCCGGGGCCTGAGGGTTAGTGTCCAGGGGCCAGTGTCCAGGGGTCTGGGGGCCAGTGTCCGGGGGCCGGGGGTCAGTGTCCGGGGCCTGGGGTCTGGGGTCAGTGTCCGGGGGCCAGTGTGCGGGGCCTGGGGTCTGGGGGACAGTGTCCGGGGCCTGTGGTCTGGGGCGAGTGTCCGGGGCCTGGGGCCAGCGTCTGGGGCCAGTGTCCGGAGCCTGGGGCCAGTGTCCGGAGCCTGGGGCCTGCGGCCAGTGTCCGGGGCCTGGGGGTTAGTGTCCGGGGGCCAGGGTCCGGGGGTCTGGGGGCCAGTGTCCGGGGGCCGGGGGTCAGTGTCCGGGGGCCAGTGTCCGGGGGCCAGTGTGCGGGGGTCTGGGGCCCAGTGTCCGGGGGCCTGGGGCCAGTGTCCGGGGGCCGGGGGCCAGTGTCCGGGGGCCAGTGTCCGGGGTCTGGGGCCAGTGTCCGGGGGCCAGTGTGCGGGGTCTGGGGGCCAGTGTCCGGGGGCCAGTGTCCGGGGTCTGGGGCCAGTGTCCGGGGTCTGGGGGCCAGTGTCCGGGGCCTGGGGGCCAGTGTCCGGGGGGCCAGTGTCCGGGGGGCCTGGGGTCAGTGTCCGGGGGGCCTGGGGTCAGTGTCCGGGGGGCCTGGGGTCAGTGTCCGGGTGCCTGGGGTCAGTGTCCGGGGGCCTGGGGCCAGTGTCTGGTGGGCCTGGGGCCAGTGTCCGGGGGCTGGGGGCCAGTGTCCGGGGGCCTGGGGCCAGTGTCCTGGGGGCCGGGGGCCTGGGGCCAGTGTCCTGGGGGCCAGTGTCCGGGGGCCTGGGGGCCAGTGTCCTGGGGGCCAGTGGCCAGTGTCCTGGGGGCCAGTGTCCGGGGCCGGGGGTCAGTGTCTGGGGCCTGGGGCCGGGGGTCAGTGTCCGGGGGCCTGGGGCCAGTGTCCGGGGGGCCTTGGGCCAGTGTCCAGGGGGCCTGGGGCCAGTGTCCGGGGGGCCTGGGGCCAGTGTCCGGGGGGCCTGGGGCCAGTGTCCGGGGGCCTGGGGCCAGTGTCTGGGGGGCCTGGGGCCAGTGTCTGGGGGGCCTGGGGCCAGTGTCTGGGGGCCTGGGGCCAGTCACCGGGGGGCCTGGGGCCAGTGTCCGGGGGGCATGGGGCCAGTGTCCGGGGGGCCGGGGGCCAGTGTCCGCGGGCCTGGGGCCAGTGTCCGGGGTCTGTGGCCAGTGTCCTGGGGGCCAGTGTCCGGGGCCTGGGGCCGGGGGTCAGTGTCCGGGGGCCTGGGCGCCAGTGTCCGTGGGCCTGGGGCCAGTGTCCTGGGGGCCAGTGTCCGGGGGCCTGGGGCCAGTGTCCGGGGGCCTGGGGCCGGTGTCCTGGGGGCCAGTGTCCGGGGGCCTGGGGCCAGTGTCCTGGGGGCCAGTGTCCGGGGGGGGCCTGGGGCCAGTGTCCGGGGGGGCCTGGGGCCAGTGTCCGGGGGGGCCTGGGGCCAGTGTCCGGGGGGGCCTGGGGCCAGTGTCCGGGGGGGCCTGGGGCCAGTGTCCGGGGGGGCCTGGGGCCAGTGTCCGGGGGGGCCTGGGGCCAGTGTCCGGGGGGGCCTGGGGCCAGTGTCCGGGGGGGCCTGGGGCCAGTGTCCGGGGGGGCCTGGGGCCAGTGTCCGGGGGGGCCTGGGGCCAGTGTCCGGGGGGGCCTGGGGCCAGTGTCCGGGGGGGCCTGGGGCCAGTGTCCGGGGGGGCCTGGGGCCAGTGTCCGGGGGGGCCTGGGGCCAGTGTCCGGGGGGGCCTGGGGCCAGTGTCCGGGGGGGCCTGGGGCCAGTGTCCGGGGGGGCCTGGGGCCAGTGTCCGGGGGGGCCTGGGGCCAGTGTCCGGGGGGGCCTGGGGCCGGTGTCCGGGGGGGCCTGGGGCCGGTGTCCGGGGGGGGCCTGGGGCCGGTGTCCGGGGGGGCCTGGGGCCGGTGTCCGGGGGGGCCTGGGGCCGGTGTCCGGGGGGGCCTGGGGCCGGTGTCCGGGGGGGCCTGGGGCCGGTGTCCGGGGATGCCTGGGGCCGGTGTCCGGGGGGGCCTGGGGCCGGTGTCCGGGGGGGCCTGGGGCCGGTGTCCGGGGGGGCCTGGGGCCGGTGTCCGGGGGGGCCTGGGGCCGGTGTCCGGGGGGGCCTGGGGCCGGTGTCCGGGGGGGCCTGGGGCCGGTGTCCGGGGGGGCCTGGGGCCGGTGTCCGGGGGGGCCTGGGGCCGGTGTCCGGGGGGGCCTGGGGCCGGTGTCCGGGGGGGCCTGGGGCCGGTGTCCGGGGGGGCCTGGGGCCGGTGTCCGGGGGGGCCTGGGGCCGGTGTCCGGGGGGGCCTGGGGCCGGTGTCCGGGGGGGGCCTGGGGCCGGTGTCCGGGGGGGCCTGGGGCCGGTGTCCGGGGGCCTGGGGCCGGTGGCCTGGGGCCAGTGTCCTGGGGGCCAGTGTCCCGGGGCCTGGGGGCCAGTGTCCTGGGGCCAGTGTCCGGGGGCCTGGGGCCGGGGGGCCAGTGTCCGGGGGCCGGGGGCCAGTGTCCTGGGGGCCAGTGTCCGGGGGCCGGGGGCCAGTGTCCTGGGGGCCAGTGTCCGGGGGGCCTGGGGCCAGTGTCCGGGGGCCTGGGGCCAGTGTCTGGGGGGCCTGGGGCCAGTGTCCGGGGGCCTGGGGCCAGTGTCCTGGGGGCCAGTGTCCTGGGCCTGGGGTTTGGGGGCCAGTGTCCGGGGCCTGGGGCCGGGGGGCCAGTGTCCGGGGGCCGGGGGCCAGTGTCCTGGGGGCCAGTGTCCGGGGGCCGGGGGCCAGTGTCCTGGGGGCCAGTGTCCGGGGGGCCTGGGGCCAGTGTCTGGGGGGCCTGGGGCCAGTGTCCGGGGGCCTGGGGCCAGTGTCCTGGGGGCCAGTGTCCGGGGGCCTGGGGCTAGTGTCCTGGGGGC
Organism: Somniosus microcephalus; assembly: GCF_052327205.1. Taxonomy (NCBI): domain Eukaryota; kingdom Metazoa; phylum Chordata; class Chondrichthyes; order Squaliformes; family Somniosidae; genus Somniosus; species Somniosus microcephalus. Next base: position 5,569,588 of record NC_140998.1, on the reverse strand, counting down.
CAGTGTCCCGGGGCCAGTGTCCTGGGGGCCAGTGTCCGGGGGCCTGGGGCCAGTGTCCTGGGGGCCAGTGTCCCGGGGCCTGGGGCCGGGGGGCCAGAGTCCGGGGGCCGGGGGGCCAGTGTCCGGGGGCCAGTGTCCCGGGGCCAGTGTCCTGGGGGCCAGTGTCCGGGGGCCTGGGGCCAGTGTCCTGGGGGCCAGTGTCCCGGGGACTGGGGCCGGGGGGCCAGTGTCCGGGGGCCTGGGGGCCAGTGTCCGGGGGCTTGGGGCCGGGGGCCGGGGATCAGTGTCCGGGGGCCTGGGGGCCAGTGTCCGAGGCCTGTGGTCTGGGGTCCAGTGTCCAGGGCCTGGGGTCCAGTGTCCGGGGCCTCGGGTCCAGTGTCCGGGGGCCTGGGGTCTGGGGGCCAGTGTCCAGGGCCAGTGTCCGGGGCCTGGGGGCCAGTGTCCAGGGCCTGAGGGTCAGTGTCCGGGGGCCAGTGTCCGGGGGCCGGGGGTCTGGGGGCGAGTGTCTGGGGCCAGTGTCCGGGGCCTGTGGGCCAGTGTCCGGGGGCCTGTGTCCAGGGGCCGGGGGCCAGTGTCCTGGTGTCCGGGGGCCAGTGTCCGGGGGCCTGGGGCCGGGGGGCCAGTGTCCGGGGGCCTGGGGCCAGTGTCCTGGGGGCCAGTGTCCAGGGGGCCTGGGGCCAGTGTCCGGGGGGCCTGGGGCCAGTGTCCGGGGGGCCTGGGGCCAGTGTCCGGGGGGCCTGGGGCCAGTGTCCGGGGGCCTGGGGCCAGTGTCCCGGGGCCTGGGGCCGGGGGGCCAGAGTCCGGGGGCCTGGGGGCCAGTGTCCGGGGGCTTGGGGCCGGGGGCTGAGGATCAGTGTCCGGGGGCCTGGGGTCTGGGGGCCAGTGTCCGAGGCCTGTGGTCTGGGGTCCAGTGTCCAGGGCCTGGGGTCCAGTGTCCGGGGCCTCGGGTCCAGTGTCCGGGGGCCTGGGGGCCAGTGTCCAGGGCCAGTGTCCGGGGCCTGGGGGCCAGTGTCCAGGGCCTGAGGGTCAGTGTCCGGGGGCCAGTGTCCAGGGGTCTGGGGGCCAGTGGCCGGGGGTCTGGGGGCCAGTGTCTGGGGCCAGTGTCTGGGGCCTGTGGGCCAGTGTCCAGGGGCCGGGGGCCAGTGTCCGGGGCCTGGGGCCAGTGTCCGGGGCCTGGGGCCAGTGTCCGGGGGCTGGGGGTCAGTGTCCGGGGCCTGGGGCCAGTGTCCGGGGGTCAGTGTCCGGGGGTCAGTGTCCAGTGGCTGGGGGGCCAGTGTCCGGGGCTTGGGGTCTGGGGGCCAGTGTCCGGGGCCTGGGGCCTGGGGGCCAGGGTCCGGGGGTCTGGGGGCCAGTGTCCGGGGCCTGGGGTCTGGGGGCCAGTGTCCGGGGCCTGGGGGCCAGTGTCCTGGGGTCCGGGGGCCAGTGTCCTGGGGTCCGGGGGCCAGTGTTCTGGGGTCCGGGGGCCAGTGTTCTGGGGTCCGGGGGCCAGTGTTCTGGGGTCCGGGGGCCAGTGTTCTGGGGTCTGGGGGCCAGTGTCCGGGGCCTGGGGGCCAGTGTCCTGGGGTCCGGGGGCCAGTGTTCTGGGGTCCGGGGGCCAGTGTCCCGGGGCCTGGGGCCGGGGTGCCAGTGTCCGGGGGCCTGGGGCCGGGGGGCCAGTGTCCGGGGGCTTGGGGCCGGGGGCCGGGGATCAGTGTCCGGGGGCCTGGGGTCTGGGGGCCAGTGTCCGAGGCCTGTGGTCTGGGGTCCAGTGTCCAGGGCCTGGGGTCCAGTGTCCGGGGGCCTGGGGTCTGGGGGCCAGTGTCCAGGGCCAGTGTCCGGGGCCTGGGGGCCAGTGTCCAGGGCCTGAGGGTCAGTGTCCGGGGGCCAGTGTCCAGGGGTCTGGGGGCCAGTGTCCGGGGGCCGGGGGCCAGTGTCTGGGGCCAGTGTCCGGGGCCTGTGGGCCAGTGTCCAGGGGCCGGGGGCCAGTGTCCGGGGCCTGGGGCCAGTGTCCGGGGGCCAGTGTCCGGGGCCTGGGGCCAGTGTCCGGGGGCCGGAGGTCAGTGTCCGGGGCCTGGGGCCAGTGTCCGGGGGTCAGTGTCCGGGGGTCAGTGTCCAGTGGCTGGGGGGCCAGTGTCCGGGGCTTGGGGTCTGGGGGCCAGTGTCCGGGGCCTGGGGGCCAGGGTCCGGGGGTCTGGGGGCCAGTGTCCGGGGCCTGGGGTCTGGGGGCCAGTGTCCGGGGCCTGGGGTCTGGGGGCCAGTGTCCTGGGGTCCGGGGGCCAGTGTCCTGGGGTCCGGGGGCCAGTGTCCTGGGGTCCGGGGGCCAGTGTCCGGGGCCTGGGGGCCAGTGTCCTGGGGTCCGGGGGCCAGTGTCCTGGGGTCCGGGGGCCAGTGTCCGGGGCCTGGGGGCCAGTGTCCGGGGCCTGGGGTCTGGGGGCCAGTGTCCTGGGGTCTGGGGGCCAGTGTCCTGGGGTCTGGGGGCCAGTGTCCTGGGGTCTGGGGGCCAGTGTCCTGGGGTCTGGGGGCCAGTGTCCGGGGGTCTGGGGGCCAGTGTCCTGGGGTCTGGGGGCCAGTGTCCTGGGGTCTGGGGGCCAGTGTCCTGGGGTCTGGGGGCCAGTGTCCTGGGGCCTGGGGGCCAGTGTCCTGGGGTCTGGGGGCCAGTGTCCGGGGGCCGGGGCCTGGGGGCCAATGTCTGGTGGTCAGTGTCCGGGGGCCGGGGCCTGGGGGCCAGTGTCCTGGGGCCTGGGGGCCAGTGTCCCGGGGCCTGGGGGGTCAGTGTCCGGGGGCCAGGGGCCTGGGGTCAGTGTCCGGGGCCTGGGGCCAGTGTCCGGGGGTCTGGGGGCCAGTGTCCGGGGCCAGGGGCCAGTGGCCGGGGGCCGGGGGCCAGTGTCCGGGGGCCTGGGGCCAGTGTCCGGGGCCTAGGGCCAGTGTCCGGTGCCTGGGGCCAGTGTCCGGGGCCTGGGGTCTGGGGGCCAGTGTCCGGGGCCTGTGGACCAGTGTCCGGGGGCCAGTGTCCAGGGGCCGGGGGCCAGTGTCCGGGGCCTGGGGCCAGTGTCCGGGGGCCGGGGCCAGTGTCCGGGGGCCGGGGTCAGTGTCCGGGGGGTCAGTGTCCAGTGGCCGGGGGGTCAGTGTCCAGTGGCCGGGGGGCCAGTGTCCGGGGCCTGTGGTCTGGGGTCCAGTGTCCGGGGCCTGGGGTCTGGGGTCCGGGGGCCAGTGTCCTGGGGTCTGGGGGCCAGTGTCCTGGGGCCTGGGGGCCAGTGTCCTGGGGCCTGGGGGCCAGTGTCCGGGGCCTGGGGGCCAGTGTCCGGGGCCTGGGGGCCAGTGTCCGGGGGCCTGGGGGCCAGGGTCCGGGGGTCTGGGGGCCAGGGTCCTGGGGTCCGGGGGCCAGTGTTCTGGGGTCCGGGGGCCAGTGTCCTGGGGGCCAGGTCCTGGGCCTGGGGGCCAGTGTCCTGGGCCTGGGGGCCAGTGTCCTGGGCCTGGGGGCCAGTGCCCTGGGGTCTGGGGGCCAGTGTCCTGGGCCTGGGGGCCAGTGTCCTGGGGTCCGGGGGCCAGTGTCCTGGGGTCCGGGGGCCAGTGTCCTGGGGCCTGGGGGCCAGTGCCCTGGGTCTGGGGGCCAGTGTCCGGGGCCTGGGGACCAGTGGTCTGGGGGCCAGTGTCCGGGGCCTGGGGTCTGGGAACCAGTGTCCGGGGTCAGTGTCCGGGGGTCAGTGTCGGGTCGGGGGTCAGTGTCCGGGGTCTGGGGGTCAGTGTCCGGGGCCTGGGGGCCAGTGTCCGGGGCCTGGGGGCCAGGGTCCGGGGGTCTGGGGGCCAGTGTCCTGGGGTCTGGGGGCCAGTGTCCTGGGGTCCGGGGGCCAGTGTTCTGGGGTCCGGGGGCCAGTGTCCGGGGGTCTGGGGGCCAGGTCCTGGGGCCTGGGGGCCAGTGTCCTGGGCCTGGGGGCCAGTGCCCTGGGGTCTGGGGGCCAGTGTCCTGGGCCTGGGGGCCAGTGTCCTGGGGCCAGTGTCCTGGGGTCCGGGGGCCAGTGTCCTGGGGTCCGGGGGCCAGTGTCCTGGGGGCCAGTGCCCTGGGTCTGGGGGCCAGTGTCCGGGGCCTGGGGACCAGTGTCCTGGGGTCTGGGGGCCAGTGCCTGGGGTCTGGGGACCAGTGTCCGGGGTCAGTGTCCGGGGGTCAGTGTCGGGTCGGGGGTCAGTGTCCGGGGTCTGGGGGCCAGTGTCCGGGGTCGGGGGTCAGTGTCCGGGGTCTGGGGGTCAGTGTCCGGGGTCTGGGGGTCAGTGTCCAGGGTCAGTGTCCAGTGGCTGGGGGTCTGGGGGCCAGTGTCCGAGGTCTGGGGGCCAGGGTCCGGGGGTCTGGGGGCCAGTGTCCGGGGCCTGGGGTCCGGGGGCCAGTGTCCTGGGGTCTGGGGGCCAGTGTCCTGGGGTCTGGGGGCCAGTGTCCTGGGGTCTGGGGGCCAGTGTCCTGGGGTCTGGGGGCCAGTGTCCTGGGGTCTGGGGGCCAGTGTCCTGGGGTCTGGGGGCCAGTGTCCTGGGGTCTGGGGGCCAGTGTCCTGGGGTCTGGGGGCCAGTGTCCTGGGGTCTGGGGGCCAGTGTCCTGGGGTCTGGGGGCCAGTGTCCTGGGGTCTGGGGGCCAGTGTCCTGGGGTCTGGGGGCCAGTGTCCTGGGGTCTGGGGGCCAGTGTCCTGGGGTCTGGGGGCCAGTGTCCTGGGGTCTGGGGGCCAGTGTCCTGGGGTCTGGGGGCCAGTGTCCTGGGGTCTGGGGGCCAGTGTCCTGGGGTCTGGGGGCCAGTGTCCTGGGGTCTGGGGGCCTGGGGTCTGGGGGCCAGTGTCCTGGGGTCTGGGGGCCAGTGTCCTGGGGTCTGGGGGCCAGTGCCCGGGGCCTGGGGTCTGGGGGCCAGTGTCCTGGGGCCAGTGTCCTGGGGTCCGGGGGCCAGTGTCCTGGGGTCCGGGTGCCAGTGTCCTGGGGTCCGGGGGCCAGTGTCCGGGGGCCGGGGTCTGGGGGCCAATGTCCTGGGGGTCAGTGTCCGGGGGCCGGGGGGCCAGTGTCCGGGGGCCTGGGGGCCAGTGTCCTGGGGCCTGGGGGCCAGTGCCCTGGGTCTGGGGGCCAGTGTCCGGGACCTGAGGTCTGGGGAGTGTGTCCTGGGGTCTGGGGGTCAGGGTCGGGGGTCAGTGTCCGGGGTCTGGGGGCCAGTGTCCGGGGTCTGGGGATCAGGGTCGGGGGTCAGTGTCCAGGGTCGGGGGTCAGTGTCCGGGGTCTGGGGATCAGTGTCCGGGGTCTGGGGATCAGTGTCCGGGGTCGGGGGTCAGTGTCCGGGGTCTGGGGCCGGGGGTCAGTGTCCGGGGCCGGGGGTCAGTGTCCGGGGCCGGGGGTCAGTGTCCGGGGCCGGGGGTCAGTGTCCGGGGCCGGGGGTCAGTGTCCGGGGCCGGGGGTCAGTGTCCGGGGCCGGGGGTCAGTGTCCGGGGCCGGGGGTCAGTGTCCGGGGCCGGGGGTCAGTGTCCGGGGCCGGGGGTCAGTGTCCGGGGCCGGGGGTCAGTGTCCGGGGCCGGGGGTCAGTGTCCGGGGCCGGGGGTCAGTGTCCGGGGCCGGGGGTCAGTGTCCGGGGCCGGGGGTCAGTGTCTGGGGCCTGGGGCTGGGGGTCTGTGTCTGGGGCCGGGGGTCAGTGTCTGGGGCCGGGGGTCAGTGTCTGGGGCCGGGGGTCAGTGTCTGGGGCCGGGGGTCAGTGTCTGGGGCCGGGGGTCAGTGTCTGGGGCCGGGGGTCAGTGTCTGGGGCCGGGGGTCAGTGTCTGGGGCCGGGGGTCAGTGTCTGGGGCCGGGGGTCAGTGTCTGGGGCCGGGGGTCAGTGTCTGGGGCCGGGGGTCAGTGTCTGGGGCCGGGGGTCAGTGTCTGGGGCCGGGGGTCAGTGTCTGGGGCCGGGGGTCAGTGTCTGGGGCCGGGGGTCAGTGTCTGGGGCCGGGGGTCAGTGTCTGGGGCCGGGGGTCAGTGTCTGGGGCCGGGGGTCAGTGTCTGGGGCCGGGGATCAGTGTCCGGGGTCTGGGGGCCAGTGTCCGGGGGCCGGGGCCTGGGGGCCTATGTCCTGGGGTCTGGGGGTCAGTGGCCGGGGCCTGGGGGCCAGTGACCGGGGGCCGGGGCCAGTGCCCTGGGTCTGGGGGCCAGTGTCCTGGGGTCTGGGGACCAGTGTCCTGGGGTCTGGGGGTCAGTGTCCGAGATCGGGGGTCAGTGTCCGGGGTCGGGGGTCAGTGTCCGGGGTCTGGTGTCGGGGGTCAGTGTCCGGGGTCAGGGGTCGGGGGTCAGTGTCTGGGGCCGGGGGTCAGTGTCCGGGGCCCGGGGGCCGGGGCCTGGGGGCCAATGTCCTGGGGTCTGGGGGCCAGTGACCGGGGACCTGGGGGCCAGTGACCCGGGGCCTGGGGGCCAGTGTCCGGGGGCCTGGGGGCCAGTGACCGGGGGCCGGGGCCTGGGGGCCGGTGTCCAGGGGCCAGTGTCCTGGGGGCCAGTGCCCTGGGTCTGGGGGCCAGTGTCTGGGGCCTGGGGGCCAGTGTCCTGGGTCTGGGGGCCAGTGTCCGGGGCCTGGGGTCTGGGGGTCAGTGTCCGGGGTCGGGGGTCAGTGTCTGGGGTCGGGGGTTAGTGTCCGGGGTCGGGGGTCAGTGTCCGGGGTCGGGGGTCAGTGTCCGGGGGCCAGTGTCCGGGGTCGGGGGGTCAGTGTCCAGTGGCCGGGGGTCTGGGGGCCAGTGCCCTGGGTCTGGGGGCCAGTGTCCGGGGCCTGGGGTCTGGGGACCAGTGTCCTGGGGTCTGGGGGCCAGTGTCCGGGGTCGGGGGTCAGTGTCCGGGGGTCAGTGTCCGGGGTCTGGGGGCCAGTGTCCGGGGTCTGGGGATCAGTGTCTGGGGTCAGGGGTGGGGGGTCAGTGTCCGGGGTCGGGGCCTGGGGTCAGTGTCCGGGACCTGGGGTCAGTGTCTGGGGCCGGGGGTCAGTGTCCGGGGACTGGGGCCGGGGGTCAGTGTCCGGGGTCTGGGGCCGGGGGTCAGTGTCCGGGGTCTGGGGCCGGGGGTCAGTGTCCGGGGTCTGGGGCAGGGCCCAATGTCGGGGGTCAGTGTCCGGGGTCGGCGGTCGTGGGTCACTGTCCGCTGACCCCAGGAGGAGGCCGCTTGGCCCGCCGTGCCGGTGCTGTCTCTGTGCTCAGTCCCCCCTGTCACTGCCTCACCCTCCGGTCCCGTCCAACTCACTTTTAAAGTTATTGGTGGGATGAGCTTCACCACCTCTTCAGGGACAGCGCTCCGGATCCGACAACTCTCGGAGTGATATCGTTTCTCCTCATCATTGTGGGAAACGCGGCAGCCAATTTGCACACAGCAAGATCCCACAAACAGCCATGTGATAATGACCGGGTAATCTGTTTTAGTGATGTTGGTTCAGGGATAAATATTGGCCAGGACACCGGGGAGAACTCCCCTGCTCTTTTTCGAAATAGTGCCATGGGATCTTTTACGTCCACCTGAGAGAGCAGACGGGCCTCGACAGTGCAGCGCTCCCTCAGTACTGGCCCTCCGACAGTGCAGCCCTCCCTCAGTACTGCCCCTCTGACAGTGCGGCGCTCCCTCAGTACTGCCCCTCCGACAGTTCGGTGCTCCCTCAGTACTGCCCCTCCGACAGTGCAGCGCTCCCTCAGTACTGCCCCTCCGACAGTGCGGCGCTCCCTCAGTACTGCCCCTCCGACAGTGCAGCGCTCCCTCAGTACTGACGCTCCGACAGTGCAGCGCTCCCTCAGTACTGCCCCTCCGACAGTGCAGCGCTCCCTCAGTACTGACGCTCCGACAGTGCAGCGCTCCCTCAGTACCGCCCACCGACAGTGCAGCGCTCCCTCAGTACTGCCCCTCCGACAGTGCAGCACTCCCTCAGTACTGCCCCTCCGACAGTGCAGCGCTCCCTCAGTACTGCCCCTCCGACAGTGCAGCGCTCCCTCAGTACTGACCCTCCGACAGTGCGGCGCTCCCTCAGTACTGCCCCTCCGACAGTGCGGCGCTCCCTCAGTACCGCCCACCGACAGTGCAGCGCTCCCTCAGTACTGCCCCTCCGACAGTGCGGCGCTCCCTCAGTACCGCCCACCGACAGTGCAGCGCTCCCTCAGTACTGCCCACCGACAGTGCAGCGCTCCCTCAGTACTGCCCCTCCGACAGTGCGGTGCTCCCTCAGTGCTGCCCCTCTGACAGTGCAGCGCTCCCTCAGTACTGCTCCTACAACAGTGCAGCACTCCCTCAGTACTGTCCCTCCGACAGTGCGGCGCTCCCCTCCCTCAGTGCAGCGCTCCCTGAGTACCGCCCTCCGACAGTGCGGCGCTCCCTCAGTACTGCCCCTCCGACAGTGCAGCACTCCCTCAGTACTGTCCCTCCGACAGTGCGGTGCTCCCTCAGTACTGCCCCTCCGACAGTGCAGTGCTCCCTCAGTACTGCCCCTCCGACAGTGCAGCGCTCACTCAGTACTGCCCCTCCGACAGTGCAGCATTCCCTCAGTACTGCCCCTCCGACAGTGCGGCGCTCACTCAGTACCGCCCCTCCGACAGTGCAGCGCTCCCTCAGTACTGCCCCTCCGACAGTGCGGCGCTCCCTCAGTACTGTCCCTCCGACAGTGCGGCGCTCCCTCAGTGCTGCCCTCCCTCAGTACTGTCCCTCCGACAGTGCAGCGCTCCCTCAGCACTGCCCCTCCGACAGTGCAGCGCTCCCTCAGTACTGCCCCTCCGACAGTGCAGCGCTCCCTCAGTACTGCCCCTCCGACAGTGCAGCGCTCCCTCAGTACTGCCCCTCCGACAGTGCAGCGCTCCCTCAGCACTGCCCCTCCGACAGTGCTGCGCTCCGACAGTGCGGTGCTCCCTCAGTACTGCCCCTCCGACAGTGCAGCGCTCCCTCAGTACTGCCCCTCCGACAGTGCGGCGCTCACTCAGTACCGCCCCTCCGACAGTGCGGCGCTCCCTCAGTACCGCCCCTCCGACAGTGCAGCGCTCCCTCAGTACTGCCCCTCCGACAGTGCAGCGCTCCCTCAGTACTGCCCCTCCGACAGTGCAGTGCTCCCTCAGTACTGCCCCTCTGACAGTGCGGCGCTCCCTCAGTACTGCCCCTCTGACAGTGCGGTGCTCCCTCAGTACTGCCCCTCCGACAGTGCAGCCCTCACTCAGTACTGCCCCTCCGACGGTGCAGCATTCCCTCAGTACTGCCCCTCCGACAGTGCAGCATTCCCTCAGTACTGCCCCTCCGACAGTGCGGCCCTCACTCAGTAGCGGCCCTCACTCAGTACCGCCCCTCCGACAGTGCAGCGCTCCCTCAGTACTGCCCCTCCGACAGTGCGGCGCTCCCTCAGTACTGTCCCTCCGACAGTGCGGCGCTCCCTCAGTGCTGCCCTCCCTCAGCACCGTCCCTCCGACAGTGCAGCGCTCCCTCAGCACTGCCCCTCCGACAGTGCAGCGCTCCCTCAGCACTGCCCCTCCGACAGTGCAGCGCTCCCTCAGTACTGCCCCTCCGACAGTGCAGCGCTCTCTCAGTACTGCCCCTCCGACAGTGCAGCGCTCCCTCAGTACTGCCCCTCCGACAGTGCGGCGCTCACTCAGTACCGCCCCTCCGACAGTGCGGCGCTCCCTCAGTACCGCCCCTCCGACAGTGCAGCGCTCCCTCAGTACTGCCCCTTCGACAGTGCAGCGCTCCCTCAGTACTGCCCCTCCGACAGTGCGGCGCTCCCTCAGTACTGCCCCTCCGACAGTGCGGCGCTCCCTCAGTACTGTCCCTCCGACAGTGCGGTGCTCCCTCAGTACTGCCCCTCCGACAGTGCAGCATTCCCTCAGTACTGCCCCTCCGACAGTGCGGCCCTCACTCAGTACCGCCCCTCCGACAGTGCAGCGCTCCCTCAGTACTGCCCCTCCGACAGTGCAGCGCTCCCTCAGTACTGCCCCTCCGACAGTGCGGCGCTCCCTCAGTACTGTCCCTCCGACAGTGCGGTGCTCCCTCAGTACTGCCCCTCCGACAGTGCAGCGCTCACTCAGTACTGCCCCTCCGACAGTGCAGCATTCCCTCAGTACTGCCCCTCCGACAGTGCGGCCCTCACTCAGTACCGCCCCTCCGACAGTGCAGCGCTCCCTCAGTACTGCCCCTCCGACAGTGCTCCGCTCCCTCAGTACTGTCCCTCCGACAGTGCGGCGCTCCCTCAGTGCTGCCCTCCCTCAGTACTGTCCCTCCGACAGTGCAGCGCTCCCTCAGCACTGCCCCTCCGACAGTGCAGCGCTCCCTCAGTACTGCCCCTCCGACAGTGCAGCGCTCCCTCAGTACTGCCCCTCCGACAGTGCAGCGCTCCCTCAGTACTGCCCCTCCGACAGTGCAGCGCTCCCTCAGTACTGCCCCTCCGACAGTGCAGCGCTCCCTCAGTACTGCCCCTCCGACAGTGCAGCGCTCCCTCAGTACTGCCCCTCCGACAGTGCAGCGCTCCCTCAGTACTGCCCCTCCGACAGTGCGGCGCTCCCTCAGTACTGTCCCTCCGACAGTGCGGTGCTCCCTCAGTACTGCCCCTCCGACAGTGCAGCGCTCCCTCAGTACTGCCCCTCCGACAGTGCGGCGCTCCCTCAGTACTGTCCCTCCGACAGTGCAGCGCTCCCTCAGTACTGCCCCTCCGACAGTGCAGCGCTCCCTCAGTACTGCCCCTCCGACAGTGCAGCACTCTCTCAGCTGGAGTGTCAGCCTAGATCTTTCTGCTCGAGGCTCTGTAGTGGGACTTGAACCTACAATCTTCTGATTCAGAGGCGAGGGTGCTACCCACTGAGCCACTGGCTGACACTTTACTTTTTCTCGATCTACTCGATCAGAACCTCGGATCATCTGGAAAACCTCGATTCGGTCACCTCTTCACCTTCTCTGCTCCAAGGAGAACAGTCTGAACTTTTCCAACCTCTCCGATAACTGAAGCCCCTCATCCCTGGTAACATCCTGGTAAACCTCCTCTGCTCCCGTTCTAAGGCCTTTACATCTTTCCTGAAGTGTGGGGCCCAGAATTGTCCACAATACTCCAGCTGAGGCTGAACCAGTGATTTATAAAGTTCCAGCAGGATCTCTTTGCTTTTATATTCTATTCCTCTATTTATAAACCCATGGAACCCGTATGCGTTTTTAACCAAAATTAACAACAGAAAATGCTGGAAACACTCAGCAGGCCAGGCAGCATCTGTGGAGAGAGAAACAGAGTTAACATTTCAGGTCTGGGACCCTTCATCAGAATTGGAAAAAGTTGGAGATGTAACAGATATTAAGCAGGGGCGGGGGAGGGGAGGAAGGAATTGAAGGAACATACTGTGCTAAGGTAAGAGGCAGGAAAGATAAAATGTTGCAAATGGGCATGGAAAATCATACAGCATGAAAATATGCGTTTTTAACCATATTATCAACTTGCCCTGCCACCTTTAAGGATTTGTGTATCTGGACACCAAGGTCTCTCTGCTCATCCACACTTTCCAGGATCCTGCCATTTACAGTGTACTGACTTTCCATATTAGTCCTCCCAGAGCGCATCACTTCACACTGCTCCACATTGAAGTCCACCCGCCACGCTTCGGCCCATTTCACCATCCTGTCTCTGTCATCCTGAGGCCTACAACTACCCTCATTCAGGCCTTTGTTACCTCTAGACTTGATTATTCCAACGCACTCCTGGCCGGCCTCCCAGTTTCCATCCTCCATAAACTTAAGGCCCTCCATAACTCTGCTGCCGGTATCTTAACTCACACCAAATCCCGTTCACCCATCGCCCCTGTGCTCGCTGACCTACATTGGCCCGCGGTTAAGCAACGCCTCGATTTTAACATTCTTATCCTTGTTTTCAAATCCCTCCATGGCCTCACCCCTCCCTATCTCTGTAACCTCCTGCAGCCCCACAACCCTCCGAGATTTCTGCGCTCCTCCAAATTTGGCCTATCGCGCATTCCCGACTTTAATCGCTCCACCATTGGCGGCCGTGCCTTCAGCTGCCTCGGCCCTAAGCTCTGGAATTCCCTCCCTAAACCTCTCTACCTCCCTCTCCTCCTCTAAGATGCTCCTTAAAACCTAGCCATTTTACCAAGCTTTTGGTCGCCTGCTCTATTATCTCCTTATGTGGCTCGGTGTCAAACTTTGTTTGACAATGTTCCTGTGAAGCGCCTTGGGATGTTTTAGAACGTTAAAGCTGCTATATAAATTCAATAAGTTATTCTTAATAAGTCTCCTGTGTGGCACTTTGGTGAATGCCTTCTGGAAGTCCATATATACAACATGTACTGCACTACCTTGATCAACACTCTCTGTTACCTCATCAAAGACGTCGATCAAGTTAGTCAGACACGATTTGCCTTTAACAAATCCATGCTAAACCTCCTTGATTAACCCATGCCTTTCCAAATGAAAGTTTATTTTGTCCCTAATAATGGTTTCCAATAACTTCCCCACCATTTATGTCAGGCTGACTGGCCTGTAGATCCTGGTTTACCCCTCTCCCCTTTCTTAAATAGTGGTGTAACATTAGCAACCCTCCAGTCCTCTGGCACGACTCCTGCATCCAATGAGGTGTGAAAGAGTCGGCATTCGATGGAGATTCACTGACTGGGGTTCAGGTACATTCGATGGAGATTCGCTGATTGGGGTTCAGGGACATTCGATGGAGATTCACTGACTGGGGTTCAGGGACATTCGATGGAGATTCACTGATTGGGGTTCAGGGACATTCGATGGAGATTCACTGATTGGGGTTCAGGGACATTCGATGGAGGTTCACTGATTGGGGTTCAGGGACATTCGATGGAGATTCACTGACTGGGGTTCAGGGACATTCGATGGAGATTCACTGATTGGGGTTCAGGGACATTCGATGGAGATTCACTGATTGGGGTTCAGGGACATTCGATGGAGATTCACTGACTGGGGTTCTGGGACATTCGATGGAGATTCACTGACTGGGGTTCAGGGACATTCAATGGAGGTTCACTGATTGGGGTTCAGGGACGTTCGATGGAGATTCACTGACTGGGGTTCAGGGACATTCGATGGAGATTCACTGATTGGGGTTCAGGGACATTCGATGGAGATTCACTGACTGGGGTTCAGGGACATTCGATGGAGATTCACTGACGGGTTCAGGGACATTCGATGGAGATTCACAGACTGGGGTTCAGGGACATTCGATGGAGATTCAATGACTGGGGTTCAGGGACATTCAATGGAGATTCACTGATTGGGGTTCAGGGACGTTCGATGGAGATTCAATGACTGGGGTTCAGGGACATTCGATGGAGATTCACTGATTGGGGTTCAGGGACATTCGATGGAGATTCACTGACGGGTTCAGGGACATTCGATGGAGATTCACAGACTGGGGTTCAGGGACATTCGATGGAGATTCAATGACTGGGGTTCAGGGACATTCAATGGAGATTCACTGATTGGGGTTCAGGGACATTCGATGGAGATTCAATGACTGGGGTTCAGGGACATTCAATGGAGATTCACAGACTGGGGTTCAGGGACATTCGATGGAGATTCAATGACTGGGGTTCAGGGACATTCGATGGAGATTCACTGACTGGGGTTCAGGGACATTCGATGGAGATTCACTGATTGGGGTTCAGGGACATTCGATGGAGATTCAATGACTGGGGTTCAGGGACATTCGATGGAGATTCACTGACTGGGGTTCAGGGACATTCGATGGAGATTCACTGATTGGGGTTCAGGGACATTCGATGGAGATTCAATGACTGGGGTTCAGGGACATTCAATGGAGATTCACTGATTGGGGTTCAGGGACATTCGATGGAGATTCACTGACTGGGGTTCAGGGACATTCAATGGAGATTCACTGATTGGGGTTCAGGGACATTCGATGGAGATTCAATGACTGGGGTTCAGGGACATTCGATGGAGATTCACTGACTGGGGTTCAGGGACATTCAATGGAGGTTCACTGATTGGGGTTCAGGGACATTCGATGGAGATTCACTGACGGGTTCAGGGACATTCGATGGAGATTCACAGACTGGGGTTCAGGGACATTCGATGGAGATTCAATGACTGGGGTTCAGGGACATTCAATGGAGATTCACTGATTGGGGTTCAGGGACATTCGATGGAGATTCAATGACGGGTTCAGGGACATTCAATGGAGATTCACTGATTGGGGTTCAGGGACATTCGATGGAGATTCACTGACGGGTTCAGGGACATTCGATGGAGATTCACAGACTGGGGTTCAGGGACATTCGATGGAGATTCAATGACTGGGGTTCAGGGACATTCGATGGAGATTCACTGACTGGGGTTCAGGGACATTCGATGGAGATTCACTGATTGGGGTTCAGGGACATTCGATGGAGATTCAATGACTGGGGTTCAGGGACATTCAATGGAGATTCACTGATTGGGGTTCAGGGACATTCGATGGAGATTCACTGATTGGGGTTCAGGGACATTCAATGGAGATTCACTGATTGGGGTTCAGGGACATTCGATGGAGATTCACTGACTGGGGTTCAGGGACATTCGATGGAGATTCACTGATTGGGGTTCAGGGACATTCGATGGAGATTCACTGACTGGGGTTCAGGGACATTCGATGGAGATTCACTGATTGGGGTTCAGGGACATTCGATGGAGATTCACTGATTGGGGTTCAGGGACATTCGATGGAGATTCACTGATTGGGGTTCAGGGACATTCGATGGAGATTCACTGACGGGTTCAGGGACATTCGATGGAGATTCACTGATTGGGGTTCAGGGACATTCGATGGAGATTCAATGACTGGGGGTTGAGGGACATTCGATGGAGATTCACTGATTGGGGTTCAGGGACATTCGATGGAAATTCAATGACTGGGGTTCAGGGACATTCGATGGAGATTCACTGATTGGGGTTCAGGGACATTCGATGGAGATTCACTGACGGGTTCAGGGACATTCGATGGAGATTCACTGATTGGGGTTCAGGGACATTCGATGGAGATTCACTGACTGGGGTTCAGGGACATTCGATGGAGATTCACTGGGGTTCAGGGACATTCGATGGAGATTCACTGATTGGGGTTCAGGGACATTCGATGGAGATTCACTGATTGGGGTTCAGGGACATTCGATGGAGATTCACTGACGGGTTCAGGGACATTCGATGGAGATTCACTGATTGGGGTTCAGGGACATTCGATGGAGATTCACTGACTGGGGTTCAGGGACATTCGATGGAGATTCACTGGGGTTCAGGGACATTCGATGGAGATTCACTGATTGGGGTTCAGGGACATTCGATGGAGATTCACTGATTGGGGTTCAGGGACATTCGATGGAGATTCACTGACTGGGGTTCAGGGACATTCGATGGAGATTCACTGACTGGGGTTCAGGGACATTCGATGGAGTCATAGAGTCGTAACGGCACAGGAGGAGGCCATTTGGCCCATCAAGTCCGTGCCGGCTCTCTGTAGAGCAATCCAGTCAGTCCCATTCCCCCGCTCTATCCCCGTAGCCCTGCAAGTTTATTTCCCTCAAGGCCTATCCAGTCTCCCCTTGAAAACATTGAGTGTCTCCGCTTCCACCACTTCCATCTGCAGCGAGTTCCTGGTCCTCACCACTCGCTGCGTAAAAAGGTTTTTCCTCGCATCGCCCCTGTATCTCTTGCCCAAAACCTTAAATCTGTGTCCCCTAGTCCTTGTACCATCAACTAGTGGGAACAGCCTTTCCCCGTCTAGCCTATCCAAACCCGTCATATTCTTGTACACCTCTATCACATTGGCAAAGGTAGTCTGGAGGACGAGTTCATGGAATGCATTCGGGACACTCGGGACAGTTTCCTGGAACGATATGCCGTGGAACCAAGCAGGGAACAGGCTATTTTAGATCTTGTATTGTGTAATGAGACAGGGTTAATTAGCAATCTCATAGCAAAGGATCCTCTGGGGCAGAGTGATCATAAGATGATAGAATTTCACGTTAATTTTGAGAGTGACTTGCCTAAGTCCGAAACTAGAGTCTTAAACTTAAATAAAGCGAATTATATAGGTATGAGGGGCGAGTTGGCTAAGGTAGATTGGAAAAATAGATTAAAAGGTATGGCAGTAGATAAGCAGTGGCTAGCATTTAAAGAAATATTTCAATTCTCAACAAAAATACATTCCATTGAGAAACAAAAACTCCACAAGAAAAGTGATCCAACCGTGGCCAACTAAATAAGTTAAGGATAACATTAGCTTGAAAGAAGAAGCTTATAATGTTGCAAAGAATAATAGTAAGCCTGAGGATTGGGAGAGTTTCAGAAACCAGCAAAGAATGACCAAAAAATTGATAAAAAGGGAAAAAATAGAATATGAGAGAAAATAGCAAAAATATAAAAGCAGATTGTAAGAGTTTCTACAAGTATGTAAAAAGGAAAAGAGTGGCAAAAGTAAACGTTGGTCCCTTAGAGACTGAGACAGGAGAAATTATTATGGGGAATAAGGAAATGGCAGAAACGTTAAGAACATAAGAAATAGGAGCAGGAGTCGGCCAATCGGCCCCTCGAGCCTGCTCCACCATTCAATAAGATCATGGCTGATCTGATCCTAACCTCAAATCTTCTATCACTCTACATCCCACCCGAACCCATGTGATCTCCCGGGAGAGGCGAAAAACCAGATAAAAAACCCAATGGCCAATTTGGGAGAAAAAAAATCTGGGAAATTCCTCTCCGACCCATCTAGGCGATCGAAACTTGTCCAGGAGATTACTGTCCCTATATTTTCTACAGTACTTACCTTCTGTAAAAGGTGATCTCCACCCCAGCCAGGAACAGGAATAGAACCATCTCCTGAAATCTAACACATAATTAGAACACAAGAAGTAGGAGCAGAACCAGGCTACACGGCCCCTGGGCCCGCTCCGTTACCCACAGGGCCATGACTGTTCCGAACCTAGACTCATGTCCAATTTCCTGCCCGCTCCCCGTAACCCCTAATTCCCTTTACTTCTAAGAAACTGTCTATTTCTGTTTTAAATTTATTTAATGATGTAGCTTCCACAGCTTTCTGGGGCAGCAAATTCCACAGACCTACTACCCTCCGAGAGAAGAAGTTTCTCCTCATCTCAGTTTTGAAAGAGCAGCCCCTTATTCTAAGATTATGCCCCCTAGTTCTAGTTTCACCCACCATTGGGAACATCCTCACCACATCCACCCGATCAAGCCCCTTCACAATCTTATATGTTTCAATAAGGTCGCCTCTCAATATTTTGTATCTGTATTCACAGTAGAAGACACAAAAAGCATACCAAAAATGGTGGGGAGCCAAGGGTCTAATGAGGGTGAGGAACTTAATGTAATTAATATAAGTAGAGAAAAGTACTAGAGAAACTAATGGGACTAAAAGTCAACAAATCCCCTGGACCTGACGACCTACATCCTAGGGTTCTAAAAGAGGTGGTGAAGAGATAGTGGATGCATTGGTTTTGATCTTCCAAAATTCCCTAGATTCTAGAACGATCCCAGCAGATTGGAAGGTCGCAAATGTAACGCCGCTATTCAAGAAAGGAGGGAGAGAAAAAACCGGGAACTACAGGCCAGTTAGCCTGACATCAGTCGTCGGAAAATGCTGGAATCCATTGTTAAGGAAGTGGTATCAAGTCACTTAGAAAATCATAACATGATTAAGCAGAGTCAACATGGTTTTATGAAAGGGTAATCGTGTTTGACAAATTTATTAGAGTTTTTTGAGGATGTAACTAGCAGGGTAGATAAAGGGGAACCAGTGGATGTAGTATATTTGGATTTCCAAAAGGCATTCGATAAGGTGCCACATAAAAGATTACACAAGATTAGGGCTCATGGGGTTGGGGGTAATATAGTAGCATGGATAGAGGATTGGTTAACAGAAAACAGAGAGTAGGGATAAACGGATCTTTTTCAGGTTGGCAGGCTGTAACTAGTGGGGTGCCGCAAGGATCAGTGTTTGGGTCTCAGCTATTTACAATCTATATTAATGACCTAGATGAAGGGACCGAGTGCAATGTATCCAAGTTTGCTGATGATACAATGCTAGGTGGGACAGTGAGCTGTGAGGAGAACACAGAGTCTGCAAAGGGATATAGATAGACTGAGTGAGTGGGCAGTAAGGTGGCAGATGGAGTATAATGTAGGGAAATGTGAGGTTATTCACTTTGGTAGGAAGAATAGAAAAACAGAATATTTTTTAAATGGTGAGAAACTTTCAAATGTTGGTGTTCAGAGAGATTTGGGTGTCCTCATACAAGAAACACAGAAAGCTAGCATGCAGGTACAGCAAGCAATAAGGAAGGCAAATGGCATGTTGGCCTTTATTGCAAGGAGGTTGGAGTATAAGAGTAAGGAAGTCTTGTTACAATTGTACAGGGCCTTGGTGAGACCACACCTGGAGTACTGGGCACAGTTCTGGTCTCCTTATCTAAGGAAGGATATACTTGCCTTGGAGGCGGTGCAACGAAGGTTCACTAGATTGATTCCTGGGATGAGAGGGCTGTCCTATGATGAGAGTTTGAGTACATTGGGCCGATACTCTCTGGAGTTTAGAAGAATGAGAGGTGATCTCATTGAAACATACAAGATTCTGAAGGGGATTGACAGGGTAGATGCTGAGAGGCTGTTTCCCCTGGCTGGAGTGTCTAGAACTAGGGGGCATAGTCATAGAGTCATAGAGTCATAGAGTTTTACAGCACAGAAAGAGGCCCTTCGGCCCATCGTGTCTGCGCCGCCCATCCATCCCTGTCCAGTCTAATCCCATTTTCCAGCATTTGGTCCATAGCCTTGTATGCAATGGCATTTCAAGTGCTCATCCAAATGCTTCTTGAATGTTGTGAGGGTTCCTGCCTCTACCACCCTTTTAGGCATTGAGTTCCACATTCCAACCACCCTCTGGGTGAAAAAGTTCCTCCTCAAATCCCCTCTAAATCTCCTGCCCCTTACCCTGAATCTATGCCCCCTTGTTACTGACCCCCCTACTAAGGGGAAAAGTTCCTCTTTGTCTACCCTATCTATGCCCCTCATCATTTTGTACACCTCAATCAGGTCCCCCCTCAGCCTTCTTTGCTCCAAGGAAAACAACCCCAGCCTGTTTAGTCTTTCTTCATAGCTGAGGCGCTCCATCCCAGGTAACATCCTGGTGAATCTTCTCTGCACCCTCTCCAAAGCAATCACATCCTTCCTATAGTGAGGCGACCAGAACTGCACACAGTACTCCAGCTGTGGCCTCACCAGCGTTTTGTACAGCTCCATCATAACCTCCCTGCTCTTATATTCTATGCCTCGGCTAATGAAGGCAAGTATCCCATATGCCTTTTTAACCACCTTATCTACTTGTTCCGCTGCCTTCAGAGATCTATGTACATGTACACCGAGGTCCCTCTGACCCTCTGTACTTCCTAGGGTCCTACCACTCATTGTGTATTCCCTTGCCTTATTTGTCCGTCCAAAATGCATCACCTCGCACTTTTCAGGGTTAAATTCCATTTGCCACTTTTCCGCCCATCTGACCAACCCGTCTATATCGTCCTGTAGCCTGAGGCTTTCCCCCTTGCAATTTACCACCCCACCAATTTTCGTGTCATCTGCAAACTTACTGATCATCCCTTTTACATTCTCATCCAAATCATTTATGTAGATCACAAACAACAAGGGACCCAGCACCGATCCCTGAGGTACCCCACTGGACACAGGCTTCCAGTCACAAAAGCAACCTTCGACCATCACCCTCTGCCTCCTGCCACTCAGCCAGTTTAGGATCCAACGCGCCAAGGCACCCTGGATCCCATGGGCTCTTACCTTCTTGACCAGTCTCCTATGCGGGACTTTGTCAAAAGCTTTACTGAAGTCCATGTAAACCACATCCACAGCATTTCCCTCATCCACCTCCCTAGTCACCCCCTCGAAAAATTCAATCAGATTTGTCAGACATGATTTACCCTTGACAAAGCCATGCTGACTATCCCCGATTAATCCTTGCCTCTCCAAGTGGAGACTAATTTTGTCCCTCAGAATTTTTTCCAATAATTTCCCTACCACAGATGTTAGGCTCACTGGCCTGTAATTCCCTGGTTTATCCCTGCTACCCTTCTTGTATAATGGTACTACATTAGCTGTTCTCCAGTCCTCTGGTACATCCCCTGTGGCCAGAGAGGTTCTGAAAATTTGTGTCAGAGCCCCTGCAATCTCCTCCTTTGCCTCACATAGTAGCCTGGGATACATCTCGTCCGGGCCTGGGGATTTATCGACTTTTTGGCCTGCTAAAACCGCTAGCACCTCCTCCCTCTCGATGCTAATATGTTCAAGTATGTCACAATCCCCTTGCCCGATTTCTATGTCTGCATCGTCTTTCTCCATAGTGAACACAGATGCAAAAAATTCATTTAAAACCCCGCCTACATCATCTGGTTCTACACACAGATTGCCACTTTGGTCCCTAATGGGCCCTACCCTTTCCCTGGTTATCCTCTTGCCCTTAATATACTTATAAAACATCTTAGGATTTTCCTTTATTTTGCTCGCCATTGTTATTTCATGGCCCCTCCTCGCCCTCCTAATTTCTTTTTTAAGTATGCCCCTGCACTTTTTATACTCCTCTAGGGCTTCTTCCGTCTTTAGTCTTTTGTAACTGCCAAAAGCCCCCCTTTTATTTCTAATGCATTTTTGTATCTCCCTTGTCATCCAAGTTTCCTTTGCTTGTTGGTCCCACCCTTGACCTTTACAGGAACATGTTGGCGCTGTACTCTCTCTATTTCCCTTCTGAAAGTCTCCCACTGTTTTGATGTGGATTTTCCTATAAGTAGCTGCTCCCAGTCCACTTTGGCCAGATCCTGCCTTATCATATTAAAATCGGCCTTCCCCCAATTTAGAACCCTTATTTCCGGGCCGTCTTTGTCTTTTTCCATGACCACCTTAAATTTCACCGAATTATGGTCACTGTCGCCAAAATGCTCTCCTACTGATACTTCCACCACTTGCCCGGCTACATTCCCCAGAATTAGGTCCAGTACCGCCCCCTCTCTTGTAGGACTTTCTACATGTTGGCTCAAAAAGCTCTCCTGGATGCACTTTAAGAATTCTGCACCCTCTAAGCCTTTCACACTCTGACTATCCCAATTTATATTGGGGAAGTTGAAATCCCCCACTATTATTACCCTATTATTTTCACACTTCTCTGAGATTTGCCTACATATCTGTTCCTCTATCTCCCCCTGACTGTTTGGGGGCCTATAGTACACTCCCAACAAAGTGCTTGCCCCCTTTTTGTTTTTAAGTTCTACCCATATGGCCTCATTTGAGGAACCCGCTAATATATCATCCCTCCTTACAGCAGTAATTGACTCCTTAATTAATATCGCAACACCCCCTCCCCTTTTACACCCCCCTCTGTCTCGCCTGAAGATTCTATACCCCGGAATATTGAGCTGCCAGTCCTGACCCTCCCTCAACCATGTCTCCGTGATGGCAACAATATCGTACTCCCATGTGTTCAACAACAACTTCAGTTCATCCACCTTATTTGCAAGACTCCTTGCATTAAAATAAATGCCTTCCAGCCCTGCCATATTCCCTTTTGCCTTCACATATTTGCTCTGCCTTCCCAGCTGACTTGTTTTTTCCTCTGTATTTGGCTGTAAATCACCCCCTACTATAGCTCCATTCTGTACCCCATCCCCCTGCCAAGTTAGTTTAAACCCCCCCCAGCAGTGCTAGCAAACCTCCCCGCAAGGATATTGGTTCCCCTCTGGTTCAGGTGTAAACCGTCCGACTTGTACAAGTCCCACCTTTCCCAGAAGCAGACCCAGTGATCCAGGAAACTAAAGCCCTCCCTCCTGCACCATCCCTTTAGCCACGCATTCATCTGTTCTGTCTTCCTATTTCTATACTCACTAGCACGTGGCACCGGGAGTAATCCAGAGATTACAACCTTTGAGGTCCTGCTCTTTAATCCTTCACCTAGCTCCCTAAATTCTTGCTGCAGGACCTCATCCCTCTTTTTACCTATGTCGTTGGTACCAATGTGGACCACGACCTCTGGCTGTTCACCCTCCCCCTCCAGAATGCCCTGCAGCCGCTCAGTGATATCCTTGACCCTGGCACCAGGGAGGCAACAAACCATCCTGGATTCACGTCTACGGCCACAGAAACGCCTATCTGTTCCCCTTACTATAGAATCCCCTACCACTATTGCTCTCCCACTCTTTTTCCCCCCTTCCTGGGCAGCAGGAGCACCCCCAGTGCCAGGAAGTTGGCTGCTGCTGCCTTCCCCTGGTGAGTCATCCCCCTCAACAGTATCCAAAGCGGTATACTTGTTTGAGAGGGGAATGGTCACAGGGGTCTCCTGCACTACCTGCCTGCTTCTATTGCTCCGCCTGGTGGTCACCCATTTCCTGTCTTCCTGTGCATCCCTTCCCTGCGGTGTGACCAACTCACTAAACGTGCTATCCACGACCCTCTCAGCATCGTGAATGCTCAACAACCCATCCACCCGCAGCTCCAGCGCCTCAATGCGGTCTGCTAGTAGCTGCAGATGGATGCATCTCTGGCACACGTGGTCATCAGGGGCACCGGTCTCAGGATAAGGCACCTTCTGGGACCTCTGCACATTAACTCCCAGGTCCCTCTGTCCCTGCACACTCTTTAAAACTGTGCCATTAAGTGTATATTGCCTCTCCCTGATCCTTCTGCCAAAATGCATCACCTCACACTTCTCTATTAAATTCCATCTGCCACTTGTCTGCCCATTCTGCTAGCCTTTCTATGTCCTGTTGCAGTCGATTGGTATCATCCTCACTGTTTGCCACACCCCCAAGTTTGGTGGCATCGGCAAATTTAGAAATTCTACTTGGTATTCCAATATCCAGGTCATTTATATATATCAAAAAAAGCAGTGGCCCCAGCACTGACCCTTGGGGAACACCACTGTCTACCATCCTCCTGTCTGAAAATCAGCCATTTACCACAACTCGCTGTTTTCTGTCCTTAAGCCAATTCCTTATCCAAGCTGCCACTGACCCACCTATTCCATGAGCCTCAATTTTGTTAACCAGCCTTCTATGTGGTACTTTGTCAAACGCCTTCCGAAAATCCATGTAGACAACATCCATTGCATTCCCTTCATCAATCCTCCCTGTTACTTCATCAAAAAATTCAATTAGTCAAACACGATCTGCCTTTTACAAATCCGTGTTGGCTCTCCTTAATTAGCTTAAACCTCTCCAAGTGCCCGTTAATTTTTTTCTTGATTATTGTTTCTAAAACTTTACCCGCCACTGATGTTAAAGTGACCAGCCTGTAGTTACTAGGATTGTCCTTACACCCTTTCTTGAACAATGGTGTCACATTTGCCACTTTCCAATCCTCAGTCACCTCCCCCGCATCTAGGGAAGATTAGAAAATTATGGCAAGCCCTTCCACTATCTCCTCCACCAATTCCCTTAGCAACCTGGGATGCAAGCCATCTGGACCAGGCGACTTATCCGCTCTAAGCATACCCAGCCTTTCTAGTACATCCTGTCTATCAATTTTCACCCCTTCCATTGCTTCTACCTTTTCCACTTCTACTGATATTTTGTCAGCATCCACCTCCTTAGTAAACACCGATACAAAGTACTCATTGAGTATTCTAGCCTTGCCCTGCACCTCTAAGCATATATCACCTTCTTTGTCCCTAATAAGCCTCAGCCTGCCTCTTACTACCCGCTTACTGTTTACATGCCGGTAGAAGAATTTTGGGTTCCCTTTTATGTTAACCGCCATTCTACTCTCATATTCTCTCTTTGCCAATCTTCACTTCCCCTCTCAACTTATTGTATTTGGTCTGGTTCTCCCTTGAAGAATTCACCTGACATTCATCATACACCCTCTTTTTTTGTTTCATCATCTTCTCCATCTCCCTCGCTTTAGTTCCCTTACCCTTCCCTCTGGTTGGAATGTACCTAGCCTGTACTTGGAACATCTCCTCCTTAAAGATCACCCATTGTTCCGTTACAGTTTTTCCTGTCAGTCTTTGGCTCCATTTTACCCTGGCTAGATCCTTTCACATCCCATTGAAGTTAACCCTATTCCAGTTTAGAAGTTCCACTCTAGATTGTTCTTTGCTCTTCTCCATTGCTAATCTAAATCTTATGATATGATGATCACTGATTGGGGTTCAGGGACATTCGATGGAGATTCAATGACTGGGGTTCAGGGACATTCGATGGAGATTCACTGACTGGGGTTCACGGACATTCGATGGAAACATAGAAACATAGAAGATAGGAGCAGGAGTAGGCCATTCGGCCCATCGAGCCTGCTCCGCCATTCAATGAGATCATGGCTGATCATCCAAATTCAGTACCCTGTCCCTGCCTTCTCCCCATATCCCTTGATCCCTTTAGCCTCAAGAAATATATCCAACTCTTTCTTGAATATATTTAATGAACTGGCCTCCACCACCCTCTGTGGCAGAGAATTCCACAGGTTCACCACTCTCTGGGTGAAGAAATTCCTCCTCATTTCAGTCCTAAATGGCTTACCCCTTATCCTTAGACTATGACCCCTAGTTCTGGACTCCCCGGCCATCAGAAACATCCTTTCTGCATCTAGTCTGTCCAGACCTGACAGAATTTTATAGGTTTCGATGAGATCCCCTCTCAATCTTCTAAACTCCAGTGAGTATAAGCCCAGTTGACACAATCTCTCCTCGTACGTCATTCCTGCCATCCCAGGTATCAGCCTGGTGAATCTTCGCTGCACTCCCTCCATGGCAAGAACGTCCTTCCTCAGGTAAGGTGACCAAAACTGCACACAATACTCAAGGTGCGGTCTCACCAAGGCCCTGTACAACTGCAGCAAGACATCCTTGTTCATGTACTCGAACCCTCTTGCTACGAAGGCCAACATACCATTTGCCTTCTTAACCGCCTGCTGCACCTACATGCTTACCTTCAGCGACTGGTGCACAAGAACACCCAGGCCTCTTTGCACTTCTCCCAATCTATTGCCATTCAAATAATAATCTGCCTTCCTGTTTTTGCCACCAAAGTGGATAACCTCACATTTATCCACATTATAGTGCATTTGCCATGTTTCTGCCCAATCACCCAACCTGTCCAAATCGTACTGGAGTTTCATGACATCCTCCTCACAGTATACCCTCCCACCCAGCTTTGTGTCGTCTGCAAATTTGGAGATATTACATCCAATTCCCTCGTCCAGATCATTAATATATATTGTGAACAGCTGGGGTCCTAGGACCGATCCTTGCGGTACCCCACTAGTCACTGCCTGCCACTCGGAAAACGACCCGTTTATTCCAACTCTTTGCTTTCTGTCCGCCAACCAGTTCTCTATCCAAGTCAATACCTTGCCCCCAATCCCATGTGCCTTAATTTTGCACGCTAATCTCTTATGTGGGACCTTATCGAAAGCCTTCTGAAAGTCCAAATACACCACATCCACTGGTGCTCCCTTATCTATTTTACCAGTTACATCCTCAAAAAATTCCAGTAGATTAGTCAAGCATGATTTACCTTTTGTAAATCCATGTTGACTTTGTCCGATCCTGTCACTGCTTTCCAAGTGCTCTGCTATTACATCTTTTATAATGGACTCTAGCATTTTCCCCACTACCGATGTCAGGCTTACCAGTCTATAATTCCCCGCTTTTTCTCTGCCACCTTTTTTGAATAGTGGGGTAACATTAGCTACCCTCCAATCCATGGGAACTGTTCCAGAGTCTATTGAGTTCTGGAAGATGACCAGCAATGCATCTACTATTTCTAGGGCCACTTCCTTAAGTACCCTGGGATGTAGATTATCAGGCCCTGGGGATTTATCAGCCTTCAGTCCCATCAATTTTCCTAACACCATTTCCCTACAAATACTGATTTCTTTCAGTTCCACCCTTTCATCAGACCCTATGTTCCGCGGTATTTCTGGGAGGTTATTTGTGTCCTCCTTTGTGAAGACAGAACCAAAATATGTATTTAGTTGGTCAGCCATTTCTTTGCTCCCCATTTTAAATTCCCCCAATTCTGACTGCAAGGGACCTACGCTTGACTTCACCAATCTTTTTCTCTTTACATATCTATAAAAGCTTTTACAGTCAGTTTTTATGTTCCCTGCAAGCTTACTCTCATATTCTATTTTCCCTTTCTTAATTAATCCCTTTGTCCTCCTTTGTTGAATCCTAAACTGCTCCCAATCCTCAGGATTATTGCTTTTTCTGGCCAATTTGTATGTCCTCTCCTTGGATCTTATGCTGTCCCTAATTTCACTTGTTAGCCACGGTTGAGTCACCTTTTTTGTTTTATTTTTATGCCAAACTAGGATGAACAACTTCACTGATTGGTGTTCAGGGACATTCGATGGAGATTCACTGATTGGGGTTCAGGAACATTCGATGGAGATTCACTGATTGGGGTTCAGGGACATTCGATGGAGATTCACTGACTGGGGTTCAGGGACATTCGATGGAGGTTCACTGATTGGGGTTCAGGGACATTCGATGGAGATTCACTGACTGGGGTTCAGGGACATTCGATGGAGATTCACTGATTGGGGTTCAGGGACATTCGATGGAGATTCACTGACTGGGGTTCAGGGACTCGGTGCGTTTGTATCAGATGTGTGTCTGGGACCATCTCATCCGAGATCTGTACCTCCTAGGGGAGCCATGGCTGATGCCTGTTATTGATTTGTCCTGTTAATGTTTGGGGAAGGAGGAGGACGGTTTTGTTGTGCCACGAATCTTGCCATTAGTAAAACCGGCTGGAGTGAGGCAGAGACGGAGAAGCACTGAGGGAGCAGGGGAGCATATGGAGCATCTGTGCACACACTGCAGCCACTAACAGGTCAATATGTGCCGTGTCCATTCCGGGACCCTGGGCCAGTTTATTACACTTTTGAATTGTGACCTGTTTTATTTGTGCTCCCCCTTCCCCCATCCCCCCCTCCCCCCTCCCCCCTCCCCACTCCCCCCCTCCCCCACTCCCCCCTCCCCCCTCCCCCATTCCCCCATTCCCCCATCCCCCATTCCCCCATCCCCCCCTCCCCCCTCCCCCCCCCATTCCCCCATCCCCCCCTCCCCACTCCCCCCCTCCCCCATCCCCCCTCCCCACTCCCCCCCTCCCCCATTCCCCTTCCCCCCTCCCCCTACCCCCCTTTCCCCTCCCCCTACCCCCCTTTCCTTTCCCCCCTTCCCCTTTCCTTTCCCCCTTTCCTTTCCCCCCCTTCCCCTTTCCTTTCCCCCCCCTTCTCCTCTTCCTTTCCCCCCTTCCCCTCTTCCTTTCCCCCCTTCCCCTTTCCTTTCCCCCTTTCCCCTTTCCTTTCCCCCGCTTCCCCTTTCCTTTCCCCCCCTTCCCCTCTTCCTTTCCCCCTTTCCCCCCTTCCCCTTTCCTTTCCCCCCTTCCCCTTTCCTTTCCCCCCTTTCCCCTTTCCTTTCCCCCCCTTCCCCTTTCCAGATAGTGAAGACTGGGCGTCGAGCCCGTCAGCCCCTGGATGCCTCGCAGGACGACACCCGCCTGAGTCGTAAAGCGTCTTCCACCACTGTCGGAGCGGAGGTGAGTGCTCCAGCGCTTGTCTTTCTTCACAACACTTTGCCAGTGAAAAGAGCAACAGTCCCCACCACCTAAAGCACTCGCCTTTAAAACGGCCAGTCGCTAATATTGGCCAAAGAGCGATGACCCTTGCATTAACGTCAGTGTCAGTGTTGCCGGTTACAGAAATGGCCGTGTTTACTCAGGAGTTTGCACCTTGTTTTTATGGATGTGTTAGTGACGCCACATTATCTTTAGCACACACTGAATTTTAACCGTCCTCTCGCTGGGGTCCACGGTCTCAGTTACTGTGCACGTGTATGTGGAGCGAGCCTGCTCTGGGTTGCAGTCCTTTGTCCAAAATTCCACGTGTGAGAATACAAAACGTACTGTGTCAGTAGGAAGTTTCCAGAAAATGTATGACACTGCAACTGAAATGATTTAATTTTTTTTATTAAGGCTGCTATGTTATACCGGCTATCACGCAGAGCGGGCAAATCATGTTCACAGGAATACACCCGCTGTAAACAGTGGGGACGGTATTTTAAAAGATGAAACCCTCATCCATCCCTTTGTCCCCTCCAGACTCGACTATTCCAACGCACTCCTGGCTGGCCTCCCACATTCCACCCTCCGTAAACTTGAGGTCACCCAAAACTCGGCTGCCCGTGTCCTAACTCGCACCAAGTCCCGTTCACCCATCACCCCTGTGCTCGCTGACCTACACTGGCTCCCGGTCAGTGTCCTAACTCGCACCAAGTCCTGTTCCCCCATCACCCCTGTGCTCGCTGACCTACACTGGCTCCCGGTCAGTGTCCTAACTCGCACCGAGTCCCGTTCCCCCATCACCCCTGTGCTCGCTGACCTACACTGGCTCCTGGTCAGTGTCCTAACTCGCACCGAGTCCCGTTCCCCCATCACCCCTGTGCTCGCTGACCTACACTGGCTCCCGGTCAGTGTCCTAACTCGCACCGAGTCCCGTTCCCCCATCACCCCTGTGCTCGCTGACCTACACTGGCTCCTGGTCAGTGTCCTAACTCGCACCAAGTCCCGTTCACCCATCACCCCTGTGCTCACTGACCTACACTGGCTCCCGGTCAGTGTCCTAACTCGCACCAAGTCCTGTTCCCCCATCACCCCTGTGCTCGCTGACCTACACTGGCTCCCGGTCAGTGTCCTAACTCGCACCGAGTCCCGTTCCCCCATCACCCCTGTGCTCGCTGACCTACACTGGCTCCTGGTCAGTGTCCTAACTCGCACCGAGTCCCGTTCACCCATCACCCGCTGTGCTAGCTGACCTACACTGGCTCCCGGTCAGTGTCCTAACTCGCACCGAGTCCCGTTCACCCATCACCCGCTGTGCTCACTGACCTACACTGGCTCCCGGTCAGTGTCCTAACTCGCACCGAGTCCCGTTCACCCATCACCCGCTGTGCTCACTGACCTACACTGGCTCCCGGTCAGTGTCCTAACTCGCACCAAGTCCTGTTCCCCCATCACCCCTGTGCTCGCTGACCTACACTGGCTCCCGGTCAGTGTCCTAACTCGCACCAAGTCCTGTTCCCCCATCACCCCTGTGCTCGCTGACCTACACTGGCTCCCGGTCAGTGTCCTAACTCGCACCAAGTCCTGTTCCCCCATCACCCCTGTGCTCGCTGACCTACACTGGCTCCCGGTCAGTGTCCTAACTCGCACCGAGTCCCGTTCCCCCATCACCCCTGTGCTCGCTGACCTACACTGGCTCCTGGTCAGTGTCCTAACTCGCACCGAGTCCCGTTCCCCCATCACCCCTGTGCTCGCTGACCTACACTGGCTCCCGGTCAGTGTCCTAACTCGCACCGAGTCCCGTTCCCCCATCACCCCTGTGCTCGCTGACCTACACTGGCTCCTGGTCAGTGTCCTAACTCGCACCAAGTCCCGTTCACCCATCACCCCTGTGCTCACTGACCTACACTGGCTCCCGGTCAGTGTCCTAACTCGCACCAAGTCCTGTTCCCCCATCACCCCTGTGCTCGCTGACCTACACTGGCTCCCGGTCAGTGTCCTAACTCGCACCGAGTCCCGTTCCCCCATCACCCCTGTGCTCGCTGACCTACACTGGCTCCTGGTCAGTGTCCTAACTCGCACCGAGTCCCGTTCACCCATCACCCGCTGTGCTAGCTGACCTACACTGGCTCCCGGTCAGTGTCCTAACTCGCACCGAGTCCCGTTCACCCATCACCCCTGTGCTCGCTGACCTACACTGGCTCCTGGTCAGTGTCCTAACTCGCACCGAGTCCCGTTCACCCATCACCCGCTGTGCTAGCTGACCTACACTGGCTCCCGGTCAGTGTCCTAACTCGCACCGAGTCCCGTTCACCCATCACCCGCTGTGCTCGCTGACCTACACTGGCTCCCGGTTAAACAACACCTCGATTTCAAAATTCTCATCCTCCTTTTCAAATCCCTCCATTGTCTCGCCCCTCCCTACCTCTGTAACCCCCTCCAGCCCCACAACCCTCCAAGATCTCTGCGCTCCTCTAATTCTGGCCTCTTGAGCGTCCCCGATTTCCATCGCTCCACCATTGGCGGCCGCGCCTTCAGCTGCCCTAAGCTCTGGAATTCCCTCCCTAACCTTTTCCACCTCTCTCTCCTCCTTTAAGACATTCTTTAAAACCCACCTCATTTGTCCTAATATCTCCTTATGTGACTTGGTGTCAAATAATGCCTGATAATGGCTCCTGTGCAGTGCCTTGAGAAGTTTTACTACATTAAAGGCGCTATCTAATTGCAAGTTGTTGTTTACACAACAATACATTGGGTACAGTGATGTTACTGGACGAACCATTCAGAGAAGGTGGGTTCAAATCCCAACATAGTCGTTTGAGAATTTGAATTCTGTTTAAAAATCTGGAAAATCTGGCATCAGTAAAAGTGCCCATGAAGTTGTCGGATTGTCATAGGTAAGTAAACCTGCTGTCCTTGCTCAGTCTGGGCCTACATGTGATTCTCACTGGGGTACGGGTCCCCTCCTCTCCTGAAGGTGCTGACTCTCACTGGGGTACGGGTCCCCTCCTCTCCTGAAGGTGCTGACTCTCACTGGGGTACAGGTCCCCCTCCTCTCCTGAAGGTGTTGACTCTCACTGGGGTACGGGTCCCCTCCTCTCCTGAAGGTGCTGACTCTCACTGGGGTACAGGTCCCCATCTCTCCTGAAGGTGCTGACTCTCACTGGGGTACGGATCCCCTCCTCTCCTGAAGGTGCCGACTCTCACTGGGGTACAGGTCCCCTCCTCTCCTGAAGGTGCTGACTCTCACTGGGGTACGGGTCCCCTCCTCTCCTGAAGGTGCTGACTCTCACTGGGGTACGGATCCCCTCCTCTCCTGAAGGTGCCGACTCTCACTGGGGTACAGATCCCCTCCTCTCCTGAAGGTGCCGACTCTCACTGGGGTACGGGTCCCCACCTCTCCTGATGGTGCCGACTCTCACTGGGGTACGGGTCCCCTCCTCTCCTGATGGTGCTGACTCTCACTGGGGTACGGGTCCCCTCCTCTCCTGAAGGTGCCGACTCTCACTGGGGTACGGATCCCCTCCTCTCCTGAAGGTGCCGACTCTCACTGGGGTACAGGTCCCCTCCTCTCCTGAAGGTGCTGCCTCTCACTGGGGTACGGGTCCCCTCCTCTCCTGAAGGTGCTGACTCTCACTGGGGTACGGGTCCCCTCCTCTCCTGAAGGTGCTGACTCTCACTGGGGTACGGGTCCCCTCCTCTCCTGAAGGTGCTGCCTCTCACTGGGGTACGGGTCCCCTCCTCTCCTGAAGGTGCTGACTCTCACTGGGGTACGGGTCCCCTCCTCTCCTGAAGGTGCTGACTCTCACTGGGGTACGGGTCCCCTCCTCTCCTGAAGGTGCTGACTCTCACTGGGGTACGGGTCCCCTCCTCTCCTGATGGTGCTGACTCTCACTGGGGTACGGGTCCCCTCCTCTCCTGAAGGTGCTGACTCTCACTGGGGTACGGGTCCCCTCCTCTCCTGAAGGTGCTGACTCTCACTGGGGTACGGGTTCCCTCCTCTCCTGAAGGTGCTGACTCTCACTGGGGTACGGGTCCCCTCCTCTCCTGAAGGTGCTGACTCTCACTGGGGTACGGGATCCCTCCTCTCCTGAAGGTGCTGACTCTCACTGGTGTACGGGTCCCCTCCTCTCCTGAAGGTGCTGACTCTCACTGGGGTATGGGTCCCCTCCTCTCCAGAAGGTGCTGATTCTCACTGGGGTACGGATCCCCTCCCCTCCTGAAGGTGCTGACTCTCACTGGGGTACGGGTCCCTTCCTCTCCTGAAGGCGCTGACTCTCACTGGGGTACGGGTCCCCTCCTCTCCTGAAGGTGCTGACTCTCACTGGGGTACGGGATCCCTCCTCTCCTGAAGGTGCTGACTCTCACTGGGGTATGGGTCCCCTCCTCTCCTGAAGGTGCTGACTCTCACTGGGGTACGGGTCCCCTCCTCTCCTGAAGGTGCTGACTCTCACTGGGTTACGGGCCCCCTCCTCTCCTGAAGGTGGTGATTCTCACTGGGGTACGGATCCCCTCCTCTCCTGAAGGTGCTGACTCTCACTGGGGTACGGGTTCCTCCTCTCCTGAAGGTGCTGACTCTCACTGGGGTATGGGTCCCCTCCTCTCCTGAAGGTGCTGACTCTCACTGGGGTACGGGTCCCCTCCTCTCCTGAAGGTGCTGATTCTCACTGGGGTACGGATCCCCTCCTCTCCTGAAGGTGCTGACTCTCACTGGGGTACGGGTTCCTCCTCTCCTGAAAGTGCTGACTCTCACTGGGGTACGGGTCCCCTCCTCTCCTGAAGGTGCTGACTCTCACTGGGGTACGGGTCACCTCCTCTCCTGAAGGTGCTGATTCTCACTGGGGTACGGATCCCCTCCTCTCCTGAAGGTGCTGACTCTCACTGGGGTACGGGTCCCCTCCTCTCCTGAAGGTGCTGACTCTCACTGGGGTACGGGTCCCCTCCTCTCCTGAAGGTGCTGATTCTCACTGGGGTACGGGTCCCCTCCTCTCCTGAAGGTGCTGATTCTCACTGGGGTACGGGTCCCCTCCTCTCCTGAAGGTGCTGACTCTCACTGGGGTACGGGTTCCCTCCTCTCCTGGAGGTGCTGACTCTCACTGGGGTACCGGTCCTCTCCTCTCCTGAAGGTGCTGACTCTCACTGGGGTACGGGTTCCCTCCTCTCCTGAAGGTGCTGACTCTCACTGGGGTACGGGTCCCCTCCTCTCCTGAAGGTGCTGACTCTCACTGGGGTACGGGTCCTCTCCTCTCCTGAAGGTGCTGACTCTCACTGGGGTACAGGTCCCCTCCTCTCCTGAAGGTACTTACTCTCACTGGGGTACAGGTCCCTTCCTCTCCTGAAGGTGCTGACTCTCACTGGGGTACGGGTCCCCTCCTCTCCTGAAGGTGCTGACTCTCACTGGGGTACGGGTCCCCTCCTCTCCTGAAGGTGCTGACTCTCACTGGGGTACGGGTCCCCTCCTCTCC
Organism: Somniosus microcephalus; assembly: GCF_052327205.1. NCBI lineage: Eukaryota > Metazoa > Chordata > Chondrichthyes > Squaliformes > Somniosidae > Somniosus > Somniosus microcephalus. The sequence continues at coordinate 5,536,587 of NC_140998.1, read as the reverse complement.
TGAAGGTGCTGACTCTCACTGGGGTACGGGTCCCCTCCTCTCCTGAAGGTGCTGACTCTCACTGGGGCACGGGTCCCCTCCTCTCCTGAAGGTGCTGACTCTCACTGGGTTACGGGTCCCCATCTCTCCTGGAGGTGCTGACTCTCTGGGGTATGGGTCCCCTCCTCTCCTGAAGGTGCTGACTCTCACTGGGGTACAGGTCCCCATCTCTCCTGAAGGTGCTGACACTCATTGGGGTACAGGTCCCCTCCTCTCCTGAAGGTGCTGACTCTCACTGGGGTACGGGTCCCCTCCTCTCCTGAAGGTGCTGACTCTCACTGGGGTATGGGTCCCCTCCTCTCCTGAAGGTGCTGACTCTCACTCGGATATGGGTCCCCTCCTCTCCTGAAGGTGCTGACTCTCACTGGGGTACAGGTCCCCTCCTCTCCTGAAGGTGCTGACTCTCACTGGAATACAGGTCCCCTCCTCTCCTGAAGGTACTGACTCTCACTGGGGTACGGGTCCCCTCCTCCCCTGAAGGTGCTGACTCTCACTGGGGTACGTGTCCCCTCCTCTCCTGAAGGTGCTGACTCTCACTGGGGTACGGGTCCCCTCCTCCCCTGAAGGTGCTGACTCTCACTGGGGTACGGGTCCCCTCCTCTCCTGAAGGTGCTGACTCTCACTCGGATATGGGTCCCCTCCTCTCCTGAAGGTGCTGACTCTCACTGGGGTACGGGTCCCCATCTCTCTTGAAGGTGCTGACTCTCACTGGGGTACCGGTCCCCTGCTCTCCTGAAGGTGCTGACTCTCACTGGGGTACAGGTCCCCTCCTCTCCTGAAGGAGCTGACTCTCACTGGGGTATGGGTCCCCTCCTCTCCTGAAGGTGCTGACTCTCACTGGGGTACAGGTCCCCTCCTCTCCTGAAGGAGCTGACTCTCACTGGGGTACGGGTCCCCTCCTCTCCTGAAGGTGCTGACTCTCACTGGGGTACGGGTCCCCTCCTCTCCTGAAGGTGCTGACTCTCACTGGGGTACGGGTCCCCTCCTCTCCTGGAGGCGCTGACTCTCACTGGGGTACGGGTCCCCTCCTCTCCTGAAGGTGCTGACTCTCACTGGGGTACGGGTCCCCTCCTCTCCTGAAGGTGCTGACTCTCACTGGGGTACGGGTCCCCTCCTCTCCTGAAGGTGCTGACTCTCACTGGGGTACAGGTCCCCTCCTCTCCTGAAGGTGCTGACTCTCACTGGGGTACGGGTCCTCTCCTCTCCTGAAGGTGCTGACTCTCACTGGGGTACGGGTCCCCTCCTCTCCTGAAGGTGCTGACTCTCACTGGGGTACAGGTCCCCTCCTCTCCTGAAGGAGCTGACTCTCACTGGGGTACGGGTCCCCTCCTCTCCTGAAGGTGCTGACTCTCACTGGGGTACGGGTCCCCTCCTCTCCTGAAGGTGCTGACTCTCACTGGGGTACGGGTCCCCTCCTCTCCTGAAGGTGCTGACTCTCACTGGGGTACGGGTCCCCTCCTCTCCTGAAGGTGCTGACTCTCACTGGGGTACGGGTCCCCTCCTCTCCTGGAGGCGCTGACTCTCACTGGGGTACGGGTCCCCTCCTCTCCTGAAGGTGCTGACTCTCACTGGGGTACGGGTCCCCTCCTCCTGGAGGCGCTGACTCTCACTGGGGTACGGGTCCCCTCCTCTCCTGAAGGTGCTGACTCTCACTGGGGTACGGGTCCTCTCCTCTCCTGAAGGTGCTGACTCTCACTGGGGTACGGGTCCCCTCCTCCTGGAGGCGCTGACTCTCACTGGGGTACGGGTCCCCTCCTCTCCTGGAGGCGCTGACGTGTGCACGCATGTGAGGAAACGATCTTTCGGACCAGAGTTGGTTCTTGCACTCGATGTGAATTGTAACGTTATTGTTGCTGTGCATTGCAACCTATAGAGGGTAAAAATGGTGCACTGTGACTTTAAATAACCAAATAAGTGAAGTCTCCTGGAGAGCTGGCCTCTGGTGTACTGATTTGAGTCATCGGCTGCCGAAGAATGTCAGATATGTTGCTGGACTGACGATGCCTAATTAGGCCAAGAGCTCGGGTAAAGACAGGCGTCTCAAGGCCCCAGTGACCCTACCTCCAAATGGATTGCATTTCTTTACTCCCGAAAGCATCGCAGAAGCGTTTTGTGTCGTGTCAAGAGTGCCAGTACATTATCGGGAACGCGCATTCCCAGCCTCACCGAGTCCAGCCGAGGAGGAACCTTTCAGCCTGTTCGTAGAGTTGCGATTGACTGTGGAAGGTTCAGGATCCACAGAGAGAAGACAGTGGGCGGAATTTAACTACCACCCCAGAACCCAACGTCTGGCTGATTCTGTATCATCTTCAATATGTACCGCAGCTCTGGAAGCATTTCAAGGCCTTGGAGAGGGTGCAGAGGAGATTTACCAGAATATTGCCAGGGATGAGGGGCTTCGGTTAGGTGGAGAGACTAGAGAAATTGGGGTAGTTCTCCTTGGAGCAGGGAAGGTTAAGGGGAGATTTGATAGAAGCGTTCAAAATCATGAAGGGATTTAAGAACATCTTTTCTTATTCGTTCCTGGGATATGGGCGTCACTGGCATGGCCAGCATTTATTGCCTTCTTGCTGCAGTCTGTGTGGTGAAGGTACTCCCACAGTGCTGTTAGGGAGGGAGTTCCAGGATTTTGACCCAGCGATGAAGGAACAGCAATATATTTCCAAGTCAGGATGGTGTGTAACTTGGAGGTGGTGGTGTTCCCATGCACCTGCTGCCCTTGTCCATCTAGGTGGTCGAGGTTGTGGGTTTGGGAGGTGCTACCGAATAAGCCTTGGTGAGTTGCTGCAGTGCATCTTGTAGATGGTACACACTGCAGCCATGGTGCGCCGGTGGTGGAGGGAGTGAATATTTAAGGTGATGGATGGGGTGCCAGTCAAGTTGGCTGCTTTGTCCTGGATGGTGTCGAGCTTCTTGAGTGTTGTTGGAGCTGCACTCATCCAGGCAACTGGAGAGTATTCCATCACACTCCTGACTTGTGCCTTGTAGATGGTGGAAAAGTCAGGAGGTGAGACACTCGCCGCAGAATACCTAGCCTCTGACCCGTTCTTAATGCCACTGTATTTACGTAGCTGGTCCAGTTAAGTTTCTGGTCAATGGTAACTTCCCCAGGATGTTGATGGTGGGGGATTCGGCGATGGTAATGCTGTTGAATGTCAACAGGCGATGGTTATACTCTCGCTTGTTGGAGATAGTCATTACCTGGCACTTGTGTGACGTGAAGTTTACTTGCCAACTTATCAGCCCAAGCCTGAATGTCGTCCAGGTCTTGCTGCATACAGGCATGGACTGCTTCATTATCTGAGGCGTTGTGAATGGCACTGAACACTGTGCAATCATCAGCGAACATCCCCATTTCTGACCTTATGTTGGAGGGAAGGTCATTGATGAAGCAGCTAAAGATGGTTGGGCCTAGGACACTGCCCTGAGGAACTCCTGCAGCGATGCCCTGGGGCTGTGATGATTGACCTCCAACAACAAATGGTATGTTGGCCTTCGTAGCGAGAGGGTTCGAGTACAAGAACAAGGATGTCTTGCTGCAGTTGTACAGGGCCTTGGTGAGACCACACCTTGAGTATTGTGTGCAGTTTTGGTCGCCTTATCTGACGAAGGATGTTCTTGCCATGGAGGGAGTGCAGCGAAGATTCACCAGACTGATACCTGGGATGGCAGGAATGACGTATGAGGAGAGATTGGGTCGATTGGGCTTATACTCGCTGGAGTTTAGAAGAATGAGAGGAGATCTCATTGAAACTTATAAAATTCTAACAGAACTGGACAGATTGGATGCAGGAAGGATGTTCCCGATGGCAGGGGAGTCCAGAACCAGGGGTCACAGTCTAAGGATAAGGGGTAAGCCATTTAGGACAGGGATGAGGAGGAATTTCTTCACCCAGAGAGTGGTGCACCTGTGGAATTCTGTACCACAGAAGGCAGTGGAGGCCAATTTATTAAATATATTCAAGAAGGAGTTGGATCTCAAACAAGCGTGCTAAGCTTGAATAAAGGAGACTATGAAGGTATGAGAGCGGAATTGAGTAGAGTGGATTGGGAAAATAGATTAAAGGGTAAGACGATACATGATCAGTGGTGTACATTTAAGGAGTTATTTTACAACTTCCAAAAAAAATATATTCCACTGAGAAGAAAAGGGTGTAAAAGAAAAGACAGCCATCTGTGGCTAAGTAAAGAAATTAAGGATAGTATTCGACTAAAAACAAGGGCATATAAGGTAGCCAAATCTAGTGGGAGGATGGAAGATTGGGAAAACTTTAAAAGACAGCAAAAAATAACAAAAAGATTGATTAAGAAAGGGAAGATAGATTATGAAAGTAAATTAGCCAAAAATATAAAAACAGATAGTAAGAGTTTTTATAGTTATATAAAAAGAAAAAGGGTGGCTAAAGTAAATGTTGGTCCCTTAGAGGATGAGACCGGGAAATTAATGGTGGGAAATATGGAGATGGCAAAAACATTGAATGAATATTTTGTATCAGTCCTTACAGTAGAGGACACGAAGAATATCCCAACACTGGACAAACAGGGGGCTATAGGGGGGGAGGAGCTAAACACGATCAAAATCACTAAGGAAGTGGTACTCGGTAAAATAATGGGACTCAAGGCGGATAAATCACCTGGACCTGATGGCTTACATCCTAGGGTCTTGAGGGAAGTGGCGGTAGGGATTGTGGATGCATTGGTAATAATTTTCCAAAACTCCCTGGACTCAGCAAAGGTCCCGGCAGACTGGAAAACTGCTAATGTAACACCCTTATTTAAAAAGGGCAGTAGACAGAAGGCTGGAAACTATAGACCGGTTAGCCTAACATCTGTGGTAGGTAAAATTTTGGAGTCCATTATTAAGGAGACAGTAACAGGACATTTGGATAATCATAATTTAATAGGACAAAGTCAGCATGGTTTTATGAAGGGGAAGCATGTTTGACAAATTTGCTGGAGTTCTTTGAGGAAGTAACATATAGGGTGGATAAAGGGGAACCAGTGGACGTAGCGTATTTAGACTTCCAAAAGGCATTTGACAAGGTGCCACACAAAAGATTATTGCTTAAGATAAAAAATCATGGGATTGGGGGTAATATTCTGGCATGGATAGAGGATTGGCTATCTAACAGAAGGCAGAGAGTTGAGATAAATGGTTAATTCTCAGACTGGCAATCAGTAACTAGTGGTGTTCCGCAGGGGTCAGTGCTGGGTCCCCAACTCTTTACAATCTATATTAACGATTTGGAGGAGGGGACCGAGTGTAACATATCAAAGTTTGCAGATGATACTAAGATGGGAGGGAAAGTAGTGAGTGAGGAGGACATAAAAAACCTGCAAGGGGACATAGACAGGCTAAGTAAGTGGGCAGAGATTTGGCAGATGGAATACAATACTGGAAAGTGTGAGGTTATGCACTTTGGCAGGAAAAATCGTAGAGCAAGTTATTATCTTAATGGCAAGAAACTGGAAAGTACTGCAGTATAAAGGGATCTGGAGGTCCTGGTGCACGAAACTCAAAAGGTTAGTATGCAGGTGCAGCAAGTGATTAAGAAGGCCAATGGAATGTTGGCTTTCATTGCTAGGGGGATAGAATATAAAAATAGGGAGGTATTGCTTCAGTTGTACAAGGTATTGGTGAGACCGCACCTGGAATACTGCATACAGTTTTGGTGTCCATACTTAAGAAAAGACATACTTGCTCTCGAGTCAGTACAAAGAAGGTTCACTCGGTTAATCCCGGGGATGAGGGGATGGACATATGAGGAGAGGTTGAGTAGATTGGGACTCTACTCATTGGAGTTCAGAAGAATGAGGCGATCTTATTGAAACATATAAGATTGTGAAGGGGTTGGATCGGGTGGATGCGGGGAGGATGTTCCCGATGATGGGTGAAACTAGAACTAGGGGGCATAGTCTTAGAATAAGGGGCTGCTCTTTCAAAACTGAGATGAGGAGGAACTACTTCACTCAGAGGGTGGTAGGTCCATGGAATATGCTGCCCCAAAAAGCTGTAGAAGCTACATCATTACATAAATTTAAAACAGAAATAGACAGTTTCCTAGAAGTAAAGGGAATTAAGGGTTACGGGGAGCGGGCAGGAATTTGGACATGAGTCTAGGTTCGGATCGGACATGGCCCTGTGGGTAGCGGAGCGGGCCCAGGGGCCGTGTAGCCTGATCCTGCTCCTATTTCGTGTGTCTAATTCTGTTAGATTCAGGAGATGGTTCTGTGATAGTAGATTGGCGGTTAGGATCAGATCAGCCATGATCTTATTGAATGGCGGAGCAGGCTCGAGGGGCCGATTGGCCTACTCCTGCTCCTATTTCTTATGTTCTTATGTTCTTATATATTCTTAAGGCTAAAGGGATCAAAGGATATGGGGAGAAGGCAGGGACCGGGTACTGAATTTGGATGACCAGCCATGATCTCATTGAATGGCGGAGCAGACTCGAGGGGCCGAATGGCCTACTCCTGCTCCTATCTTCTATGTTTCTATGTTAACAACAACCATCTTCCTTTGTGCTAGGTATGACTCCAGCCAGTGGAGAGTTTTCCCCCTGATTCCCATTGACTTCAATTTTACTGGTGCTCCTTGATGCCGCACTTGGTCAAATGCTGCCTTGATGTCAAGGGCAGTCACTCTCACCTCACCTCTGGAATTCAGCTCTTTTGTCCATGTTTGGACGAAGGCTGTAATGAGGCCGGGAACCAAGTGGTCCTGGCGGAACCCAAACTGAGCATCAGTGAGCAGGTTATTGATGAGTAAGTGCCGCTTGATAGCACTGTCGACGACACCTTCCATCACTTTGCTGATGATTGAAAGTACAGGAAACTTTGTGCTATCCGGCACCCACGGGACCGAGCTGCTGCCGTTGCCTCAAAACTTCCGTACTCTCCAGAGTTAATGTTGAGAGATACGGAGATTCTTATCTGCGTATTTGACAACAAACACTGTTGCTTAGCAACAGGTTCTAAACACTCGGGTGTGGCCCTAAAGCTCTGTAGCTGAAGCTGTTGCTATAGCTACAGACCTTGCACAGCTTGACTGTTCAAACAAAGCAAAAAAAACAAACAAAAAGAATAAAAAATGGCTGCTGATTTTTGCCGGTGGCTCCAGATTGCCGGATAGCTCACCTCCGGATAGCACAAAGTTTCCTGTAGACTGATGGGGCGGTAATTGGCTGGATTGGATTTGTCCTGCTTTTTGTGGACAGGACATACCTGGGCAGTTTTCCACATTGTCGGATAGATGCCAGTGTTGTCGCTGTACTGGAACAGCTTGGCTAGAGGCGCGGCTAGTTCTGGAGCGCAAGTCTTCAGCACGACAGCCGGGATGTTGCCGGGGCCCAGAGCCTTTGCTGTATCCAGTGCGCTCAGCCGTTTCTTGTTATCACGTGGAGTGAATCGAGTTGGCTGAAGACTGGCTTCTGTGGTGGTGGGGACCTCAGGAGGAGGCCGATATGGATCATCCCCTCGGCACTTCTGGCTGTTGGTGGTTGCAAATGCTTCAGCCTTGTCTTTTGCACTCACGTGCTGGGCTCCACCATCATTGAGAATGGGGATATTCCTGGAGCCTCCTCGTCCCGTTAGTTGTTTAATGGTCCACTACCATTCACGACTGGATGTGGAAGGACTGCAGAGTTTTGATCTGATCTGTTGACTATGGGATTGCTTAGCTATGCTTATCGCATGCTGCTTCCACTGTTTAGCATGCATGTAGTCCTATGTTTCAGCTTCCCCAGGTTGGTACCTCATTTTTCAGTATGCCTGGTGCTGCTCCTGGCATGCTCTTCTGCACTCCTCATTGAAGCAGGGTTGGTCCCCTGGCTTGATGGTAATGGTAGATGTAAGGATCAATAACATGTCATTCTATAGTGGACACAAGGTGGAGTTGTAGAGCTGGACATAGCTGTCTGTACAAGACTACACTACCCAGCTGTATATATATTAAGACTACATTACCCATGAGGCACTAGTACCCACAAGGCAGCAGTCAAGATGGAAGCCTCCACAGATACAGTACCTAGTCCACATGTGCTCAATAAAAAGTAACTAGCAAAAGCTAGCTGTGTTCATAATAAGAATGTCTAGTTATTAATGAACATAACATGGTACCAGGGTGGTGAAGATCTGCTGAAAATTGTGAAAAGCGACATGGAGAATTTGAAGCCACCAGAGCGTTTGAATCTCACAGAAAAAATCGACTACAACTGGCAGACTTTTAAACAGCAATTCGAACTCTACATTGCAGCCATCGGATTCGGTACGAAGCCAGACGCAAGGAAGATAGCGTTGCTGCTTATGGTTGCAGGCCCACAGGCGATAGAGGTATTTAATACATTTGTATTTAATCCAGTGGAGAACAGAGAAAAATTAGAAGATGTGCTAAAAAAATTTGATGCACATTGCTCTCCCAAATAGAATGAGACCTATGAAAGATACATCTTCTGTTCTCGGACACAGCAGCAAAATGAGACTTTTGATAACTTTATAACTGATCTGAAACTGAAAGCACAGACATGTAATTTCTCTGAGCTCAAAGCATCCATGATTTGTGACCAGATTGTGTTTGGTATTCATGATAAAAAAAGTTAGGGAACGTCTGTTGAGAGAAACTGAACTAAATTTGGAAAATGCGGTGAAAATATGCCAAGCCAGCGAGCTAGCTCGAAATCACGCGAAGACTTTCAGTGAAATCAATAATGATGCGATTGTAATGAGTGATAATGCTGCTGTCGGTGCTGTGTCCTACAAGGGGAAGAAACGTGGGCAGAACAGAAATGAAAAGCAATCGGAGGATGAAATTTTTAATTGTAAACGCTGTGGTTACAAACACCAGTTAAGACAATGCCCAGCGTTTGGAAAAATGTGCACAAAGTGTAATGGAAAGAATCACTTTGCCAAACAATGCTTTTCAAAAGTAAAAACGACGAAAGGGCAACGAGTTAATGTGATTGAGGACACTGATTTAAGTGAGACATTTTTTGTAGGAATGGTGTCATGTGACGATATCAAAAAAGATACAGAAAATGTGCAGCCCTCAGAAATAGACAATGCTGAACATAAAGTTAATGCAGTAAAAGAGGACAAATGGATGATCCCACTGCAGATAAATGGAGCATTAGTTACATTGAAACTGGACACTGGGGCAAAAGCAAACTTAATCAGTATGAGTGACATTAACAATATGAAAGAAAAGCCCAAAATACAGAAAAAGTCAGTACTACTGAAGGACTATAATGGACAGAAAATAGATAGCTTAGGTGTATGCAGACTTAAAGTGACAGTCAAAGACTGTTTCCTGTTGTGGCTGAAAGACTTGATTCACTATAGGTGACAAAGCTTGTGAGGACTTAGAACTGGTCAACAGAGTTTACCGTATAAACTGTGCCATAAGCAGACCAGATGACTCAGGTGATGAAGCAGAGAGCCCATCAAGGATGAAAAGGCCAAAGGGTATCCATGTCTTCAAAAAGCCTAGTTTCTCCAAGAACAGAGAAAAAGACTTTAAGGTCAAAGAGAAGCCAAAGGAAGAAAAGCACAAAGGAAAAACACAAGGAGAAAAAGTCCAAAGATATAACCGCAGCAGATGTTAAGCAGTGGAAAGAGAAAAAGAAAAAGAAGAAGCCTGCACCAGAGCAGGAAGCAGTTCCGGTGGATACTCCTTTCCTCAGGCCAATCTTTGGTGTTCCATTAGCCGAGGCTGCTGAGAGGACTATGCTGTATGATGGGATCCAGCTGCCAGCAGTTTTTCGAGAGTGCATTGACTACATTGAGAGTTATGGCATGAAGAGTGAAGGAAACACTGAAACCCTCTCCAAGCAAAGATCGCAAGGAGACCTCGATCTATACAAGAGCAGATTGATGACAATGCCGCAACTGCATCTTGTCATTCACCGCCAGAACAATCTCATGAAGACACATCAGACTTACCCGTGTTGAGAAGATCCACACATGAAGTAAAAAAGCCTGATAGACTTAATCTTTGAGGACAATGTAAAGCTTTGAAAATGTGTTGACTGTTTTGAAAATGTTTATGTTTATAGAGCACTAACAAAAGTGTTACTGATATTATCTTTATTGTTTTCTTGAAAGTTGATTGATATTGATTTTGTTAAACCTCAAAGAAAGGGGGATGTAACGATCAATAACATGTCATTCTATAGTGGACACAAGGTGGAGCTGTAGAGCTGGACATAGCTGTATGTACAAGACTACACTACCCAGCTGTATATATATTAAGACTACATTACCCATGAGGCACTAGTACCCACAAGGCAGCAGTCAAGATGGAAGCCTCCACAGATACAGTACCTAGTCCACATGTGCTCAATAAAAAGTAACTAGCAAAAGCTAGCTGTGTTCATAATAAGAAATGTCTAGTTATTAATGAACATAACAGTAGAGTGAGGGATATGCCGGGCCATGAGGTTACAGATTGTGGTGGAATACAATTCTGCTGCTGCTGATGGCTCACAGCACCTCGTGGATGCCCAGTTTTGAGCTGCTAGATCTGTTCTGAATCTATCCCATTTAGCACGGTGGTCGTGCCACACAACACAATGGAGGGTGTCCTCAGTGTGAAGGCAAGACTTTGTCTCCGCAAGGACTATTCAGTGGTCACTGCTACCAATGCTGTCATGGACGGATGCATCTGCAACAGGTAGATGGTGAGGACGAGGTCAAGTAGGTTTTTCCCCTTGTGTTGGTTCTCTCACCACCTGCCGCAGGCCCAGACTGGCATTTATGTCCTTTAGGACTCAGCCATAGAGAATTCCAAAGATTCACAACCCTCTGAGTGAAGGAATTTCTCCTCATCTCAGTCTTAAATGGCTGACCTCTTATCCTGAGACACTCCAGCCTCGGGAAACAACCTCTCAGCATCTACCCTGTCAATCCCCCTCAGAAACTTGCATGTTTCAATGAGATCACCTCTCATTCTTCTAACTCCAGAGAGTATCGGCCCATTCCACACAATCTCTCATCATAGGACAGCCCTCTCATCCCAGGAATCAATCTAGTGAACCTTCGTTGCACCGCCTCCAAGGCAAGTATATCCTTCCTCAGGTACGGAGACCAAAACTGTGCCCAGTACTCCAGGTGTGGTCTCACCAAGGCCCTGTACAATTGGAGCAAGACTTCCTTACTCTTATACTCCAACCCCCTTGATATAAAGGCCAACATGCCATCTGCCATCCTAATTGCTTGCTGTATCTTCTTGCCCACTAACTTAACCTATCTACATCCCTTTGCAGACTTTGTGTCCTCCTCACAGCTTACTTTCCCACCTAGCTTTGTATTGTCAGCAAACTTGGATACATTACACTCGGTCCCTTCATCTAAGTCATTAATATAGATTGTAGCTGAGGCCCCAACACTGATCCTTGTGGTACCCCACTAGTTACAGCCTGCCAACCTGAAATTGACCTGTTTATTCCTACTCTCTGTTTTCTGTCCTTTAACCAATCCTCTATCCATGCTAATATATTAGCCTCTACCCGCTAAGCCCTTATCGTGTGTAACAACCTTTTGTGTGGCACCCTTATTGAATGCCTTTTGAAAATCCAAATATGCTACATCCATTTGTCGGCTTTTAGTCCCATTAATTTCTCCAGTACTTTTTTTATTACTAATATGAATTACTTTACGTTCCTCACTTTCATTAGACCCTTGACTCCCCACTGTTTCTGGTATGTTTTTTGTGTCATTTACTGTGAAGACAGACACAGAATCTTTGTTTAAAGTGTCTGCAATTTCCTTGTTCCCTATTATAATTTCTCCTGTCTCAGCCTCTAAGAGACCCACATTTACTTTTGCTACTCTCTTCCTTTTCACATACTTGGAGAAGCTCTCACAATCTGTTTTTATATTTCTTTCTAGTTTACTCTCCTATTCTATTTTCTCCCTCTATCAATTTTTGGTCATTCTTTGCTGGTTTCTAAAACTCTCCAAATCCGTTTTTGCTAGACTAAGTAAAGAGAAACTGTTTCCAATGGCAGAAGGGTCGTAACCAGTGGACACACATTTAAGATAATTGGCTAAAGAATCAGAGGGGCGATGAAGATAAAAACATTTTTGCAGCGAGTTGTTGTGATCTGGAATGTTCTGCCTGGAAGGGCGGTGGAAGCAAAGTAACTTTCCAAAGAGAATTGGATAAATATTTGAAGGGGATAAATTTTCAGGGCTCTGGGGAAAGAGCAGGGGAGTGGGACTAATTGGATCGCTCTTTCAAAGAGCCGGCACAAACATGATGGGCCGAATGGCCCCCTGTGCTGTAAGATTGGCGAAAGGCCTAGGCCCCCAGTGCAGGACAGTCGGAGGGGAGAAAGACAATGGGGTCAATCAGGAATTGGTCAGGTGACGCTAAGTTTGAGTTTTAAGAGGCCGTGGGTTGTACGAGGATGGGGAGGAAGGGGTCCCACAGTCCGAGGCTCTGGGAGGGAATGAGTTGGAGCAGGAGATGGTGCCGTGAGTCCCGATTTCAGCACAGTGATGATGTGAGATGGGACTGGGGACTCTCGTTCTGGTTTCTGCCTCGTCACCCTGGCACCTGGGTTTAAATTCAGTCTAGACTGCAGGGAAGCAGGCCCTCTTCTACTGGCTGAGAGAGTATTGAGGGGCCTCCTCAATCCAGCTCCGAGTAGATGCTATAGAGCTTCTATCTGCTAACTTCGATCAGGCATCACTCAGCTTGGAGGAGAGGAACAGACGTCAGGACATCGACAGACTGGTGAAATAGGCAGACACATGGCAGACGCAAATTAACGCAGAGAAGTTTGAAGTGATACATTTTGGTAAGAAGAATGAGGAGAGACAATATAAACTAAAGGGTACAATTTTAAAGGGGGTGTAGGAACGGAGAGACCTGGGGGTGTATGTACACAAATCTTTGCAGGACAAGTTGAGAAGGCTGTTAAAATAGCATATGGGATTCTTGGCTTTATAAGTAGAGGTAGAGAGCACACCAAACCACATAGAGATATTAGGGCAGGTGACCAAAAGCTTGGTCAAAGAGGTAAGTTTAAAGGAGCATCTTAAAGGAGGAGAGAGAGGTAGAGAGGCGGAGAGGTTTAGGGAGAGAATTCCAGACATTGGGGCCCAGGCAGCGGAAGGCACGGCCACCAATGGTGGAGCGATGGAAATCGGGGGATGCGCAAGTAGCCAGAATTGGAGGAGCGCAGAGATCTCGGAGGGTTGTGGGGCTGGAGGAGGTTACAGAGATGGGGAGGGGCGAGGTCATGGAAAGATTTGAAAACAAGGATGATCATTTTAAAATCGAGGCATTGCTGGACCGGGAGACAGTGCAGGTCAGCGAGCACAGGGCCGATGGGTGAACGGGACTCGGTGCGAGTTAGGACACGGGCAGCCCAGTTTCAGATGAGCTGAAGTTTATGGAGGGTGGAATGTGGGAGGCTGGCCAGGAGAGTGTTGGGATAGTCGAGTCTGGAGGGGACAAGTGCACGGATGAGGCAAGTGACAATTAATTTTATCCCGGATTAAGAAGTTTCCCCACCACCGACGTTAGGCTGACTGGCCTGTAGTTGCCGGGTTTGTCCCGCTCCCCTTTTTTGAACAGGGGTGTAACATTTGCAATCCTCCAGTCCTCTGGCACCACTCCCATATCCAATAAGGATTGGAAGATTGTGGCCCGAGCCTCCACAATTTCCACCCTTACTTCCCTCAGTAACCTAGGAGTGCGGTAGCTGGACTAGTAACCCAGAGGCCTGGACAAATAAAAGAAAAAAGAAAGACTTGCATTTCTACAGTGCCCTTCACGCCCACTGGACGTCCCAAAGCACTTTGCAGCTAATGAAGTACTGTTTGAAGTGTCGTCACTGTTGTAATAACCTGGAGACATAAGTTCAAATCCCACCACGGCAGCTGGGGAATTTCAATTCAGTTAATTAAATAAATAAATCTGTAATCGTAATGGTGACCAGGAAACTACCAGATCGTCATCAAATCCCCTCTGGTGCACTAATGTCCTTTAGAGAAGGGAATGTGTCACCCGGCCCTCTGACACGGCCTAGCAAGCCACTCAGTTGTAACAAACCTCGACGAAAAACAATAATAATAAAACCGGACGGACCACCCGCCATCGACCTCAGCACCGGTTTCGGACAAGACAAAGGCCCAGCCCAGCCCAGTCGACCCGACCCGGCCCAATCCGACCCGGCCCAATCCAACCCAGCCCAGCCCAACCCAAACCGGCCCAGCCCAGCCTGCAGAGTCCTCCTCACTAACATCTGGGGACTTGTGCCAAAATTGGGAGCGTTGTCTGTCCGGCAGTCCCTCGGAACCGAGGATGACTTGCTTCCACATTAAATATGAGTTCTCAGGTGACTGATGAGTCCAATACGGGACCTACAGTCTCTGTCGCAGGTGGGGCAGACGGTGGCTGAAGGGGCGGGTGGGTGGGGTGCTTGGGGTGCACTGGACAAACAGGGGGCTCTGGGGGGGAGGAGCTAAATACGATTAAAATCACTAAGGAAGTGGTACTCGGTAAAACAATGGGACTCAAGGCGGATAAATCACCTGGACCTGATGGCTTACATCCTAGGGTCTTGAGAGAAGTGGCGGTAGGGATTGTGGATGCATTAGTAATAATTTTCCAGAGCTCCCTGGACTCAGCAAAGGTCCCGGCAGATTGGAAAACTGCTAATGTAACACCCTTATTTAAAAAGTGTAGTAGGCAGAAGGCTGGAAACTATAGACCTGTTAGCCTAACATCTGTGGTTGGTAAAATTTTAGAGTCGATTATTAAGGAGACAGTAACGGGACATTTGGATAAACATAATTTAATAGGACAAAGTCAGCATGGTTTTATGAAGGGGATGTCATGTTTGACAAATTTGCTGGAGTTCTTTGAGGAAGTAACATATAGGGTGGATAAAGGGGAACCAGTGGACGTAGTGTATTTAGACTTCCAAAAGGCATTTGACAAGGTGCCACACCAAAGATTATTGCTGAAGATAAAAAATCACGGGATTGGGGGTAATATTCTGGCGTGGGTGGAGGATTGGCTCTCTAACAGAAGGCAGAGAGTTGGGATAAATGGTTCATTCTCAGACTGGCAATCAGTAACTAGTGGTGTTCCGCAGGGGTCAGTGCTGGGTCCCCAACTCTTTACAATCTATATTAACGATTTGGAGGAGGGGACTGAGTGTAACATATCAAAGTTTGCAGATGATACAAAGATGGGAGGGAAAGTAGTGAGTGAGGAGGACATAAAAAACCTGCAAAGGGACATAGACAGGCTAAGTAAGTGGGCAGAGATTTGGCAGATGGAATACAATACTGGAAAGTGTGAGGTTATGCACTTCGGCAGGAAAAATCATCGAGCAAGTTATTATCTTAATGGCAAAAAACTGGAAAGTACTGTAGTACAAAGGGATCTGGGGGTCCTGGTGCACGAAACTCAAAAAGTTAGTATGCAGGTGCAGCAGGTGATCAAGAAGGCCAATGGCATGTTGGCTTTTATTGCTAGGGGGATAGAATATAAAAATAGGGAGGTATTGCTGCAGTTGTACAAGGTATTGGTGAGACCGCACCTGGAATACTGCATACAGTTTTGGTGTCCATACTTAAGAAAAGACATACTTGCTCTCGAGTCAGTACAAAGAAGGTTCACTCGGTTAATCCCGGGGATGAGGGGGTGGACATATGAGGAGAGGTTGAGTAGATTGGGACTCTACTCATTGGAGTTCAGAAGAATGAGAGGCGATCTTATTGAAACATATAAGATTGTGAAGGGGTTGGATCGAGTGGATGCGGTGAGGATGTTCCCAATGATGGGTGAAACTAGAACTAGGGGGCATAATCTTAGAATAAGGGGCTGCTCTTTCAAAACTGAGATGAGGAGAAACTTCTTTAGACAGTTTCCTAGAAGTAAAGGGAATTAGGGGTTACGGGGAGCGGCAGGAATTTGGACATGAGTCTAGGTTCGGATCGGTTATGACCCTGTGGGTGGCGGAGCGGGCCCAGGGGCCGTGTAGCCTGATCCTGCTCGTACTTCTTGTGTTCTAATTCTGTGTTAGATTTCAGGAGATGGTTCTATTCACAGGGATTAGTGGAGACCTCGGGAACAGGCTGCCAGCTAGGAGTCCTTCAAGAGTAAATTGGGCCTGTTCCTGGCTGGGGTGGAGATCACCTCTTACAGAAGGTAAGTACTGCAGGAAATACAGGGACAGAGTGATCTCCTGGATGAGTTTCGATCGCCTAGATGGGTCGGAGAGGAATATCCCAGATTTTTTCTCCCAAATTGGCCATTGGGTTTTTTATCTGATTTTTCGCCTCTCTCGGGAGATCACATGGGTTCGGGTGGGATGGAGAGTGGAAGTAGATTTGAGGTTAGGATCAGATCAGCCATGATCTTATTGAATGGCGGAGCAGGCTCGAGGGGCCGATTGGCCTACTCCTGCTCCTATTTCTTATGTTGACGTGCGCTTCTTTCACTGTTTGCGCTTGGCTTCCGCCTGCTCCCGGCGAAGAAACTCAAGGTGTTCGGCGCCTTCCCGGATGCTTCTCCTCCACTTTGTGCGGTCTTGGGCCAGGGATTCCCAGGTGTTGGTGGGGCTGTTGCACTTTTTCAAGGAGGCTTTGAGGGTGTCCTTGAAGCGTTTCCTCTGCCCACCTGGGGCTCTCTTGCCGTGTCGGAGCTCCGAGTAGAGCGCTTGTTTTGGGAGTCTCGTATCGGGCATGCGGACAATGTGACCCGTCCATCGAAGCTGATCGAGCATGATCAGAGCTTCAATGCTGGGGATGTTGGTCTGAGCAAGAACACTGACGTTGTTGCGCCTATCCTGCCAATGGATTTGCAGGATCTTGCGGAGGCAGTGTTGGTGGTACCTCTCCAGTGCTTTGAGGTGCCTGCTGTACATGGTCCATGTCTCTGAGGCATACAGGAGGGCGGGTATTACTACTGCTCTGTAGACCATGAGCTTGGTGCCGGGTTTGAGGTCCTGGTCTTCAAACACTCTCTTCCTCAGGCGACCGAAGGCTGCACTGGCACACTGAAGGCGGTGTTGGACTTTGTCATCGACATCTGCCCTTGTTGATAGTAGACTCCCGAGGTATGGAAAGTGGTCCACGTTGTCCAAGGCCTTGTCATGGATTTTGATAATCGGGGGGCAGTACTGTGTGGCGGGGGCAGGTTGGTAGAGGACCAACGCTCTTCTCGATCTTGCTGCAATGCTCCATCTCACCCTCAGTAAGCTCCCCACTGGAGTGGAGCTAATTTACAGAACAAACGGGAAACTGTTCAACCTCCGTCACCTCCAGTCCAGATCCAAGGTCGTACCTTCCTCTTGTCATCGAATTACAGTATGCAGACGATGCTTGCGTCTGCGCACACTCGGTGGTCGAACTCCAAACTATCGTTAACACCTTCACCGAAGCGTACGAGAGCATAGGCCTTACACTAAACATCCATATAAGAAATAGGAGCAGGAGTTGACCAATTGGCCCCTCGAGCCTGCTCTGCCATTCAGTAAGATCATGGCTGATCTTCGACCTCCTCTCCACTTTCCTGCACTATCCCCATATCCTTGATTCCCTTAATATCCAAAAATCTATCGATCTCTGTCTTGAATATACTCAACGACTGAGCCTCCACAGCCCTCTGGGGTAGAGAATTCCAAAGATTCACCACCCTCAGTGAAGAAGTTTCTCCTCATCTCAGTCCTAAATGGCTGACCCCTTATTCTGAGACTGTGACCCCTGGTTCTAGACTCCCCAGCCAGGGGAAACATCCTCCCTGCATCTACCCTGTCAAGCCCTGTAAGAATTGTGTATGTTTCAATGAGATCACCTCTCATTCTTCTAAACTCTAGAGAATATAGGCCTAGTCTACTCAATCTCTCCTCATAGGACAATCCACCCATCCCAGGAATCAGTCTGGTGAACCTTCGTTGCACTCCCTCTATGGCAAGTATATCCTTCCTTAGGTAAGGAGACCAAAACTGTCCACAATACTCCAGGTGTGGTCTCACCAGGGCCCTATATAATTGCAGTAAGATGTCTTTACTCTTATACTCAAATCCTCTTGTAATAAAGGCCAACATACCATTTGCTTTCCTAATTGCTTGCTGTACCTGTATGTTAACTTTCAGTGATTCGTGTACAAGGACACCCAGGTCCCTCTGAACACCAACATTTCCCAATCTCTCACCATTTAAAAAAATCTGCTTTTTTATTTTTCCTACAAAGTGGATTTCTCCACATTATATTTCATTTGCCATGTTCTCGCCCACTCACTTACGCTGTCTATATCCCCTTGAAGCCTCTTTGCATCCTCCTCACAACTTACATTCCCACCTAGCTTTGTATCATCAGCAAACTTGGATATATTACATTTGGTCCCCTCATCCGAATCATTGATGTAGATTGTGAACAGCTGAGGCCCAAGCACTGATCCTTGCGGTACCCCACTAGTTACAGCCTGCCAACCCAAAAATGACCCGTTTATTCCTACTCTCTGTTTTCTCTCCGTTAACCAATCCTCAATCCGTGCTAGTATGTTACCCCCAATCCCATGAGCCCTAATTTTGTTCAATAACCTCTTGTGTGGCACCTTATCGAATCCCTTCTGAAAATCCAAAAACACCACATCCACTGGATCCCCCTTATCTATTCTGCTAGTTGTGACCTCAAAAAACTCTTAACAGATTTGTCAAACACAATTTCCCTTTCATAAATCCGTATTGACTCTACCCAATCACAGAAATCACAGAAACCCCACAGTGCAGATAGAGGCCATTTCGGCCCATCGAGCCTGCACCGACACATATCCCACCCGATCCCCATAACCCCTACACCAACACCAACATTTTCTAAGTGCCCTGTTACCACGTCCTTAATAATAGATTCTAACATTTTCCCTATGACTGATGTCAGGCTAATTGGTCTGTAGCTCCCTGTTTTCTCTCTCCCTCCTTTCTTAAATAGTGGGGTTACATTTGCTACCTTTTAATCTGCGGGAACCGTTCTAGAATCTATGGAATTTTGGATGATGACAACCAAAGCATCCACTATCTCTATAGCCACCTCTTTTAAAACCCTAGGATGTAGGCCATCAGGCCCAGAGGATTTATTGGATTTCAGTCCCATTATTTTTTTATTAATACGAATTTCTTTCAGTTCCTCATTCTCGCTAGACCCTTGGTTCTCCATTATTTCCGGGAGGTTTTTTGCGTCTTCCGTGAAGACAGACACAAAGTATTTGTTTAATTTCTCTGCCATTTCCTTATTCCCCATTATAATTTCTCCTGTCTCAGCCTGTAAGGGACCCACATTTACTTTCGCTAATCTTTTCCTTTTTACATACCTATAAAAGCTTTTACAAGCCTGACATAGTCATACTTACAGAATCATACCTTTCAGCCAATGTCCCAGACTCCTCCATCACCATGCCTGGGTATGTCCTGTCCCACCGGCAGGGCAGACCCACTAGAGGTGGCGGCACTGTGGTATGCAGTCGGGAAGGAGTGGCCCCGGGAGTCCTCAACATTCTCATGACTTCAGGCCAAACATGGACAAGGAAACCTCCTGCTGATTACCACCTACCGCCCTCTCTCAGCTGAGTACTCCTCCATATTGAACACCACTTGGAAGTAGCACTGAGAGTAGCAAGGGCACAGAATGTACTCTGGGTGGGGGATTTCAATGTCCATCACCAAGAGTGATTCGGTAGCACCACTACTGACCGAGTCCTGAAGGACATAACTGCCAGTCTGGGCCTGCGACAGGTGGTGAGAGAACCAGCACGAGGGAAAAACCTATTTGACCTCGTCCTCACCAATCTACCTGTCGCAGATGCATCTGTCCATGACAGTATTGGTAGCAAGGCCACCGCACAGTCATTGTGGAGACGAAGTCCCGTCTCCACACTGAGGACACCCTCCATCGTGTTGTGTGGCACTACCACCTCGCCTCTAGCCAAGCTGTTCCAGTACAGCCACAACACTGGCATGTACCCGACAATGTGGAAAACTGTCCAATCTACTCTCAATCTGCAGCCATCAAGTGGCATTTACTCACCAATGACCTGCTCATCGATGCTCAGTTTGGGTTCTGCCAGGACCACTCGGCTTCAGACCTCATTACAGCCTTGGTCCAAACATGGATAAAAGAGCTGAATTCCAGAGGTGAGGTGAGAGTGACTGCCCTTGACATCAAGGTTGCATATGACCGAGTGTGGCATCAAGGAGCTCCAGTAAAATTGAAGTCAATGGGAATCGGGGAAAACTCTCCACTGGTTAGAATCATACCTAGCACAAAGGAAGATGGTTGTGGTTGTTGGAATCATCTCAGCCCCAGGACATCGTTGCAAGAATTTTTTTTATTCGTTCCTGGGATGTGGGCATCACTGGCAAGGCCAGCATTTATTGCCCATCCCTAATTGCCCTTGAGAAAGTGGTCTTAAATGGCCTACCCCTTATCCTGAGACTATGCCCCTAGTTCTAGACTCTCCAGCCAGGGGAAACAACCTCTCAGCATCTACCCTGTCAATCCCCCCTCAGAATCTTGTATGTTTCAATGAGATCACCTCTCATTCTTCTAACTCCAGAGAGTATAGGCCCATTCTACACAATCTCTCCTCATAGGACAGCCCTCTCATCCCAGGAATCAATCTAGTGAACCTTCGTTGCACCGTCTCCAAGGCAAGTATATCCTTCCTTGGATAAGGAGACCCAAACTGTGCACAGTACTCCAGGTGTGGTCTCACCAAGGCCCTGTACAATTGCAGCAAGACTTCCTTACTCTTATACTCCAACCCCTTGCAATAAAGGCCAACAGGCCATTTGCCTTCCTAATTGCTTGCTGTACCTACACGCTAACTGTCTGTGTTTCCTGTACGAGGACACCCAAATCTCTCTGAACACCAACATTTAATAGTTTCTCACCATTTAAAAAATATTCTGTTTTTCTATTCTTCCTACCAAAGTGAATAACCTCACATTTCTCCACATTATACTCCATCTGCCACCTTACTGCCCACTCACTTAGCCTGTCTTTGCTCTTTGTGCCCTCACAGTTTACTTTCCTACCTAGCTTTGTATCGTCAGCAAACTTGGATACATTGCACTCGGTCCCTTCATCTAAATGAGTAATATAGATTGTAAATAGCTGAGGCCCAAGCACATATAATAGATTATCTGTTGTAAATAGCTGATCCTTGCGGCACCCCACTAGTTACAGGCTGCCAACTGGAAAATGACCCGTTTATCTCTACTCTCTGTTTTCTGTCCGTTGACCAATCCTCTGTCCATGCTAATATATTACCCCCAACCCTATGAGCCCTTATCTTGCCCAGCAACCTTTTATATGGCACCTTATTGAATACATTTTGGAAATCCAAATATACTACATCCACTGGTTCCCCTTTATCTACCCTGCTAGTTACATCCTCAAAAAACTCTAAATCAATTTGTTAAACACGATTTCCCTTTCATAAAACCATGTTGACTTCTGCCTAATCATGTTATGATTTTCTAATGCCCTGTTACCACTTCCTTAATAATGGATTCCAGCATTTTCCCAATGACTGATGTCAGGCTAACTGGTCTGTAGTTCCTGGTTTTCTCTGTCCCTCCTTTCTTGAATAGTGGGGGTTATATTTGCTATCTTCAAATCCGCTTGGACCGTTCTAGAATCTAGGGAATTTTGGAAGATCACAATCAATGCATCCACTATCTCTGCAGCCACCTCTTTTGGAACCCTAGGATATAGGCCATCGGGTCCAGGGGATTTGTCGGCTATTAGTCCCATTCGTTCTCAGTATTTTTTCTCTACTGATATTAACTACTTTAAGATCCTCACTCTCATTAGCCTCTTGGTTCCACACTGTTTTTGGTAAGCTTTTTGTGTCTTTTACTGTGAAGACAGATACAAAATATTTGTTTCAAGTCTCTGCCATTTCCTTATTCCCCATTATAATTTCACCAATCTCAGCCTCTAAGGGACCAACATTTACTTTTGCTACTTTCTTCCTTTTTACATACTTGTAGAAGCTCTTACAATCTGTTTTTGTATTTCTTTCTAGTTTACTCTCATTCTATTTTCTCCCTTTTTATCAATTTTTTGGCCATCCTTTGCTGGATTCTGAAGCTCTCCCAATCCTCAGGCTTACGACTATTCTTTGCAACATTATAACCTCCCTTTAATGTAATACTATCCTTAACTTATTTAGTTAGCCACAGATTGATCACTTTTCCCGTGGAGTTTTTATTTCTCAGTGGAATGTATATTCGTTGAGAATTTTGGAATATTCTTTTAAATGTTTGCCACTGATTATCTACCGTCCTACCTTTTAATCTAATTTCCCAATCTACCTCAGCTAACTCGCCCCTCATACCTATGTAATTGGCTTTATTTAAGTTTAAGACTCTCGTTTCCGACTGAAATATTTCACTCTCAAACTCAACGTGAAATTTTATCATATTATGATCACTCTTCCCCAGAGGATCCTTTACTATGAGATTACGAATTAACCCTGTCTCATTACACAATAGAGGATCTAAAATAGCCTGTTCACTGGTTGGCTTCATGACATATTGTTCTAGGAAACTGTCCCGAATGCATTCCATGAACTCGTCCTCCAGACTACCTTTGGCAATTTGATTTGTCCAGTCTATATGAAGATTAAAGTCCCCCAGGATTATTGCATTACCTTTGTTACAAGCTCTTACTATTTCTTGATTAAAATTCTGTCCAACAGTATAGCTACTGTTGGGGGGCCTATATACTACTCCCACCAATGTTTTCTGCCCCTTGTTATTCCTTATCTCCACCCATAATTTTTAAAAAAAAAATTAAATGGCGGCACGCGCGGACGCAGCAGCTTTGTCTCTCCCGAGACTGAGCGTTTCACCCTCTTTCTGAGTCTCTTCTGGACTCTGCTGATACGGGAATTGAGGGCAGACCTACTGTACAGCCGGCAGACGCTCCTCGATATCGGGGCCGACTGCATGTGGCTCACACCTGGCGCCGTCGATCTGCTTCCCGACATCGCCCGATCCCCGGGACCAGCGTGGCATCCTTCCCCAGCCGGAAGTCGGCGCAGACCGTGCAGAGAACGCAAGCAGAAGCGGGGCAAGAGGGCCGGAATCCAAAATAGGCTGAAGAGGGCTCCACACAAACCCTCCCTCCCAAGTATTTTCCTGGCCAACGTCAGGTCACTGGAAAATAAAATGGATGAGATCAAACTTGATCTCTCCTCACAGAAAAGGACAAAGGAATGCTGTGCCATGATCTTCACAGAGACCTGGTTGAACAACAGCATCCCTGACACCACCATCCAACTAGAAGGACGCACGGTCTTCCACGCCGACAGAACTGCAGACTCCGGTAAGAGCAAGGGAGGCGGTTTGTGCATTTACACTAACAATGCCTGGTGCACTAACACGGACATAATCGATAGATCCTGCTCGGCTGATTTGGAATTCCTCATGGTAAGGTGCAGACCCTTCTACCTGCCTCGGGAATTCACGGCTGTTATCATCACTGCGGTCTACATCCCACCACACGCTAATGACAAACTAGCACTGAAGGACCTCTACAGGGCCATCAGCGAACAACAAACTGCGCACCCAGACGGAGCTTTTATTGTCGCGGGGGACTTCAATCACATAAACCTAAAATCTGTACTCCCGAAATTCCACCAGAATGTTTCCTGCCCCACAAGAGGGGAGAACACACTGGATCAAGTCTACATGAGCATCGTAGATGCTTATAAGGCCATTCCCTGCCCCCACCTTGGGAAGTCTGACCACCTCTCCCTGTTTCTAGCCCCGGCATACAAACCGCTCATCAAAAGAGTGAAAGCATCAGTGAGATCAGTGAAAGTATGGCCAGAGGGGGCAGTCTCGGAGCTTCAGGATTGCTTCGAACGCACTGAGTGGAGCATGTTTGCCCATAATGACATCGAGGCATACACATCCACAGTGCTATTCTACATTAACAGTTGCGTCGAGGTCGTCACGACCCATAAAAATATCAGGACATACCCCAACCAGAAACCCTGGATGAACGGGGAGGTCCGCTCGCTGTTGAAAGCACGCAACGCAGCATTTAAATCTGGCGACGCGGCGGCTTACAGTGCAGCTAGGACCAACCTAAAAAAGGGTATCAGGACTGCAAAAAGGAAACAGACACTGCGGATAGAGGATCACTTCCGCAACAACTCGGACCCCCGGCGCATGTGGCAAGGCATCCAGTCAATCACTGACTACAAGAGTAAAAACACCAGCCCCCCGGTCAGCGATGCCTCCCTTCCGGAGGAGCTTAACAACTTCTACGCACGCTTTGACAGGGACAACAGGGAGCCGGCTACCAAAGCCTTGCCACCCCCGGAAGACCAGGTGCTCACTCTGTCGACCTCCGACGTAAGGGGTGTTCTACGCAGAGTGAACACACGTAAGGCTGCTGGACCTGATAGCATCCCTGGACGGGTACTCAAGGAATGTGCTGATCAGCTGGCTGATGTCTTCACCGCCATCTTCAATCTGTCATTGGCCCAGGCAGTAGTCCCTACATGCTTCAAGACCGCTACCATTATTCCTGTGCCAAAACAAACGGCTGTGACGTGTCTGAACGACTATCGGCCTGTTGCACTCACACCCATCATAATGAAGTGTTTCGAGAGACTGGTCCTGGCTCACATCAAAGCCAGTGTTCCCGCCTCTCTTGACCAACACCAGTTTGCCTATCGTGCAAATAGATCAACGGAGGATGCAATCACAACTGCTCTACACTCTGCACTAAATCACTTAGACGGTAAAGAGACCTACATCAGAATGCTGTTCATAGACTACAGCTCAGCATTCAACACTATCGTCCCCAACAAGCTGGCCACCAAACTCCAATCTCTTGGCCTGAACACTTCCCTCTGCAACTGGACCCTGGACTTCCTAACAAACAGACCCCAGTCTGTCAAATTAGGTAACCACACCTCCCCCCCCACCCCACCTGACCCTGAACACGGGGGCCCCACAAGGATGTGTGCTGAGCCCCCTCCTCTACTCCCTCTTCACCCACGACTGTGTGGCTGTTCATGGTTCCAACACCATCATCAAGTTTGCGGATGATACCACGGTAGTAGGCCAGATCACCAACAACGATGAGTCAGCCTACAGGGAGGAGGTCCAGCATCTCGTGAAGTGGTGCGCCGATAACAACCTGGCCCTCAACATCAAGAAAACCAAAGAAATCATTGTGGACTTCAGGAAGTCTAAAGGCGGAAGTCACACCCCCATCCACATCAATGGGGCTGTGGTGGAAAGGGTGGACAGCTTTAAGTTCCTCGGAGTCCACATCACGGAAGACCTCTCCTGGTCCCTCAATACCTCCTCTCTGGTGAAGAAGGCCCAGCAGCGCCTATATTTCCTAAGGAGGCTGAAGGGATGTAACCTGTCACCCCTGATCCTCTCTAACTTTGACCGCTGCACAATAGAGAGCATCCTGACGAACTGTATCACAGTATGGTATGGCAGCTGTAGCTACTATGACCGGAAAGCCCTGCAGCGGGTAGTCAAAACTGCCCAACGCATTACCGGCACCCAGCTACCGACCATAGAGCACATATACCAGAAACGCTGTTTACAGAGGTCACGGACCATCATCAAAGACCCTACCCACCCCACCCACAGTCTGTTCACCCTCCTGCCATCTGGGAGACGCTACAGATGCATTCGCACCCGAACGACCAGATTTAGGAACAGCTTCTTTCCCAGGGCTGTCATCCTACTGAACTCCACAAATAAACTCTAAAGCCTGCACATCTGCCAATGCACTTTATTATGGTTATGTTTATGTTAATGTATTACAAGCCAAATGAATGTTGAATGTTTAAATGTCTTAATCTAAATGTACACTCTCGGGAGCCGCAAGCCTACATTTCGTTGTACTGCACTTGTGCACTAACAATGACAATAAAGTTGATTGATTGATTGATTGATATTGATTCTACTTCCTGATCTTCCGAGCCAAGATTCTTTCTCACTACTGTCCTTATGACATCCTTTATTATCAGGGCTACTCTCCCTCCTTTTCCATTCTGCCTGTCTTTTCGAAACGTCAGGTACCCGGAAATATTTAATTCCCAAACTTGGTCACCTTGCAACCACGTCTCTGTAATGACTATTATATCAAAACCATTTATCTTTATTTGTGCCACTAATTCATCTGTCTTGTTACAAATGCTTCATGTATTCAGATAAAGAGCCTTTAATTTTAACATTTTACCAATATTCCCTGCTTTCATCTTATTCGCTGCTGCACTTTTACCGTTAAACTCTCTGGCCTAGAAATTCAGTTGCGTGCGCCAGCCGTTAGCGCCTTAGGAGGAGTAGATCTCGAGCGCTAGGCACTTAGCGGCCGGGCGCAGCGCGATCTGCACCTACGCCCAACTTCAGTAGACATTTAGCGCCGGCGCAAAGTGTTTGCGCGCGCTCAGCTGCACGCGCAGATTATGACGTCATTTCCTCGTGCAACGCCCTTTGTGCGCCCCAATCCGGAACTTCAGTCGCGCCCGCCCAATGTGGGCGTGGCGCTCCTAAGAACTGTGAAATGGAATGCAGCAGAGGCCATGCGGGCCGCGGGGAGCGCAAATTAAAGGGCACTTACCCTGAACTGTAAAGGCCAGCCATTTTGCAGCAATCACTCTTGTGCAACGGATTTATGGACAGAGACCAAGGAAGAGAGCTTACTGCTTTGGCCCAACATAGGAGAGGTATTTTTGGCTTCAGGCCAGAGCTTGGCAATTCGCCTTCATTGTGATGTCATTGTTTGCCAGTATATTATGGGGGCTGCATGGGGTGCCAACCCTCAGTTTCAGCATTATGTGCGAAGGGCTCGCAGACGCTGTGTGAGAGGGGCAGCCCTGGCTAGACGCAGAGGGGGCAACAGGCGTCGGCAACGTAGGCCTTACCCACTCGGAATACCGCCAGCAGGTGTCCTATCTCACCATGACTGCCGTGCAGTGTGTTAGGAGGCTGCGCTTCAGAAGGGAGGTGGTTGCAGAGATCTGCCAGCTGCTTCACAGAGATCTGCGTCCACAGCTGAGGTGCAGGACGTCTCTGTCGGTGGAAGTGAAGGTCACGGTGGCTCTGAACTTCTATGCAAGCGGCTCCTTCCAAGCCGCTGCTGGGGACATTGCTAACATATCCCAGTTCGCCGTGCATTGCGGCATCCGCCAGGTGACCAATGCCCTTTTCAGAAGGAGACACCAATTCATCTCCTTCCCCATGACCCTGGAGAGGCAGCAGCAGCGTGCAGTCGGATTTGCAAGGATTGCGGACTTCCCCATGGTGCAGGGCGCCATTGACTGCACGCATGTGGCTTTGCGGGCACCTATCGACAATGCCGAGGATTACCGCAACCGGAAGGGCTCCCATTCCCTCAATGTACAGCTGGTGTGTGACCACAGGCAGCGCATCCTAGCTGTCAATGCCCGCTTTCCAGGCAGCAGCCACGATGCATTTATCCTGCGACAGATTACTGTGGCTGACATGTTCCAGGCACAGCCTCCCCCAAGAGGATGGCTTATCGGGGACAAAGGCTATCCTTTGTGTACCTGGCTCATGACCCCGCTCCGCGCGCCCAGGACCCCTGCTGAGGAGGCATACAACGAAAGCCATCAAGCCACTAGGAACATCATAGAACAAACGATTGGCGTCCTCAAGCAACGGTTCCGCTGCCTGGATCGTTCCGGCGGATCTCTGCAGTATTCGCCGGAGTCTCCCAGGTCGTGGTCGTTTGCTGCATGCTGCACAACCTGGCTATCCGCAGGACTCAGGCACTGCCACCTCACGCTGGAGCACCACCTCAGGAGGACGAGCAGGAGGACCATGAGGAGGAGGAGGAGGAGGAGGAGGAGTACCAGCCCAGGAGGGAGGCACAAGGTCCAAGGGCCGCCCTTCGGCGGCTTATTGAACGTCACTTCTAGGCCCCCTGTCAGGGAATGGCTTGTGGCAATGAAGGGACCTGAATGCAGCCGCTCCGCAAGCCCTCAGCCGGTTAAGGCAACAACCACTTCAAACATCAAACATGGACAAGCTGAATAAATAAAATGCTTTATTGAACAAATTCAGGGCCCTTCCCACATGAAACCCAAAAACAGACAACACCCCCAAAAAACAGTCACACACATGACTCACTCCCACAACCTGGGGAGGAATAACAAAACATTTCCACAAAAATGGCCTTCATCCTCGGCCTTACCAAAACAACCATCCCCATAAACAAAACAATCATCCCCATATAAAAACAACCATCCCCATATAAAAACAACCATCCCCATATAAAAACAACCATCCCCATATAAAAACAACCATCCCCATATAAAAACACATTTGCCCACACCCTCTACTTTGTGGCCCGCGAGGGCGATTCCTTGTCCAGCCTTTTGCGGCCCCTGGCCGCCCTGCTGCTCCTCCTCAAAGTGTGCCCAGTGGCTGCTGCAAGGCTGGGGGAAGGCTCCTGAGGGGCACATGGCGTGACGGCAGATGCCCTTGGGGGTCGGCCTTGACGAGCTCTGGGCCTCGAGGGGCCGGCTGGTGACTGCTGCAGCTGTGGCTGGGCAGCATCAGTCTCTCCAGCAGCTCGTCGCAGCTCCACTGGGGGAGTGGCAGTGGCGACTGCAGGAATGGGGGCAAGCTGGCTGATGGCAGGCGCTCGCTGCTTGCCTGAGACACTGGCACTCGCCCGGGCCAGCACTGCAGCATGCGCAGCAATCTGCTGAAGGACAGACCGCTGTGCTGCTGCAGCGCGGCGGGTGCCCTGGCGATGCCTGGCTGACACAGCGAGTGTGGCAGCAGTGAGTGCCAGTACTGCCCTGGTCTGTGCCCGCATCAGACCAGCCAGTGACTGCACGGCACCACTGATCACCTGGCGACTCGCGGACTGTTCTGCCCCAAATTCCGCCCAACTCGCTGCCTGTGCTGCCCCGAATTCGGCCCGACTCGCGGCCTGTGCTGCTTCGAATTGCTCGAAACTCCTGGCCTGTGAGGCCCCGAAATCGGCCACACTATGAGCCAGGGACTCGATGGCCTCAGGCAACCGTGCCACAACCCCCATGAACTCGGTGTGCCGGCGATCCGAGTCCACGGACATTTGATCGAGGAGGCGCACCTCCTTGGCGAGGACCGTCTCCGGACTGGAGGCCGGACTCTCCCTCTGGGGAGAAGGCCGCCGAGCTGCCCGACCCTTCCCGCGTTGCTGGATGCCACTGGGCCCAGGAACTACACTCCCCTGCGACCCTTCCCCCCTCTGGGAAGAAGGCCGCCGAGCTGCCCGACCCTTCCCGCGTTGCTGCACGCCACTGGGCACAGGAGCTACACTCCCCTCCGACACTTCCCCCTGGCTCTCCTCCAGGGAAGACATGTCCCCTCCATTGGCATCCCCTGGCGCGGCTGAGGGTTCCCCTGATGGGCCGCTTTCCTCTTCCTCTTCCTCCTCCTCCTCCTCCTCTTCCGAGGGGCTGTCACTGGCAGCTTCAGGGACCTCCTCCTCACCATCTGAAAGCAGGAAGGCACAAGAGTAGCTTTAGAGTGAGGAGAGAGCGTCAGCGAGGGAGGCATGAGTGGTGGCATTCAGCGCATTGGTCGGACAGTGGCAAAGGATGTAGATCTGAAGTGCAAGTGGGACGAGAGAGGTCCAAAAGGTGATGTCCTTACCATTGGTGCCCAGAACAGGGTCGGCATCTCCAGATGCAACGGGGCCAATCACCCGGGCACCCATGAGGCTACCCACGCGCTCTTCCAGGGCACTGAGCTGCTGGATCTGGGGACGGCCTCCCCCGGTCACAGTCCGGCTCTTCTGATTGTGTGCCAGCTTGGCCTGCAAGAGAAAGGACGGCCTCTAAGTACAGTGTGGTGCCCTGATCTTGTGTGCACTGCCTCCCATGGTCGAATAGCTTGGCCAGTGTGGTGCCCTGATCTTGTGTGCACTGCCTCCCATGGTCGAATAGCTTGGCCAGTGTGTAAAGTGCAGAATGTGCAATTGATGTTCATGCCAGTCCCATAGCTGCTGGATGAGGGCTGGCCATGAGGGCTTTTAGGTCCCTTTGCCCATAATGTGAGGTGCACATGCAAGGATGAGGAGGACACTGGAAAGGGGACTCACCCTGACAATCCTTGTGAGGTCATTGAACTTTTTCCGGCATTGGACACCAGTCCTGGGGACCTCGCTGTTGGATGTGACCCTGTGGGCGACCTCCCTCCAGGCTTTCCTGTAGACGCTGGTGGCAGGCTTCTTGCCACTGTCCAGGAACAAGAGTTTGCGTCTCCTCTCCAAAGCCCTAACCAGCACCCTCAAATCATGGCCAGTGAAGCGCTGCGCTCGTTCACGGGCCTTCTGCATCTTTCCCGGCGCTATTTCTGTTCAGCAGCAGTGTTTAGGCCTAGCTGGAGGGCTGCAGTGTCCAGGGCGTGGCAGCAGACGAACTCGACCCTTCCCCCTGTAAGAGCTGGCCGGCGCCAGGGTGTCTGCTGTCAATCAAGAAATGACCACACCTGCGCTGCGCCCGGCCTCGGCGGTTTAGCTCAGCACCGCCGGCTTTGCGCCTAAAGATAGTTGTGTAACGCCAGTTTTAGCGCTCGAGCAAACTCTTAGGGCGAAGCTACTGAATATCGGCGAAGTGGCCTCGACTTTGCGCCGGGCGCAAACTTTAGCGGCCGCCCGACTTTTCCGCCCCAAAAGTGGCTATACTGAATTTCTAGGCCTCTGTCCCTTCCTGTCACAGTCTGTTTATCTTTACTCAAATTGCTACACTGCTCCATTGCATTGACTTTTCTCGATACATCACCTGACCCTTGTGTGTGTGTTGTGCCATAATCCACACTTGCAGCAGAGGGAGAGAAGCACATGTGTGCTCACATGTCGATGTGAGCGTGCAGAAGTATACACACGTGCACACATGCGGGCACACACGCATGCAGACTCACACGTGCAGGCACACACACATACCTGCAGTCGTGTGTCTCTGTCCTGTGGTCTCTGTGTTGGAGCTGCATTGCCTTCTCTCTGCTTGGATTTGGCCTCGATTGGTAAAAGGCCTATCTTGGGCAGGCTGGGGTCGGGTTCATTCCGACTGTCTCTGTGCCAACTCAGAGATTCTCAGGAAGAGAATGTGTCCTCGGACTCCCGTCAGCTTTTTTCCCACACTCCCATTAGTCATCTCTTATTTTAAGCAACGTGATCTCTCAGCATTCCTACGGAGTTTATTTTTGAAAATTAAATAGAAGAAAATCAAATAGTTTTATGAATCGAGAGAGTCCCCTTCTGTAAGAACAAAGTATTAAATCTTTACTCTGCAACTTACTGCTTTCCTCTTCCGAAAGCTCTGACTCTCACTGGGGTACAGATCTACAGACACTGACTCTCACTGGGGTACAGTTCCACAGACACTGACTCTCACTGGGGTACAGATCTACAGACACTGACTCTCACTGGGGTACAGTTCCACAGACACTGACTCTCACTGGGGTACAGATCTACAGACACTGACTCTCACTGGGGTATAGTTCCACAGACACTGACTCTCACTGGGGTACAGTTCCACAGACACTGACTCTCACTGGGGTACAGTTCCACAGACACTGACTCTCACTGGGGTACAGTTCCACAGGCACTGACTCTCACTGGGGTACAGTTCCACAGACACTGACTCTCACTGGGCTACAGTTCCACAGACACTGACTCTCACTGAGGTACAGTTCCACAGACACTGACTCTCACTGGGGTACAGTTCCACAGACACTGACTCTCACTGGGGTACAGTTCCACAGACACTGACTCTCACTGGGGTACAGTTCCACAGACACGGACTCTCACTGAGGTACAGTTCCACAGACACGGACTCTCACTGGGGTACAGTTCCACAGACACGGACTCTCACTGAGGTACAGTTCCACAGACACGGACTCTCACTGGGGTACAGTTCCACAGACACTGACTCTCACTGGGGTACAGTTCCACAGACACTGACTCTCACTGGGGTACAGTTCCACAGACACTGACTCTCACTGGGGTACAGTTCCACAGACACGGACTCTCACTGGGGTACAGTTCCACAGGCACTGATTCTCACTGGGGTATAGTTCCACAGACACTGACTCTCACTGGGGTACAGTTCCACAGGCACTGACTCTCACTGGGGTACAGTTCCACAGACACTGACTCTCACTGGGGTACAGTTCCACAGACACTGACTCTCACTGGGGTACAGTTCCACAGACACTGACTCTCACTGGGGTACAGTTCCACAGACACTGACTCTCACTGGGGTACAGTTCCACAGACATTAACTCTCATTGGGGTACAGTTCAACAGACACTGACTCTCACTGAGGTATAGTTCCACAGACACTCACACCCCTTGGGGTACAGTTCACGGGGCACTGGTTGATGCTGCACTGTGTTCTGTTGGTGGGGATCTGACCTAATCAAACTGTTTTGCGTCTGTTGCAGGGTCCCCCGAGCAAACCCGCGCGCCGGCAGGGAGGATGGGCAGATGACACGCCTCGCTTAGTCAAGTAAGTGCCAAAGAGCTGCCTGCCCCTGCCACAAATGGGGCAGTTGAACTGTACAGACCAAACACACTTACCTCTGCACTCATGCACCCATCACTCACCTGAACACCGGACATCTCGACCCCTCCAAGCCCTTCAGCCCGACGGCCCGCCTCGCTAACTTGGCGTGGTTTGGAGCCGTCGGGAATCCCACACTTCAGCAATAAAAATAGGGATTAGGCTAAAAACTGCCTGTTAACAGGCAGTTAATTGGCACTAATCCCCTTCCCGCCTCGGGGAGGCGGGTCTCAGTGCGGGGAGAGCAGGGTCGGGGGGTGCGGGGTCGGGGGGTGCGGGGTCGGGGGATGCGGGGTCGGGAGTGCGGAGTCGGGGAATGCAGGGTCGGGGGGTGCAGGGAGTGCGGGGTCGGGGGGTGTGGGGTCGGGGGGTGCGGGGTCGGGGGGTGTGGGGTCGGGGAGTGCAGGGTCGGGGACTGCAAGGTCGGGGGGTGCGGGGGCGTGGGAGGCGCGGGGTCGGGGGGCGCAGCGTCGGGGAGCAGGTTCAGGGGGCGCGGGGTCGGGGGGTGCAGGGTCGGGGGGGCGCAGAGTTGGGGGGCGCGGGGTCGGGGAGCGCGGGGTCGGGGAGCGCAGGGAGTGTAGGGTCGGGGGGTGCGGGGCCGCGGGGCGCGGGGTCGGGGAGCGCGGGTTCGGGGGCGCGGGGTCGGGGAGCGCGGGGTCGGGGGGGCGCGGGGTCGGGGAGCGCGGGGTCGGGGGGCGCGGGGTCGGGGGCGCGGGGTCGGGGAGCGCGGGGTCGGGGGCGCGGGGTCGGGGAGAGCAGGGTTGGGGGGTGCGGGGTCGGGGGGTGCAGGGTCGGGGGGTGCGGGGTCGGGGAGAGCAGGGTTGAGGGGTGCGGGGTCGGGGGGCGCGGGGTTGGGGGCGCGGGGTCGGGGAGAGCAGGGTCGGGGGGCGCAGGGTCGGGGGCGCAGGGTCGGGGGCGCGGGGTCGGGGGCGCGGGGTCGGGGGCGCGGGGTCGGGGGGCGCGGGGTCAGGGAGCGCAGGGTCGGGGAGAGCAAGGTCGGCCTCGGCTTTGCTGCTTCCCATGTTCTAATATTCTGCCCACACGCTCTGCCCGGACTCGGGCGGGGAGACTGGCCACTTGGGTGGGGGTGCGGGGCTGTGATCGGTGCTCGTGGGTCTCGTACCCCGGTAAGGATCAGGAGTGGAGGTAGAACCCGGTGGGGGCGGGAGGAGAGAGAGAGCTGGGGGGGAAATTTCCCAGCCAGAACCAGGTCCAACTCGCGCTTAAAGGAATTCAGTGAATCAGCGTTCATAGCGTGAGTCGGCAGCCTATTCCACAGGTCCACTATTCTCTGAGAAAACCTCCAAACCTCTGACCTAGTTCCGGCCTTACATAATGAGATTGTGAGCCATGGTCCTCCCTAACCTATTTAGTTGAGACGAACTGTCTACACAAACACAATCGATTCCTTTCATCATCATATAAACCTCAATCAATTCACCCCTAAGCTGTAAAGTTTCGAGAACCAGCTCTTTGAGCCGATCTTGGTAACTGACTTGGTAACTATATTGCAGTAAGCATTGGCACCTTCAGGAGAGGAAGCCTCTCGCGATACAGGAATAAGGGAATGCCCCGTACTAGGCTCAGCCCTACTCAATAGGGATGAGAGACTTGTTCACAAAATTGAAGCCCATGGGATTAAAGGGGCAGTGGCAGCAGGGACACAAATGTGGCTAATATTAAATCCGTGTGTTAATGGAGACACAGAATGCAGGAGTTGGTTTAACAAGTCTTTACTGAATGGAGACAATCTGGAAACTGAAACTACAGAAGCCTGCTAGGGCCTTTTATACAGGGGTGGTCGCTGCCGGTACTGCAGTCTGAGGCCAGTTATTCCCTTAAAGGGACATACACAACAATTCCTCCCCTTTTAGATAAACGATACATAACATTCATTTAACAACTAAATAATAACTAATTACAATTACGGTTGCTAGATACATTAGCTGAAGTTAAGCAATTATAAGTTCAGTCTTTGAGGAAGCTTCCTGATTCTGTCTGGATAACGCCTCTTTGGGATATCAGGTTCTTCTGGCAAGGTTGAGTCGGGATCAATGTCGTTGTTTGGTTCGTCTGCTTCCAATATCACCGATTCTACGGTAGATGCAATTGGTACTTCGGTTTCATCACCAGGTGTATCAGATCGTGGTGTGGAGTTGAGGTTTTCCAGTGACTCTAGAATCTGGTCAGCATGGCGTCTTACAATGCTCTCTCCAACGTCCACGGTATACATTAGAGGTCCTTGCCGTGTATAGATCGTTCCTGGCTGCCATTTCTCTGTGCGGTAGTCCCGGGCCAAAACTGGTTGACCTATCTTAAAACTCCTGGTCGGCCTTTCATTCATATTCTGAAACTGCCTGTTCTCCACATCTCTTCTGACGTTTGGCTTAACCAAATCCAAGCGGCATTGTAGTCTTCGATTGAAGAACATCATGGCTGGAGTTTAGTTGGTAACCGCATGTGTCGCATTCCGGTAGGCAAACAAGAAGTTATCCACCTTGTGTTGTAGGGGTATATCTTCATTACGCATTGCCTTGATAGCCTTCTTGAATGTTTGAACAAACCTCTCGGCCAATCCATTAGTGGCTGGATGATATGGGGCGGATGTGTAATGCTTAACACCATTGTTCTTTAAGAACCTCCGGAACTCTTCAGACACAAACTGTGGTCCATTATCAGAGCAAATCTGTTCAGGCAGCCCATTCCTGGCGAATATGGTTCGTAAGACTGTGATAGTTTTTTCTGTGGTGGTTGAGGACATTTTTATTACCTCTGGCCACTTTGAATGTGCATCCACCGCAATTAAAAACATCGAGTCCATAAAGGGACCAGCAAAATCAATGTGCACCCTTTGCCATGGAGATGAGGGCCACTCCCATGGATGTAGAGGGGCTTGTGGTGGGGCGTTTTGGACCTTCTGGCATCCTGTACAGCTCTTGGTCATCTCTTCGATTTCTCTATCGATTCCCGGCCACCACACAAACGCTCTGGCTAAGTTCTTCATTTTTACCCCTCCCAGATGACCCTCATGAAGCTCATTGAGCACTCTATCCTTCAATTTGGGTGGAATTACTACTCTGGATCCACACATCAAGGTTCCTCTGCACACTGACAGCTGTTCTCTTCTCGGCGAGAATGCTGGCAACAGTGGTTCGCCATGTGCTGGCCATCCCTTCGCTGTTAAATCATAGACCCAGGAGAGTGTCGGGTCATTTCGTGTTTCCTTTTCTATGTTTGCATTCGTCACAGGGAGACATTCGACAATAGTCGAGTGGAATAACTCCACTGGATCCACTGCCAGTTCTTCTTCCACCGTCGGCAACGGTAGGCGCGACAACCCATCAGCATTCCCATGCTGTTTAGTTCCTTTGTACTCGATGTCATATTGGTGTGCCCCTAGGAAAAGGGACCACCTCTGTAGCCGTTGTGCCGTCATTATCGGTACACCCTTCTGAGGGTTGAAAATGGAGACGAGAGGTTGATGATCAGTTAGTAGAGTAAATTTCTGACCGTGCAGGTAGTGATTGAACTTCTTCACCCCCCACACCAGGCTGAGGGCCTCTCTGTCAATCTGGGCGTAGTTACGCTCGGCTGAAGTTAACGAGCGTGACGCAAAAGCTATCGGCCTCTCAGAACCATCAAGGAATTTATGTGACAGTACCGCCCCAATGCCGTAGGGAGACGCATCACACGCCAGTCTTATCGGTAGTGATGGGTTGTAGTGAGCCAATACTTCTCTTGAAGTGATTAGGTCCTTACTCTTCTGAAAGGCCCGCTTACATTCATCGCTCCATTTCCATGCTACTCCCGTTCGTAGTAGGGCATTCAGTGGATGCAGAATTGTGGACAAATTCGGCAAAAACTTATGGTAGTAATTCACCAATCCGAGGAATGACCGCAGTTGCGACACATTTTCAGGCGCTGGAGCCTTAACTACCGCTTCAATTTTGTCAGGGGACTTATGCAACCCCTCTTCATCAATCACGTGGCCACAATACGATATCTGTTTCTTAAAAAACTCGCACTTGGGGCGATTGGCTCGTAGCCCATGTTCACGTAGTCTAGTGAGCACCTGCTCTAGGTTGGCAAGGTGTTCACTGTCATCTTCACCTGTCATTGGATGTCGTCCAAGTAACACTGAGTCCCCGGAATCCCTTGCAGGACTTGTTCCATCGCTCTTTGCCATATCGCCGGAGCTGATGCTACTCCGAATACCAGTCGATTATACTGGTAAAGACCTTTGTGAGTGTTTATCGTGAGATACTTCCTAGAGGATTCTTCAACCTCCATCTGCAAATATGCTTGTGCTAGGTCAATTTTTGTAAAACGCTTCCCTCCAGACAGTGAGGCGAAGATATCTTCTATCCTTGGAAGAGGATATTGTACTGTGTGAAGGACTGGGTTCACTGTCACCTTGAAGTCCCCACAGATGCGAACCTTCCTTGGCTCCTCAGACTTATTGTTTAACGTTTTCTTCATGACAGGAACGATGGGTGTCGCCCACTCGCTCCAGTCTACCTTAGATAACACGCCTGCATTCTCCAGATTCTCCAGCTCTGCCTCGGCGGCTGGGCGAATTGCATATGGTACCGGTCTTGCTTTGAAAAACTTGGGAATTGCATTCTCCTCTATTTTTATCGAGGCGGTTATGCCTTTAAGAGTGCCCAGTTCTTGTTGAAATACCTCTTTGGCGTCAGCTAAGATTGTTGACAATCGTCCAGGAGTGACGTCGTCATCCTTTTTACCAGCCACCGTCAGTGCCTGAATGGAGTGCCAGTCTAAACTTATCTTTCTGATCCATTCACGTCCCAATAACGGTGGTCCACCATCTTGCAGAATGTAGAGATACAATTTCCGTATTTTCTTGCCGTTGTATTCGACAGGCACCCTTATTTTTCCTCTGGGGTATACTTTTTGCCCCGTATACGTCCTCAAGACAATGGATGTCTCTCTCAAGGGTATGTGTGAGAATAGCTGCTCGTAGTCTCATCGATTCATGATGGTTAGCGCTGATCCTGTATCCAATTCCATTTTGACTTGGGACCCTGCTATCGCGAGGGTCACCCAAATGGTTCGGTGATCCTCTTTTGCGATTACGTTGTGAAGTTTGAGACAGCTTAGTCTCTTGTTCCCGGATTCACTATCGCTCATCTGGTCTTCGGAACTACTGTCCGTCATCTTTTGTACTTTCCTGTACGGTTCCTTAGTAGCCTTTTTATTGTCGTTGGTCTTCTTCTCAGACCTGCAAACTCGTGCAATGTGTCCCATCTTTCTGCATTGCCTGCATATTTTGTCCTTGGACCAGCAGTCCTTCTGGTCATGGTTTGTTCTGCCGCAGCGATAACATTTTGCAAATCCCCGTGTCATTTTGTGGGTGCCGTATTCCTGTGGCTTTTGTTGTATTTCCGCAGCTCCCCTTGCTGCTGCTTCGTACGATACTGCCACGCTGAAAGCCTTATCTAGCGTCAGCTCTTTCTCTGAGAGTAACCTCTTCTGGGTTCCTTCACTCAGGAGTCCACAGACAAATTTGTCCCGTAAGGTATCTGCCAGTCCTGCTCCGAACTGGCAGTGCTTTGATAGCTTGCATAGTTCCGTAAGGTAATCAGCATTGCTCTCATTTTTATGCTGATTTCTCCTGTGGAATTTAAATCTTTCTGCTATCAGCAGCGGTGTAGGATTTAGGTGTTCCTGTAGGATAGCAACAATTTCGTTAAAACTCTTCGCCTTCGGTTTGGCTGGAGTAATCAGGTCCCGCAATAGGCCATACGTTCTTGCGCCCATTAAATTTAGCAATACCGATGCCTTTTTCTCCTCGGCTATTTTGTTTGCCTCGCAA